>NC_013486.2:4214981-4236566 GCF_000004555.2 Caenorhabditis briggsae | reverse complement strand
GTGAAAACGAGCGAAAAAATTTTGAAAGTTTGAATTCGCGCGCTTTTACTCACCGGGCGGCCTAGAAAAAACCTCGTCCCTAAGGGCTTTCGAGCGTATTTTTCGATGCGTTTTTCTCGATGAAAGAATTTTTTTTGAATTTTTTCTTTATTTTTATGTCAATCTACATGCATTTCTGCACATTTTGATGCAATAAAAAATTTCACCGTACCTTTAAAAATTTCGAATTACATTTTTCCCATGAATTTCAGTAGATTTAAACTCAATTTTCAGCTAATTTATTTTTTATTTTTAGCTATTTGTGGACACTCAGATTTTTGAATTTGCCGCCGTTTTATTTAAATTTTCAGATTTTTCTCATCATCTCCCATCTCTTACTTGGCATCCTCCAACGCTGCTGCAATCGGCAATTCAATGGATTTCAGCAAATCCTCATTCAACTTTTCGAATTCTTCTCGTGTCAATTCATAACTCCACTTTCCAACTGTCTTCAGATTCAATGAAATCGTCGTCGATGGAACATTTGTTAATCTAATTTTCCCCTTTTCCACTTCCAGTCGAATCTGTTGAATATCCTCTTTATCGTCGATGGTTTTTTCGAATTTTTCAGAAATTTTTTCGATTAAATGTTTTTGAACTCTTTCATTGAAGTCCTGGCCGCCAAGACGATTGTTCCCGGCCATCGCTTGGGTCACAAAGACGCCTCCTTGGAGCCAGAGAACAGAGACGTCGAGGGTACCGCCGCCTGCAAGATTTTAGATTTTTAGAAAATGGGGAAATAAGGGTCAGAAGAATTGAAAAAAAAATTGAGAAAATACTCTTTAAACAGTTTTTGAAACCTAAAAAGAATTGTTCTAAATTTTCTAAAAAATTCAAATTGCTTCATTTTTGTTGAAAATTGATTTGACGAAAAAAAAATTTTTGAAAAAAATTGACTTTTCAGACAATTTCAGGTCGTCATATCAATTTTTATCAATATTAGGCAATTTTTTTTTGAATTTTTGCTTTTTTTTTTGTCCGATTTGAGCTAATTTTAGCCACTCTGAGTTCATTTCAGTCAGATTAAACGGAAATTTTGAGATTTCACCGCCTGCAAATTTCGGACTTTATAAAAAGCGGAATCACAAAAATAGAGGTCAAAATAATTGACGAAAATCGAAAAAATCCTCTGGAAAAAGATTTTAAGAACGTTTTTTCCATGAATTTTCTGAACCAAAATACGGAGTTTTTGGGATTTTTTCAGGTTTTTAACATCTCAAAAATCGTCCCCACTTTTTTTCTGTTAATTTCGAAATTTTTGAGATAAAATTATAAAAATAGAGATCAGGCGAATTGAAAAAAAAATTCTTTAAAATTCCTTTTTCAAAAAACTTTTCATGAATTTTTAAAACCGAAAAACGGAATTTTCGAGATTTTTTTTTCAGATTTCTGACATCTTGAAAATCGATTTTCCCTATTTTTTCTTTAGAAATTGACAAAAATTCTAAAAAGATCATTGAAAAAAATCACTTTTTGTGGATAAAAAAAACCCCCCAAATTCCGTATTATGCAATTTTTTTCTAACTTTTGGGTAATTTTTACAGCTCAAAAAGCGATTTTTAAGGATTTTTACCGTTTTTTCCTATTATTACCAAATCCTCACTTACCTAAATCTACAACAACCACATTCTCCACCCCCTGCTTCTTATGCAATCCGTATGCCAACGCGGCAGCCGTCGGCTCCGATATCACTCTCCGCACTTCCATTTCAGCGATTTCCGCTGCGATTCCCGTAAAATTCCTTTGTTTTTCATTGAATTCCGCCGGACACGAGATCACTACTTGACCCAGAACTGCTCCTAAGTGTTTGGCAGCTGCGGACTTTAAATAATTGATAATTATAGCGCCAATTTCTTCAGGGTACACATATTTCGTTCCTTCGTCTAGTGGAATTTCGAAAAACGCGCGGCCATTTGGATCCAAGGTGATTTTGAATGGATATCGCTTTTGGTCAGCCTGGAATTTTGGGTTTTTTGATTTTTATCAAAACTTTTAACTTTGAAGTACCAAAAAATCTTTATTATCCCTCTCGAAATTCCTTCCAATAAACCGTTTTGCATCGTAAATCGTGCGTTTCGGATTATGCTCTTGCTGCTCCACGGCTCGCGATCCAACGATAACTGTACCATTTGGTCTGGAATTTTCTAGAATTTTCTTTCAAAAATTCAAGAAAAAATACTCACAAAAATGCTACAACACTGGGAATCGATTTCTTGCCCAAGTCATCAGCTAGAATAATAGTTTCCCCCGTTACAGCGTGATAAATGCCAATTGACGAATAAGTGGTGCCTAAATCGATACCGGCGATTTTCGGTGGTGGCGGAGGTAGACCGTATTTTTGTCCGAGCCATCCAGCTAGTAATAATACCAATATACCGCCGCCTGTAAGTCGAATAATTGATTTTTTTAAATTTTCTAAAAATTCGCCAAATTTACAAAATCAAAAACTCACCTATAAAAGAGCCTGTGGAGCCTGCCATCGTTCTAAATTTTCCATATACTGATAGTTTAATAAAATTAGGCTAAAATATGGTAGAATCAGCTGGAAAAGGCTGATTTTAATACGGTGACGTGTGCTGAAAATCCTGAAATTGCCGAAAAATGATGCAAGCGCGCTCTATTGAACACCGACAAAACGAGGGTTTTTGAATATAGGTTTTCGTGGAGAGAGGGGAAATGAGGTTTGGGAAAGGGTTAGGGAGGAATTTTAAGCAAAAAAAGCGCTAGAAAATTGAATTTTTCATAAACTATTGATAGAGATACAGTATGACAAGTTATTGGTGTTCAGACGCAAATTTTTTCAGCAATTTTTTCAGTTTTTTGTGATCAGAAAAGTTTCCGGCAAGCAATTTCGCAATTTTCTACTAATTTTCAACATTTATTTCTATTTCTATTTCCATTTTAGCTCATTTTTCGTTTTTTTCAGAGCCAACAATTATCAAAAAGTACGGTATTTATTGAAGGCGCGTTTGTGCAATTTGTAAATTGAGTCTCGACACGATAAATACGGTATTAAAGGCGTGAAGTAAAAATTTTTAACTGAAGTCTCGACGCGAAAAAATACGGTACTAAAGACGCATAGTTACAATATGTAACTGAAGTTTCGATACGAAATGTTTAATGCTCATTTTGGTATTTATCAGCTGATTTTTATTAATTTTTCAGCAGTTTTCAACAGAGTTTCCTTGAAAAAAAAACACTTAATTTCCATCGCTCATATAATAAAAAATAAAGAATTTACAATATACAAACATAATCCGTCCCAAAACAATCAAAACTACTGCAACGACAAGTCATTCTTCCGGGCTTTATACGAATTATCAAGACTCTGCACTTGGACATTCTTGAATTTGTCTCTCTTGGTTTCCGCCGAATACTCGTCTCGCTTCAAAAAGTCCTCCAGCGTTTCATAATCCTTCCTAGAAGATGTCGACGTGGCAGTGGCGCTTCTGGCTCTTCCGACGTTGACGTATTCGCCTTCGACGACTTCATCAGCAGTTGGGGCGACGGTGTTCAGTTGTTGCTTGGACATTCTGAAAGAAAAATTAATGTTAGAAAAATGAAAAAAAGAGGAAAATTTTATTAAAAAATGAAATAGCTGACCGAAAACTGTCCGCTGTCACATGCCGACTGTCCGTTTTATAGAAAACAATTTCAGATTGATAACCATTTGATTAATATGTGTACAAAACTGAAAATAGTGTAGGTTTCTGAGAGACGCAGACATTTTAAGCTTGTGGGTGTGTTTTCTTTGTTGTCGAGCACAAAACCATACAAATTTTTTGATAAAGAATGATGATGAGTGTCATTTTTAACTGTTTCTATCAGCTCAAAAATTGATTGAAATAATTTATTTGGAAAAAAGAAACAAAGAAGACAATTAGTGCTTCTTGGCTCTGGCTGGGCATGGACAGTAGTTGGCGTCTGGTCCAATGGACCCATCCTTTCCTGGAAGTCCTGGTTGTCCATCATCAGCATCACGTCCTGGCTGTCCAGCTGGTCCTTGTGGTCCCTGTGGTCCTTGCTCTCCGTCAGTTCCCGAGTCTCCATTCTTTCCTGGCTCTCCTTGAGATCCTGGCCATCCTGGTGTTCCTGGCTGCCCTGGAAGTCCTGGTCCTCCGATAGTTCCGTCTTGTCCAGTTGGTCCTTGAGATCCTTCCATTCCTGACTCTCCTGGTGGCCCTTGCTCTCCTCCGATTCCTGGCTCTCCTGGAGCACCATCCTCTCCGCATTGTCCAGCTGATCCGGAAGCTCCTGGGAATCCTGGCTCTCCGACCTCTCCATCTGGTCCTGGCTCTCCGGCTGGTCCTTGTGGGCATTGGATACATCCTCCTGGAAGATGGTGAGTGACTGCCAAGGAGACTCCGGAGGCTCCGTCGCGTCCCTTGTCTCCAGATGGTCCTTGGTCTCCACGTCCTCCTGGAAGTCCTGGTGGTCCTGGTGGTCCTGGTGGGCAGCCGAGGGAGTTGGCATCGCAGTTACATTGGGATGGATAGGCGGCACGCTTGTTACGGAAGATGCTGGCGAAGGCGAAGGAGCGGGTGTCATCGGCTTGGTTAGGCTTCGTCATTCCGATCATACGGTTCCAGGCATCATCGGACATCACCTAAATATCATTGTTAAAAAAAGCAAAAAGAGTTTGGACGGGGGTGGGGGTTGAATCAAAACGGCTTCGCTTGAAAGACAGAAGCGCTACCACTGAATCAACGCGCTGTTTCTGTCTGTGGCAAGCTTTGTTGATGATAAAGGGTGCGCTGGCTCGATGATGAAGTGGGTGGGGACGGCGGGAGATGAATGTTTGAGAACCAAAATTTCAACATTTTAACAGCTAAAATTTCAAAAAATATTTAAAAAATCCAGAACAAACCTTCATCTCATGAACTCCAGTGACAATTTCATCTCTCATCGTGTCGATATCCACGACAATCGAGTGCATGGCGATGAGAGCGCCGAAAACGGCAGCCAAAGAAATCGAAGCACACACGGGAATCAAATATTTAGACATGTTGAGATGTCTTCTGAATTTTTCCCCAGAACCGTTCCCATTTTTATACCAAAACTGTCCACTGCTAAATAGAATGTGATTTTGAGAGACTATTGTGACGGTACTGGAAGCGCATCCACTTTTTTCGACGGCGCGAAGAATCGAATAAAAAGTTAGGGCCGTATGAGAAAGCGTTTCGAAGAAGTTCCGAGGGCAAAAAAAGCGTTTTTCCGTGATAAGAGAACCGGTTTTTTATTTTGTTTCTGTTTTATATGGAACAATCTGGTACCTTTTTTAGAACTCAATTTTTAGAACAAATCTGTTAATAATTGTCGTTTATTCTCCTTTTTTCCTTTTCGAAGTCTCAGAAAACCAACTTTCTTTCCTCTTTTTTCCATTTTCCTACCGTAATCCCCCGTTTGAATTCCCGCGCCTGCGTGTCAAACTCATTGTGTGCAGTCGCGGTGTACACAACACGACGCGCAATTGCGGCCGGAAAAGCGAGAATTTCTGTTGGCCTAAATTTTTCCAACTTCTTTTTCGAGTTTTTGCACCCATTTCTTCGAATTTTTGCAGAAAATGTTTTTTAAGAAAAAATGGTCAGTTGGAATTTGTGATTCTGTTGAATCTCAACTTTTCATGCACGAATTGTGCATATGTGGCCTAAATTTCTAGTTGGAACTTATTTGAAATTATATTTTCATGTAGATGTTTGACTTGATATTTGCTATTTCTTCATTCTCGCATAATTTCGTTTCTCTATTTTATTTCTATCAAATTCATTGATTTTCAGAATAACATGGGTCTCGTCAAGGTCATTAAAAACAAGGCCTACTTCAAGCGCTACCAGGTTAAGCTGAAGCGTAGACGTGAGGGAAAGACTGACTACTACGCCAGAAAGCGTCTTACCGTCCAGGACAAGAACAAGTACAACACCCCAAAGTACCGTTTGATCGTCCGTTTGACCAACAAGGACATCGTCGCTCAACTCGCCTACTCCAAGATCGAAGGAGACGTTGTTGTCGCCTCGGCTTACGCTCATGAGCTCCCCCGTTACGGACTCAAGGCCGGACTTACCAACTACGCCGCTGCCTACGCCACCGGACTTCTCCTTGCTCGCCGTCACTTGAAGGCTATCGGACTTGACTCCACCTACAAGGGACACGAGGAGGTATATCAACTTCATGTTGGTCATATTGTAAGTATTTCGTATTTCAGCTCACCGGAGAGGACTATAATGTCGAGGAGGAGGGAGACCGTGCTCCATTCAAGGCTGTCCTTGACATCGGACTCGCCCGTACCACCACCGGATCCAAGATCTTCGCCGTCATGAAGGGAGTCGCTGATGGAGGTATCAACGTTCCACACAGTGAAAGCAGGTTCTTCGGATTCGACCAAGAGTCCAAGGACTACAACGCCGAAGCTCACCGTGACCGTATTCTCGGAAAGCACGTCGCTGATTACATGAGCCTTCTGAAGGAGGAGGACGAGGACCGCTACAAGCGTCAGTTCTCTAAGTTCCTCTCTAACGGAATGAACGCCGACAATCTTGTCGCCGTAAGTTGAAAAGGTTTCCCTGTGAAAACAGTAGCCTATATTTCTAGACTTACCAAAAGGCCCATGCTAACATCCGTGCTGATCCATCGCCATCCGCCAAGAAGGCTGCCAAGCCATCGAAGAGACACACCGCCAAGAGATTGACATACGACGAGAGAAAGCAACGCGTCGCCGACAAGAAGGCCCTTCTTCTCCAACTCAAGGAGCAACAACAAGAGTAAATCTCTGCTTGTTAATTTGTTTTCAAATGAACTTATTTGTTGACTTTCACATGCCTTGTTTTAATTTGTTGAAAAACGATAAGATTGATACATTAAGAATTTAGCTTCATTGAAAGTAGAGAAACGTTTTGAGCCTACTTTAGATGGCGGAGCTTGTACCTTCTGAGGTGCCTGGCTCATCGAAAGAGTCGTCATCGTTCTTCTCTAGCCTGTATGAGAACCTGAATCAAAATCCGTACTTCAATGCGGGAGCGGGTTTGGCTGGTATTGGGATAGCGATGAGTTTTTTGAGAAGGACAGCGCAAATCAGCAATACCTATTTCCGCAGACGTTTCATGATCACACTTCAGGTCAATAATGAAGACGCGTAAGCATTCAGAAATACGAAATTAGTTGGGGAACTGATATTTTAGGGCCTATCCCTGGCTTCTGGATTTCATCAACAAGCGAAGTGCCACACAGACCCGGAATCTTTCAGCGAATACCACAGTTCATCAAGCAGAAAGTGGAAAAACCGAACTTTCAATATCATTTTTACCAGGTCACGGAACCCATTTCTTCGTTCACAACTATCGATGGATCAAAGTGGAAAGGCAACGAGAGAAACAAGTGATTCAACGAGACGGAATTCGTACTCCATTCGAAACCGTCACTCTAACCACACTGGGTTCAGATGTGAAATTCTTCAAAAGCATGCTAGAACACTCCGCAAAAGAAGCAATCGATAACGCTGAAACCGGTCTAGTCATCTATCAAGCTGTAGGTCCTCAATGGGTCCGATTCGGTGTGCCACGAAAGAAGCGAGACATTGAGTCGGTTGTTCTGGATGGAAGAGTCTGTGATCAGCTAGTTCAGGACTTTCAAGAATTTATTGGCTCAGCCGCATGGTATGCGGATCGCGGAGTACCTTATCGACGTGGATATCTGTTCTACGGACCGCCAGGAACAGGAAAATCCAGTTTTATTTCAGCGCTAGCGAGCCATTTTGGTTATAGTGTGTGTCTTTTGTCACTGAGTGAGAGGACACTAGATGATGATAGGTAACTGCAGTCGCTTTATAAATCCACGTGTATTGATTTCCAGACTAAACCATCTTCTGAATACCGCTCCACCGAACAGCGTCGTCATCCTTGAAGACATCGACGCTGCGTTCGTGAGCCGTGAGGATCCAATGTCCAATCATCCAGCCTATCAGGGACTGTCACGTGTCACCTTTTCGGGTCTTCTGAATGCGTTGGACGGTGTTGCGTGCGCTGAAGAGCGGATCACTTTTATGACGACGAACTATGTGGAGAGGCTGGATCCAGCGTTGATTCGGCCTGGAAGGGTGGATAGGAAACAGTACTTTGGAAATGCCACCGAGGGAATGTTGAGAAAGGTTAGGGTGGCCTAGGTTTTGAGTTTCTAGGTCATTAGGCGGTTTTTTGAGCCAAAATGAGCAATTTGGGGGGTTTTTGGTCTTGATTTTCGAGGTCTTTTTCTCTAGAAGTCATTAAAAAATCTGCCAAAATCTGAAAAATTAGGATATTTTCAGCTACATATTGTCTTAAAAACTCATTTAAACCTTCTAGAATATACCAAAAAAAAAAGCAAAAAGGATTTGCAGTGGATGGGATTCNAATCCACGCTGTGTTACCNCAATTGGATCGGGAATCCAACACCTTAACCTCTCGGCCACCACTGCGCACAAAGGAGGAGGGTGTTACTGTAATGAGGAAGAGGGGAGGGGAGGCCACCCCCTCCTTTTTCTCTGAAAATAGTGAGGAGGAGGAGTGTCCTCTCCCACGCCCCCTCTTTAATTATAGCAACAGTCTCCTCCTTTGTGCGCAGTGGTGGCCGAGTGGTTAAGGCGTTGGATTCCCGTTCCAATTGTGGTAACACAGCGTGGGTTCGAATTCCCACCCACTGCAAATCATTTTTGTTTTGTTTTCAGTTTGTTCTAGAGGTTTATAAATTTTTAGGGCAATATTTTCTTCTAGTTTTGGGAAGCCTAAGACACTAAAATTCCTGGATTTAGGTCCACAAAAATCGTCTTCAGAACTGAAAAATCGTTTTGCAGATGTTCACTCGCTTCTATCGCGAACCATCAGACTCGAATCTTGCCGAGCAATTCGTGCAACGTGTCTCCGAACACAAAACCGAGCTCTCACCGGCGACGATTCAGGGACACTTTTTGATGCACAAACAGGATCCACGTGGCGCACTGGACAACATAAAGAACATGTTCAAATCTATATAGGGACTTTTTTTTGGATTTTTAGGTTTTGTAGTTTTTTTAGGATAGTTATTTATATTTACATAAATGTTGTATTTCTTCCAATTCATTAGAACCACCCGGGTGCCAGAATCGGGTCTTGCAGCGAACACTCAGAATAGTCCTCATGCAATGTATGATCGATTTTTATTGCACAAAAAATGGCCCCAATTCCTTTGTTTCGTCTTCCAGAATCTAATATTTTAATATTATCGAGTTGTTCGATTCATGGGAAAAGTAAGAAAAACATTTTCTCTGAAAACATTTTTTTTAATTTCAGAATAAAATTCGCGATATGCTCTGCGAAATGCGCGGTTTTTTTGAAAAAGAAAAGCCTGAAATCTGAAAAAATGCTTTTATGCCGCGTTCAAAGTAGCCTCCAGAAACTGGAAATCGCGTCCAAAGCTGTCAATTTTTCCAGGTTTTCCATGGACTTAAAACTTCGATTTCCCTCGTTGTAGCTGTGTTTTTTTCTTCGACATCAATTCGAGGTCCAAAAAAAGAAAGTTTCTTGTTAATTTACAGCGGACCTCGAAAAATCAACACAGCTACAACGCGGAAAATCGAAGTTTCGTGCTCCTGGAAAACCTGGGAAAATTGGCAGCTTTGGACGCAATTTCCAGTTCCTGGAGTCTACTTTGAACGCGGCATTACAATTGGGAACCCATCAGTACGGTGTGCACATTGTTGTCGATAGTGTCAAATTTGGTTTTCATCTGGTGCCGATTCATTTATGGTGTAGTAATAGTTCCACATGGATTCCAATGGATTCAGATCGATTTTTTGGAGAAATCGTCGATGCATTCCGCTGGGGAAACTATCGAAATTTGTAGAAAACTTCAATTGGCATTTGATGTTCAAGAATGTATAATGGGATTGAATTTAGGAAATTTGGAGGCGTCGGAAGAGATGCGAATTTTGATGCGAAACGCTTTCAATTTGAAAATTACAAAAATTAAACTGATCAGATGGAATTTTAATTTTGATACACTTTGTTATGCGATGAACACACTTCAACCTTCAACGAACTTGTCAATTAGAGGCGAATTTCCCTCCAATTTCAGTCATGAAAATGTAAGAAAGAACCTTTTTTTAACGCTCCCCCAGCTAAAAATCTGAACTGCAAGCCTACGCATGTGTGCCTGCATTCCATCGAAAAATGCGCGAATTCAAAATTGTCTTAATAAACGTTCCGGAAAAAACACCGCGAGGAAGTGAAACAAAAAGGAAGTATCTTTTATAGCAACCGAGATAATTGAGCTCAGACAAGTTTTTGATGCCTAATATTTGAACAGACGTACGAGGCTCCAAATTTTGAGGAGAGGGAGCACTAGTTAGATATGCATATTTTAAACGCGCATATCTCAAAAACTAATGAATTTATCGTAAAGTTGTAAACTGACAAATTATAAAGCATAAAGTTTCACATGTTTTTTCAGTCGACCAATTTTTTTCATCTCTTATAGAAGTTAAGATAATTGAGCTCAAAGTGCAAGTGTTTGCTGCCGCAGCTACCACAGCTGCCAGTGGAACGTTAACGATGAGGTTAGCATTGTTCGAATGGGTATACTTCAGAAACTAGCGAAAATATCAAAGAGCTGTTAACTCACAAAATATAGAATATAAAATTTTCTATATTTTTCAGCTGACAAACTTTTGATGCTTTGCATTTGAACAGAAATGAAATGCTTCAAACTTCAGTGGCCAAATTAACACCACAATAAGAGTTGTACCCCTCAAAAACCGTTTGCCTGTAACTACAGTAACCAAAGGCAACCTGCACATCTAACTATTAAGCGTTAGGCGTTACGTTAGGCGTTACGCTTTATTACGTTGTTTCGCGGCATTAGGAGAACCATTACAGAAACTAATGAGAACCTGCGGATTTAACTAGGCGTACCAGTACCTAACTACCGTAACCAATGACAACCTGCACATCTAACTTTTCTGTTCACTACAGTATCCGATAGTAACCTGCACATCCAGATTTCGATTTTCAGCAACATTTCCTCTCTTTTTTCTTTATTTTCCATCTACATTTTCCGAAAATTTTCAGGTAATGAGTCCCCTTGGGATCCTTCTTCTGATCCCTGGAATTCTCTCGGCTATCCCCAAACAACACCAAGTTCGTGACTCAAATGGTGTGATTGTGGAGAATGATAACGATGTTTGTGATGGAATGTGTCATTCAAATTATTCGGATGTTTTGGTAAGGGTGACCTAGAAATAGTTAGGCGATGAGGAAATAAGAGTCCAAAAAAAGTGGTTCAGAATCGTTTGATTTGATTGAAAACGTTGGAGAGTATTAAACAAGAATGAGGCTTCATTTTTGTAGTTGACAACTTTTTTGTAGCTTTTTTTTATTTTTGAGACAGGCGGCTTTAAAGATGGAAGCCATCACATAGCAAGAGAAAAAAGAAGGGGGATACGGTATTTTCAAAGACGCACATCTCAAAAACCAAAAAAGCTACGAAAAGTTGTCAACCACAAAAATGAAGCTCTCTTTTTGTTTCGTACACTCTAGAATTTGAAGACAAATTAAAAAATTTCAATAAAGTGAGATAAACGGTTTTTGAGGGGTACAACTCTTATTGTGGTGTTAATTTGGCCACTGAAGTTTGAAGCATTTCATTTCTGTTCAAATGCAAAGCATCAAAAGTTTGTCAGCTGAAAAATATAGAAAATTTTATATTCTATATTTTGTGAGTTAACAGCTCTTTGATATTTTCGCTAGTTTCTGAAGTATACCCATTCGAACAATGCTAACCTCATCGTTAACGTTCCACTGGCAGCTGTGGTAGCTGCGGCAGCAAACACTTGCACTTTGAGCTCAATTATCTTAACTTCTATAAGAGATGAAAAAAATTGGTCGACTGAAAAAACATGTGAAACTTTATGCTTTATAATTTGTCAGTTTACAACTTTACGATAAATTCATTAGTTTTTGAGATATGCGCGTTTAAAATATGCATATCTAACTAGTGCTCCCTCTCCTCAAAATTTGGAGCCTCGTACGTCTGTTCAAATATTAGGCATCAAAAACTTGTCTGAGCTCAATTATCTCGGTTGCTATAAAAGATACCCAAAATTGGTCAACTAATAAAATGTTTGCCATAATATCATAAACAACTTTCTAGTTTAAAGATTTTTGGTATTTCTTTTGGCAATCGAGATAAACCAACTTTTCCAGGAAGAATGTCGGTACGGTTGCCACCACCGTACCGGAATCCGTCAGCAAGTGAACCCATTCCAATCTTGTCTCGGTTCCTGTGAATCTCGTTTCCGTGCCAATTTCGACAAATTCGGAAATGAGACAGACTTCATAAATCGTGCCTGGGAAGCATGTCTCCATGCCTGCCGACTCCCATATAAAACGAAAATCCGGGTAGGTGGAAGAAATCTCAATAGAGCGAATTTGAAAATGTTATAGTGGAATGTGTACATCGATTTGCGTTCCGGTGAGCCGATTTGGAATTTCGAACGGATTGTCTCGGATGGTCATCGGATTTCTAGTGAGGCGCTGGAGTACCAGGACTTGATTAGTACCATAGTCTTGAGGAAGCATAACTTTTTCATGGATCCAAGCAGCAAGTTGAGATTGTGAGTGAACTAGAAAAGATTGGAAAAAGGGTCAACTGTGAAAGTGTAGAAAGTTAAATTTTACATATTTTGTTAGTTAACAACTTTCCATAGCTTGTACGGGACTCGTTCAGAACTGCTAACCTAATTACCTGGTTTACGTCTTCCAAATTGCTGGTTTCTCAAAGACTGTGCAACCTAGAAAAAAGTTGTCAACTAATAAAATGTAGAAAATATAATTTTACACACTTTACTAGTTGAAAACTCTTTGATAGCTTTCACTGGAGCCGAGATATGAACGCTCAAAGAAAAGAGCACAGAGAAGCCAGAGCGTCTTGCTGTCTGCGCACTCTACTCTCGCCCCACTTTCTAAACAAAACATTTCCAGCCCCAACCTAAATGTTTACGATGCTGACAACCGTGCCATGCAAGCCATAATGACAGAAATGCTCCAGAAGGTTCGTCAAGAGCTCTCCAGTGTCTCTCCTCGCCGTTTTGATGGAATCTCCAGTATCGATTATGTGGGTCCACGAGTGGTGGAGAACGGACCGAACGGACCAGTTGTCAAGGATATCACAGAACTACAGTACAGTCCGAAAGAGGTTATCATTTGTAAGTTTTTGAATTTTTTGGATTTTGGGTTTTGTGACTTGTCTAATTTCTAGACAAAGGAGTCGTGTTCAAAATGGATGATCTTCTAGATCAAGCGGATTTTCGTGAGCAACACTTCACTCTAATGGGTTTTATGATAATCATGATGGTCAGTGTTCTTGTCTGTGCGTGTGCAAAATTGCGGAGCCAATGGGTGGCTTATAAGGTGAGCACTCTAGCTACTCTGGGATTTTTATTTGAGCGCTTGTAACTCGGCTCCGGTAAAAGCTATCAAAAAGTTGTCAACTAACACAATTTGTAAAATTTTATTTTCTACATTTTAATAGTTGACAACTTTTTTCGAGCTAGCTTAGTTTTTGAGATACAAACGATTGAAAAATGGTGCAATGGGTCGACTAGTCTAAACTTTGGCAACTCTTATCTCATTTCTCGTACAAGCTATCAAAAAGTTGTCAACTAACACAATTTGTAAAATATTATTTTCTACAATTTATTAGTTGACAACTTTTTTCGAGCTAGCTTAGTTTTTGAGATATAACTATTTCTTTCAGGCAACCCGTGTCCGCCGCTATTCGAATTGCTCCCGTCAAAGTGACGACTGGACTAAACGAATCCCAACCACTGGAGACGCCCCACCATGTTATTCACCACGTGAAGATCGCAATTCAGTCAAACTAATCGTCCAAAATACTTCTTCTCGGTAGAGCGATCTTTCTTTAGAATCTCTTTTAGTTTCCCTTCGAAGAGTCTCTTTTCCCCATTTTCTCTCCCTCTCTCAAATTTAATGATGAATTTGTACATAAATAAACGATATAACTGGAAGAATACACATTTAAATGTGCATTCAACAAGATTTAACACAGAAAATAGCCTAGAATCTTCATAATTCGAAATTCCCTCCGAAATTCCTGCAAAAATTCCACGACGGTCTATGCAAGCGCGCTCCACCGGACTATTTTGTCGACAAATTTTTCTTCGATTTTTTCGCCGATTTTCGGGAATGTTTCAACAAAAATTGTATATTTTTAATGTTTTTCACTAAAATTTAGACAAAATTAGAATAAAAATTATTTTAACATTTTTAATTGCCCAAAAAAAAGATCAAAATTCGATTTTTAGAGACAATGAACAAGAAAAAGAAGATGTCACTTTTCGGCGACGATGATCCGGAAGAGGACCAAAGTAACGGTGGATTAGGCTTTAATAAAGTGAGATTTAAAGTTTTTAATTTAAAATATCGATTTTCTTTCAGGGATACGCCGAAAGATACGACAACTGGAGACGGTTGGAAGAGATGCAGAAAAGTGAGATTTCGTTTGAAATTTTGATTTTATCGGGAATTTTTTTTAGTCAAAGACAAATATGGCGACGATGATGATGATTCTTCAAGTGAATCTGAAGCCGAATGGGGAGAAGACGCCGAAGAAGGCTTTCTTCGAACCCTCGGAGCTCTAAAATCCGGAGATTTGTCTGGTTTTAAAAATGGAAAAGGGTTTTTCAAAGAAGTTAGCGAGTCGTCTGATGGAGAGAAGACAAAGAAGGAAAAGAAAAAGGACAAAAAAATGACTATCCGAGATTATAATCGCAAAGTCATGCTGGAGAAGGGAGGGTGAGTGTTTTGGCGGCTGGAAAACACTGGAAAGCCTAAAAATTGCGAAAATCTTTTTATAAAAATTAGAAAAGTCATCAAAAATCCGGTGGATTCCATAATTATTCATTGAGATTGCGAAATTTCATTGAGGGGTTTTTCTATAATTTCGAAAAAATTCAAGTCAAAAAATCCGTATAACACAGCTGGAATCCTGAAAAAATGAGCATTTTAATTTGATATGGTTGAAATTCTAATTCTTGAAAACCCTAGAAGTTTCAAATCGAACATCTGAAACTTAAAATATCTTCTGGAAATTTTTCCAGTTTTAATTTTGACATCAGTGTGTTTTCGATCTATTTTTATCTTGAAATTATAATTTATTCGAGCTAAGTGACTTCAAAAATCCCGATTATCCTCTATTTCAACGCGCCAACAGCGCCCCAGCTCGCCTTGTACATCCCAGCGAATTCTTATTGACCCATCTCATGCTTATCCCGCTCTCCCATCATAGAAACGCACACAAATTTTCTTTATACTCCCTCTTTTTCTATTCTCCCTCCCAAATAATCCAACGCAGCAAAGACAAGAGAAAGCCGAAATTTGGCATTTTTGAGTCTGCGTCTCGTCGAAACGACAATCTCTCGCACGGCTAGTCCATTTGCATGAGGGAATCCGATAACATCTTCTTTAGAAGGACGAGGTTCCACATGGCTCTAGGCTTCTGAATTTTTGAAAAACGATTTTTTGAAAATAGGCTAACCTTTAGGCTTTTAGTCTTTTTAGGGCTTTTAAAAGCTGGCAATCTCATCTAAAAATCATCTAAAAAATCAATAAATTTCCAGCCACTACACGGAAGAAGACGACGAACGATACAAGGATGAGCAACCGCAAGCCTACTGGCAGGAGCAAGAGAAGCTCAAGAAGAATCTCGCCGACGCCTTTAATTTCGAAGAAGACAATGAAGAGGAAATCTTCACAGAACGACAGAAAACGAAAAAAGAGCTGGACGATGAGGATGCGGATTTCTATGAATGGATGAAGTCGGAAGACGGAAAGGCTGATAAGAAGAAGGCCAAAGAGCTGAAACATCTGAAAAAGTTTTGGAAGGATGATGAGCAGAAATTGGATGATTCCGAGAAGTTTTTGAGGGATTACATTTTGAATAAGTATTATGAGCCAGGAGAGAAGGAGGAGTGAGTTTTAAAGCTTTTTGAAAAGAAAAAAGGGTTTTTTTTTCCAGAAATCCCACCTATGAAGACATTGTGGCGTTGGAGCAAGATGAAAAGGACCTTGATAAGAATCGACAGTACGAGCACAAGTACAATTTCAGATTTGAGGATCCGGATCAAGAATTTGTGAGTTTTTGATGATAAATTGTCACTTTTGAGACCTCGAAAGCATACTTGTAACGGACCGGGCCGGGCTCTTTGCCGAATTTCGAAGGCCCGGTCCGGCCCGGCGGGCCCGTCATTTCACAAGTTTTCAAAATTTAAAGGGGGACTCCGACCAAAAATTTTTATTGCATCAAAATGTGTTAAAAGTTATCTATTTTCCTAATATTATTGCAAAAAAATTTAAAAGAAATCCAAAATCCTCGAAAAACGCCGTTGAAAATGAAAAAAATTCAAAAAAGGTGCCGCCGTGGGACGAGGATTTGAATTCCCGCGCAGTGAGAAACCTAGGCTACGGCGCCTGAGAGCATTATTTTCAAGTGGCCGACAGTGTTTTTTAACGTTTTTTACCTGTTGGAGATAAAAGCGAGAAAAATCCGGAAAAATTGTCCGGTAAGAAAGTCGCGCTGCTCGCGTGGCCTAGGTTTCTCACTGAAAATCCTCGTCCCTCGGCGGCACCTTTTTTGAATTTTTTACCTTTTCAACGGCGTTTTTTGGGGATTTCGGATTTTTTTCGAATTTTTTCGCAATAATATTCTCAAAAAAAAAAAATTTTAACACATTTTGATGCAATAAAAAAATTGACCGGAGTCCCCCTTTAAAAAAAACACATAAGGGGGGACCCATATGTGTTTTTTTGCGATCAACAATTTTTTTTCGAGTTTTTTCGATTATTTTCGATCAAACAGACAAACAATCCAAAAAACGAAAAAAATGGAAAAAAATTATATTGGGAGCTCAAACTTTGGCTCAAAAATAGAGGTTTTTATACCGGGCCTTGACGGGCCGACCCGGAATTTGACAAGTATGCTCGAAAGTGGCTTAAAAATCTTAAAAATATAAACGAGGATTTTCTACCATTTTCGACAAAAACTCAAAAATCTTTTTTTCCAGATCAAGCAATATCCACGTACAGTAGCCGAATCGATGCGTACCGAAGACTCGTCTCGAAAAGACAAACGACACGAGAGAGAAGAGCGAAAAAAGAAGGAGAAAGAGGAAAAGAAGCGAGAATTGGCGGAATTGAAGAAAATGAAACGATCGGAAATTGAGCAGAAATTGGTGAAACTTCAAAAGGCGGCTGGTGTGAATATCCCGTTGACACTCGATGAGTTAAATGCGGATTTCGATCCAAAGGAGTTTGATAAGAAGATGAGCTCGATTTTCAACGATGAGTACTATGGGGTAGAGGAGAATGTGCAAGAGGATGATGATGAGAAGCCGGTTTTTAGTGATGTAAGTGTAAAAATGCCTTTTAAAAAATTTAGATTTAACAAAACACAAAAAATTTGACTATGAATTTGCCTAAAATCCAGCAAAAAAGCTATAGAAGCCTTCTAAAATAAACTAAAAAGAAAAAAAAAGGATTTGCAGTGGGTGGGATTCGAACCCACGCTGTGTTAATCACAATTGGAACGGGAATCCAACGCCTTAACCGCTCGGCCACCACTGCGCACAAAGGAGGAGGGTGTTACTGTAATGAGGGAGGGCGGGAAAGATAAAAGAGGAGAGCACCCCTCCTCTTTCTCTGAAAATGAGGAGGAGGAGGGTGTGTCCTCTCCCACGCTCTCTCTTTAATTATAGCAACAGTCTCCTCCTTTGTGCGCAGTGGTGGCCGAGTGGTTAAGGCGTTGGATTCCCGTTCCAATTGTGATTAACACAGCGTGGGTTCGCATCCCACCCACTGCAAATCCTTTTTGCTTTGTTTTAAATGTTTCGTGGGCGGGTTTTTGTCATTTTTTCAGAGAAAAAAAAATAAATCTCTAGCTAAAAAAAAAAACGAAAAAGCGTCTAAAACTTTTATAATCCATTAAAAAAGCAATAAAATTATATTGCAGATGGACGACAGTGACTACGAGGACTATGATAATTTGGATGTGGAGCAGTTGAAGAAGGAAGGTGTAGAAGAGGAAGATGAAGAAGAAGAATCAGATGAGGAGGAAGAGGAACAACAAGAGAAGGCTCAGACATCCAGCTCTTCGATGAAAAACGGAAAGTTCGATATGGCGGCGGCGGCGATGAAGGCGATGAGCAAGGATAAGAATGGTGAGGAGCACCTCGTTTTGGCTCATTTACATTCCCAAAAATTACAGAATCCCGCCGAAAAGGAAAACGAAACGCTCTGAAAGAGGCGCTCGCCAAGAAGAAGCCTCTCTTCAACCCGAAAGAGAAAACGTTCGAAGAATATTTCAACGAATATTACGCACTAGACTATGAGGATATCATTGGAGACACTCCGACGCGTTTCAAGTATCGTCAAGTCGCTCCGAATAGTTTTGGTTTGAGCACTGAGGAGATTCTGGAGGCCGACGAACGTCAGTTGAATGCGTGGGCTTCGCTTCAGAAGGTTGTTGGATATCGAACGTCACAAGAGGAGTTCTTCGATCAGAAAGCGTATAGGAGAAAGGCGGAAGACGTGGAGAAGAAGAATCGGATTCTGAATACCGATTTTGGTGGAAAGAAGTCGTTGAAAAGAAAGGCGGAGGATGAGGCGATGGCGAAGGCGTTGTTGGAGGAAGAAGCAGAAGACGTTGAAGCTGAAGGGGAGAAGAAGAAAAAGAAGAAGAAGAGAGCGAAGAAGAACACGGCAGATAAGAAGGCGAAGTTAGCGGAGAAGGAGAAGCAATCGGAGGTAGTAGAAGACGTGGAAGAAGAGGCGGAAGCTCCAGAGGCTCCAGAAGAATCTGAGATTCGAGAGGAGGAACCAGAAGACGTCGTTCAGGAGAAGAACGGAGATTCTTCTGCTCCACCACCAAAAAAAAAGGCACGGAAGAGATCTAAGAACAAAGTAAGTATCGGTGGCCTAGGATCCCAAATCTCGGCCATCTAGTAAAGCTGGCCTAGAACCACAAATATACGTTGTTAGGCCGTCAGAATGATTGGAAAATAGATCACATAGAAGTCCACCTTTGAAGCTTTTAGGTCATGTAATATTGTGGCCTGGGAATCCATTTTTGAGGTTTTCTAGGTCATTTCCAATTGTGGCCTAGAAATCCACTTTTGAAGTTATCTGGGTCATATAGAATCGTGGCCTAGAAATCCATTTTTAAGGTTTTCTGGGCCACTTAAGATTGTGGCCTAAAACCCATTTTTGAAATTTTCTAGGCCACTGAAAATTTTTGTCTAGAAATCTATTTTTGAAGTTATCCAGTCCACCTAAAAAATTGTGGCTTAGAATAGCGGTAGTTTCGGGGACTTCAATACAGTTTCAGGCTGAAACTTTGAGGGTTAAAAACTGAAAATTAGAATATCAGCCAAAATTAAAATTCAAAAATTTAAAACTTATTTTTCCAGAACACTGCGATCGCTGAGAAGTTTGGCGAAGGCATGACCGACTCTCGTGTTAAGGCCTACGGACTCAATCCGAGCCGTCTCAAAAAAGGACTCTTCTATGGAAAATAAGCAATCTCTTCTTCTCAAAATTTTCCTTATTTTTGTTACTGTCACCGTTGATTTTTTTTTTCCATTTTTTTAGCCTAAAAATTATCATTTTACTCATTTTTGTTGTTGTTGTCGCTCTCTGAATCTGTTGTGTTTATTGAAATTTAAAGTTTTTTTTTGAAAAATTTCAAATTACGATTTTTAAAAAGTCCTGTCACCTTTTTTGATATCTTTGATTTTTTGAAAATTTTGCCATTTCCCATATTTTTTCCACTGCTTTTCTTTTTTCCTCCTCCTCCACTCCTAGAATTTTCCTCCCATTTTTCTTGACACCACCACCAACAGCAAAATGCTTTTTTTGGGGTGCATCTCACGGACACATATTTAGTAAGAGAGCCTCTACTCCTCTTTATTCTTCCCATCCTGGTGTCAGTGGGAAGGAGACCGAATGGGTTTTCTAGTTCTTCTTCGCACGTCTCACTTTCTTTTCTTTTCCCCTTTCTTTTTTTGTTTTTTTTTGTTGGAGAGATTTTTTTTCGAGCGTTTTGGAGAGACTAATTTTGCAGTTTGTTGAGATTTGGTTTTGAAAATTTTCGTTTTGAAAATCAAAATTACCAATCTAAAAAATTTCATTTTTGAAACCAACAAACCCCTATACACTGCCCACAATTCGGCGAAAAATACATGATTTTCCAATTATTGTCAGACTCAAAAATACGAAAAATGCGCTAGTCAAAAACCCAAAAGTCCTCTATTATTTTTACCCGAAAAACTTCAGAACTTTCCCATTTTTCACGTGTCCGTTTTCACCTAAAATTTCAGCGAATTTTCGGGAATTTTTTCAGCTGAAACGTTGCAAATAACCTAATTTTCATATATATTTTTCTAGCTGAGAACTACCGAATTTGCATTATTCTCCTATTCTTTTCGATTTTGAAATTCTCAGAAAAATCTCAAAAAAACATTCTGGAAGCTCCCAAATTTTACATTTTTAGCTCAGAATTCCTGTTTTTGTTTTAGCTCTTTTTAAAGTTTTCAGATAGTTTTGGTATCCTCAAACAAATTTTTGCTCTGGATTCCTTTGTTCTTAATTTCATACTGAAATTTTCAGTCGAATTCATCCCCAAACAGTTCGCTTTTTTCAGAAGTAACGTCTTCTCAACCCTCTCCTCAAAAATGGGCGGAGTCATGTCATATTTTCGCGGCCTGTTCGGCGCTCGCGAGATGCGAATTCTGATTCTCGGGCTTGATGGTGCCGGCAAGACGACGATTCTGTATAGGCTGCAAGTGGGCGAAGTGGTGACGACGATTCCGACGATCGGGTTTAACGTGGAACAAGTCGAGTACAAGAATCTCAAATTTCAAGTTTGGGATCTGGGAGGACAGACGTCGATTCGACCATATTGGAGGTGCTATTATGCGAATACTGACGCTATTATCTATGTCGTTGATTCGGCTGATAGAGATCGAGTGAGTTTTTTATATTTTTATGGCAGGATTTAGGGATTTCTAGGCCACCAAGATTGGAAAAATGAAAAAAAAAACAAAAATGTATTTTCATAAACTTTTCTTCGTTTTTAGACGTTTTTCAGCCTTTTGATGATGGCCGAATTGTTGGATTTCTAGGCCATGGTGGCCCGGTTACCAAGATTGAGAAAAGTGAAAATAAATCGGCTAATAATAAAGAAAATGTATTTTTTATATGAAAATTCAAGAAATCATCAATTTTCGCTTCTAATAACGACAAAACCCCGCCCGCAATAAACACAAAAAAATACAAAAAAGATTTGCAGCGGGTGGGATTCGAACCCACGCTGTGTTAATCACAATTGGATCGGGAATCCAACGCCTTAACCACTCGGCCACCGCTGCGCACAAAGGAGGAGACTGTTGCTATAATTAAAGAGAGAGCGTGGGAGAGGATACACCCTCCTCCTCCTCATTTTCAGAGAAAGAGGAGGGGTGCTCTCCTCTTT
>NC_013486.2:4192399-4214740 GCF_000004555.2 Caenorhabditis briggsae | reverse complement strand
TGCGCAGTGGTGGCCGAGTGGTTAAGGCGTTCGATTCCCGTTCCCATTGTGGTAACACAGCGTGGGTTCGAATCCCACCCACTGCAAACCCTTTTTGCTTTTTTTGGTTTATTGTGGGCGGGGTTTTGTCGTTATTAGAAGCGAAAATTGACGATTTCTTGAATTTTCATATAAAAAATACATTTTCTTTATTATTAGCCGATTTATTTTCACTTTTCTCAATCTTGGTAACCGGGCCACCATGGCCGAGGAATCCAACAATTCGGCCATCATCAAAAGGCTGATAAACGTCTAAAAACGAAGAAAAGTTTATGAAAATACATTTTTGTTGAAAAATCGCAAATTTCCGATTTAAAAATTCCATGTTTTCAGCGATTTTCAGATAGTTTTTTCAGCATATTTCAAGCTAAATATTGGCTAGATGCAGACCATTTTCACCTGAATATCGCGAATTTTCAGACTGTGAGAAGCCAATTTTCCTGGGTCATTTTACCGGCGATTTCGGACTGAAAATTTGCATTTTTAGTCATTTTTCACACGGAAATACGGTCATCAGATAGTTATTTTTGTTGGAATTTTACTTTTTAGTCATTTTCCAAAAAAATGGAATTTCTGGGCTGAAAAAAATTCTGGAATTTCTAATTTTTCAGGTCGGAATCTCTCGTCAAGAGTTGGCAACAATGCTCCAAGAAGACGAACTGCAAGGAGCGGTTCTTGCAGTTCTTGCCAACAAACAAGATATCGCCGGTTGTCTGACAGAGACAGAAGTCTACAAAGCGCTTGGCCTGGATGCCCTCCGCAATCGAACCATTCAAATATTCAAAACGTCCGCATCAAAAGGAGAGGGTCTCGACGCAGCGATGGATTGGTTGGCGAATCAGTTGCAGCAGAAGAAGTAGACGATTGCTCAGCCTTAATTTTTGACTATTTTTTGAGAAAAATGTGTGTAGTTTTATCCCCCTTTTTGTCTCCTGCAAAAAATACACGAGGTGTGTCTTTCCTCTTTTCCTTTTTCTCTCCTATAATTCTGTGATTTTTCCTCTTTCCATCCCTTTTCTAGTTAATTTCTATCCGCTTTTCCAGAATATTTGAACCCCCGAGAGCCTAATTTGTGGTTGTTTTATTGCCTTTTCTTTTGTAAAAAATCATCAGACCCAATTTTATTTATTCGAAAAAATCATGCATATTTTTATTTTATTTGTATAAAAAGTTATTTAAAAAGTCAATTATGGCGAATGTTGGAACGGGGCACGAAGCCGAGACCCAATTTGGCAAGTGACATGTTTTTTCGAAGATTCACGACGTGGAAATAGGAATCGCGCGGACCCGGCTTGATGAGTCCTTGCGACAAATATCGAATACATGTGAAGAAGTCACAAACGGCGGCAATCTGGAACTTTTGAATTTTTAGAAGGATTGGCGGCCTAGGATCCCAAATCTATGCCATCTGGTGCAGATGGCCTAAAATCACTTTCCAAGCAAAATAATTATATGAAAATTGGTGGCCTAGAAATACAAATAATGGGGGTATCTAGGCCAAGAGAAGGAGTTTCAAAATTTGGCCTAAGAATGCGAAAATTAGGGGTTTTATGCCACTTGAAAATTATAGAAACAGGTGGCCTAGAAATCCATGCTTGATGTTTGTAGGCCACTTGAAATTCTCCGCATCTAGAAGAGCTTTAAATTACACATATTCCCCAAAAAGAACCAAGTTTCTAGCTCATCTGGGGGCCGAGTTGTGATCTGGCGCCTGAAGAGACGCAGACAACTAGACACTCTCGCTGTCTGCGCCCTCCCACTCTCTTGCCGGTTTAACTTCAAATGCTTGTAACTCGGCTCCTAGCGCACCTAGAAATTTGATTCTTTATGGAGAATGTGTGATTTTTGAAGCTGTTCAAAAGTATAGCAAATTTTACAAAACGGAAAAACTTATTTTATTTTTTGAAACCGGAAAAAATCTCGGAAAATTTAATGTGAACAAAACCTGCTTCAAAAACTGTACACTTCCCAAAAAGTTTGACAATTCTAGCTCTTCTAGGAGCCGAGATATGATCGTTTGAAGTTACGACGTTAGGGACGCAGACAGCGATAGTATCTCGCTGTCTGGGTCTCTCGTTAAAACTTCAAACGCTTGTAACTTGGCTCCTAGAGTACCTAGAAATTTGATTATTTTTGAAAAAGATGTGATATTTCGAGCCTTTTGATTTTAAATGATTTAACTCACCCTATTCCTGGCTATCAATGACACAAAATGCCATTCAGATCCATCATCGCCAGTTCTAACTCGATACGGACAAAATCGATTGGCATTCGTTAGCGAACATATTCGAATCGACGGTTTTGTCTCATTCAATGGTTCCAGCTGAACTCGATTCTCTCGTATCGCCGTCATCACTTCAGAAGACAGTTCGGAATTCTCGAAAAGCATACAAGGTTCGACTTCTTCGATCAGAACACGATCAATGAACGGATGGGATTTGTCCGGATGTCCACTTGCTCTCCAAGATTCGAATTCCGAGAATAGAATCGGATCAATTTCCTCGACAGCGTCCGCTTCTTTTTGTTCTCGATCTTCTGGAGATTTTGTCGAATATGAAGACGTTGATGGAAGTGACGACGCCTTCTTTTTCTCCGAAACTTCTTTCTGTTTTTTCGAATTTGAAGATCCATTAAAAAGTTTGGAAAGTGTCGATTTGTGTTCTGGCGATGTGGTTTGCTTGAAATGGTTTTGTCCCATTCCGGGAGCACTTATTAATTCCTTCAGCGCACGAACTTCTGCCTGTAGAACCTCCACTTCTAATCGAGACTCGTTTAGAAGTTTCTCGGCTTTTTCCCGCCGTTCTTCAGCGTTGTTGACCATTTTGTAGGCTTCCTGGAAAAAATCAAAATTTAGGTTATTTAAAAAAAAATGTATTCCAGAGAATTCTGCTAGACTTTCGAATAGCTTCAAAAATCACACCTTCTCCAAAAAGAATCGAATTTCTAGAAGGTCTGGGAGCCGAGTTACGAGTGTTTGAAGTTTTAACGAGAGACCCAGACAGCTAAATACTATCGCTGTCTGCGTCTCTAACGTCGTAACTTCAAACGACCATATCTCGGCTCCCATAAGAGCTGAAACTGTCAAACTTCTCGGGAATCGTATGAAATTTTTCCAAGATTTTTCTGTACAGAAAATATAACTGGAAATTTAATTTTTTTAAATATTGCCAAACTTTTGGTAAGCTTAAAACATTCCACATTTTACAAGAAGGATCACATTTGTAGGGGCTCTGGGAGCCGAGTTACTTCTTGGAAAGTTTATGGAACTTTTCCAATATATTTCTGACTCAAAAATGAATCAAATTTTAATACAACACTTTTGATTTTTCAATTTTTTAAAGTTTTTAATTCAAAATAACCAGCTCAAAAAATTACACATTCTCCAAAAAGAATCAAAATTCTAGCTGCTCTGTGAGCCGAGTAACAAGCGTTCGTTTTAGCGAGAAACGCAGACAGCTAGACACTCTCGCTGTCTGCGTTTCTCTTGTCGTAAATTCAAACGAGTTTATCTCGGCTTTAAGAGGAGCTAAAATTGTCAGACTTTCTGGGAAGTGGATGAAATTTTTCCAAGATTTTTCTGGTAAAACGAAATTATGAACTGAAATTCAAAAATTTTGACTCTTCAACTTTATGTTTTTTGATCATATTCTTAATTCAAAACAATAAGCTCAAAAATCACATCTTCTCCAAAAAGAGTCGATTTTCTAGGTGCTCTCGGAGCCCAGTTACAAGCATTTGAAGATTAGACGGCGAGAGAGTAGGAGAGTGCAGGCAGTTAGAGTGTCTAGTTGTCTGCGTCTCTTCAGTCGCCAGACCACAACTCGGCCCCCAGATGAGCTAGAAACTTGATTCTTTTTGGAGAATATGTGAAAGTTAAAGCTCAACAAAACTCTCGAGAGACGCAGACAACGAGACACTCTCACTGTCTGCGTCTCTCATTTTTTATCGCTTGTTTATATGTTCATCCAGCTGTCTCTCACCTGAAACAACTTCTCTGTCAATTCCTGAACCTCTTCATCTACCGTCGTCTGAATCTGCGTCATTTTTTTGTCCTTTTCAGCCAGTGCTGTTCGTGTTGCACGGAGCTCCGCCTGCATTCGGAGCAATTCCTCTGCTCTCGGACTCATGAGCTCAGAATCTGACGACGTGGAAGCAGATGATGATGTTGTACTTCTGGCGGAGGCTCTGGAAATTTCACTCTAAAATTTTTATATTTTTAGGAATTTTCTTACCGAATCGAATCCTGTGGATCCAGTGACATTTCTAGATGAATCGGGTTTAGTACGGCGATGGCGTCCACCATTTTTGCATAGTTTTTTTTGTAGATTGGGACTTCTGAAATTCGTAAAATATTTAGAAGAAAAAAAAATTAGAAAAAAAAGTAAGATTGAACAAAAAAGAAATGAAGTTTATAGCTCATCTAGGACCCGAGAGTGCAGACAACGAGACATTCTAACTGTCTGGGTCTCTTCTACTCTCTCACTGTATTGTTATGACTGTATCTCGGCTCGAGTTTGAGCTAGATTTTCGATTCTTTCTGGAGTTTGTATAGTTTTTTGAGCTGAATTCGACTATTCTATTTTTGAAGAAAAGTTCCCAAAAAAACTCAGTTTTTTTTTTCAAAAAAAGTATGTCAAGTAAGAGGAAAAACAATGAAAAAAGATGATTTGTGAAGACGTCGGACGTCTTCTGAATACAAGAAGAAATCATCGTATCTTTGTGTTTTTTCTGATGATACGGCGACCGCCAATTGTATCGTAATACATGGAAAACGGGTTTTCCTGGTGATGTAAGAATAGCGAAAAGAAGAAGAAAAAGAAGAAGAAGAGGAGGGGTTCCAATAATCCCGAATGGATTATATTGGAAAAATGAGAAGGATAGAAGAAGAAGTGGAAGCATTTGAGAACTCGGGGTTCTGAGATTCCTAGATTTTGAGATTTTAAGATTCTAAGGTTCCAAAATAACGGAATACCAGGATTCCGAGATACTCAAAGATTCCGAAACTTCAAAACTCCAGAAACCCAGGATGATAAGATCTCAGGATGTTAAAATTCCGAAATTCCAAGATTTCGAAAGTTCAAAATTTTCAAAATTCCCAAATTCAGAGGTTCCTTTTCTAGTTTCTAAGATTCGTTGATTCTTGACTTCCGGGATACCAGGTTTTCAGAATTCTAGAATTCCGGAATTCAAAGGTTCTAAAATTTCGAAGTTTCAGAATTCCAGAATTTTTCAAAATTCTAAGATTTCACTTCTAACATCCTACAGTTCCAAATTTCTGAGATCCCAAGATTCCGGAGTTCCAGAATTCCAAAAATCCCGTATTTCGTTAAAAAAACGTAAATTTTCCAATAGTTCTAGACTCAAGGAGAAATTAAAGATTCCGAAAAAATCGGATCCGTTTTTTGGATGTTTTTTAGAAATTAACAAACAATGAAAATTTCTGAAATGACGTACGAAATTCAGATTCCGTTTTTCGAGCAAATTCGAGAATCTTAAAACTTTGAAATCTCGAAACATCTGAAGTCACAGAATCTCAGAATCTCATGATTAAAACCTCAAATTTCAGAATTTTCAGAATTTCAGAACTCCAGAATCACAAAATATCCGAACCATAGGATTTCAGAACTTCAGAATCTCAAAATTCTCAAATTCTGAATCTTCGCGGATTTCAGAATCACAAGAGCATCTCTTTTAAAAAAAAGTCAGATGATAGATTCTCATGAAAAACATGAGTTTTGAACTTTTGCCTGTCTTTTCTTAAACGAAAAAGAAGAAGAAAAAGAAGAGAAACCAGAGACAGTGGAGGATTGGATGACACATGGTGCATTCTTCGGAGGAGAAGCATCAGGAGAGAGAGAGAGAGAGAGAGAGAGAGAGAGAGAGAGAGAGAGAGAGAGAGAGGAAATAACAACAATAATAAACACAAAGATTGATTGAGGGGGAATGTATGGGTTTAGATTTGAAGTCATCTTTGAAACTTTCGAGAAGTTTCTCTCCGAAAAAATTCAAAAAAATCAAAGGTCTCAATTATTTTTCAAATTTCCCGCCGAATTTCAAACAAATAGGATTTTAAAAAGCGTTTTTTTTTAATTGCTCGAATTGGAAAATCAGGAAATTTAAATTTTGGCCGATATACAAAACAATCTGGAGAGTATTTCGAAACCTCAATTGTGAACATTTTTCAATATTTCAAACACTTCTAAACCAAACAAAATACCGTAAAACCTGTAACAGAAGGGCCTTCACACAGTCAAGTTTGAGCTCAATTATCTCAGCTCCAATGAGAGCTATCAAAAATATCTGATATTTGGGTATTGGTTTATGATCCAGATCATAATTTTCTTATTCGAATCTTTTGAACCAAATTTCAATCGTGGTTCGAGAGATGAGGTCTACGTCTAACATTGTGCACTTTGCTCGCTAATGGTCGTTGTTCGAGAGACCTTGGAGACATATGATCAAAGAAACACTTTTGAGTATGTGTCCGTTATCGAGAAAATCCTCGGCCGTTAGACAGTCCATTCGGAATTTTTAAATGTCTATTAAACATGCAATGTGTGACGTCTATAAATATAAAAACAGAATTGAAAAAAACCCAAAATTGGATAAGCAACGGTAGAGCGAAGTGAAAGTGACCACTATTTATTGAACAACCTAATAGATTGTGCCAATTAGAAATTCTTTTTTCTATTGAAATTGTACAATTCTGGTAAATGAGAAAACAAATGATGGTACAAAATCTCCGTGTAGTGACAAAGCTTCCCAAACTGAATGAGTCATTTTCAATCAGTTTGATGAGAACGAGGAGAGAGAGAGAGAGAGAGAGAGAGAGAGAGAGAGAACATAACAACAATAATAAACACAAAGATTGATTGAGGGGGAATGTATGGGTTTAGATTTGAAGGCATCTTTGAAACTTTCGAGAAGTTTCTCTCCGAAAAAATTCAAAAAAATCAAAGGTCTCAATTATTTTTCAAATTTCCCGCCGAATTTCGAACAAATTGGATTTAAAAAAGCGTATTTTAAAAATTGCTCGAATTGGAGAATCTGGAAATTTAAATTTTGGCCGATATCCAAAACAATCTGGAGAGATTTCTTGGCTCAAAGTTAAAAGTTGAGAGACCCTTCTACATATTACAGGTTTTGCGGTTTTGCGTATACTGTATCTTCCAAAATACCAAATAAGCTACAAGGAAATGGAAATATATTTTTTTTGTTGAAAAAAAAAATGTTTGTTCACCTTCCTACTGGTCAACAGAAACAGGAAAAAGAAGAAGAGAAAACATGGGAACTTTTTTTTTGAAAAAAGACGAACAGCTGACAGGAAATATAGAATCTTTGGTCAAATGAAATTTTAAAAACAATCTAATTTGGAGGCTCAGATTCTGATGAAATGGGTTCTGGGAATTCTAAGAGATTCTGAAATTTTGAGATTCTGAGATTCTGAGATTCTGAGATTCTGAGATTCTGAGATTCTGAGATTCTGAGATTCTGAGATTCTGAGATTCTGAGATTCTGAGATTCTGAGATTCTGAGATTCTGAGATTCTGAGATTCTGAGATTCTGAGATTTCTGATCCAAGAATCCAAGAATCCAAGAATCCAAGAATCCAAGAATCCAAGAATCCAAGATTCTGAAGTTCTAAGATTCTAAGACTTCTATAGAAACTTCTAAAATTCTAACTAATTTGAAATTCATTAGCTTCTTTTATAAAGGTCATAAAAGAAGAACCTTGAGATCTTCATCTATTCTTCTTTTTATGAATATCTGTCCTTGTACTTCAAGAAAAGGAGAACTAATTTCGAATAAAAGAGTAGAAAAGTTAGCTATTCATGAAGGTCTTCAGAAAAAAAAACGCAAAAAAAAGAAGAAAAAAAAACGGGGAGAAGAGTTTTTTGTGGGAAAAATGTAATCAAAGAAGTTGAGGAAAAGAAAAAAACGAAAAAAAAGAAGATCGAAATACGAATTTCTTGAATTTTTGGATTCAAAAATTTCAAAAATTCCAAAATTCAAAATTCAAAACTCCAAAACTTTTTTTTCTATTTGTGACCAAAAAAGCCGTTCCCACTCGCTCCTTTTTTCGATCCTAGACCTATTCAAAGTGAGAGAGTGTGGAATTTTGAGAGACGCAGAAAGACAGAGAGAAATGACCACAAAATAAACAGAGACGAGCCTGTTTTTGTACCTATTCGAACGGTTTTTGTTAGTTTTTGACCGGAAAAACTGACCAGAACTATTGGAAAAAGTATTTTTAGGAAAATCTTGGATTTTTGGAGTTTGGGAATCAGAATTATTGGAATTTGAGAATTTAATGATTTCGGAATTTTTGGATTTTAGAAGTCTAGGAATCTAAGAATCTTGGAATCCTTGAGCCCTGAAATTTCGGAATTTTGGGATTTGGAAAATTTGGAACTTCGGAACTTGGGAATGCCAGAAATCTTTAGAACCCTGGAATCCTAGTATTTCGGAACTTTGGAATTTTGAGATTCTGGATTTTTGGAATCCTGGGATTTCAGAATTTTGCAATTACGCAATTTCAAAATTTGAAATTTGGGATTCTTCGAATTCGATGTTTTGGGAATTTCGGGGTTTTTGAATTTTTTTTTTTGGAATTTCGGGATTTTTTAATTTAAGAATTTTGAAATTCCCGGAATCTCAAACTATCAGGATTCCGGAATTTCAAAATTTCAGAAATCAAGAACTACGGAATCTAAGAACTTCATAATCTCAGTATTTGAGAATTTCAAAATTTCAGAAGAATCTTGGAATTACTGGACTTATGGAATTTTGTAATCTCGGAACTTCGGAATCCCGGAACATCGGAAATTCAGAATTTCAAAATTTCAAAACTTCGGAATTCTAGAATTTAGGAATTTCAGAATCTTGGAAATTCGAGATTCTAGGGCTCTAAAATCCTGGAATCCTAGTTTCCAAGCCTCAAAGCTCAAATTCAGTGAACAATATGAAGAAAAGCGAAAACTGATAAAAAAGCAAAAGGAACAAGTTTGGTTACGGTTGGCTTGTTAATAGGGTCAAATTTTCTCTTTTTTTTCTAGAAGATTCTGCCCACGAAAATGATCAATTTCTCACCAAAAACCTCAAATGTTTACAATCTCCACCGAAGGGTCCAGACACCATGTGCTGCCACGTCATCTGACCCCGAAAGAAAAGTGGGCGTGGCTTATTTAGGGGAGCCAATTTGGAAAAGTAAACAGAAGAAGAAGAAGAAGACGAAGAAAATCGAATTCTTGAAAAGAGAGAGAGAAGGAAATTCGAAAAACTTTTTGGGGGAAGAATAGGAAAAGAAGAAAAAGAAGGAGATCCAAAATGGGGCAGAAAGGGAAGGAAGAGCACCGAAACGTGTCTGGCGTCTCTGGAATTCTCACACTATCCCCTCTAAATATTTTCGATCGAACAGATGGGTTCTTCTCTTCTCCGGAAACACCAAAAGAAAGAGAGAAGGAGGAAGAATCTCTAAACAAATCGAAGAAAATGACGAAACACATCTTCGAGATATGATGCCACGGAGATTATCTGAAATGCATAGAAAAGAGAAAAAAGCGAAAGTTTTTCGTTCATTTTATACCCATGGGAGGTATGGGTGATCCATTAGTACTAGAGAAAGTGAAACAAGAGGAGATTGAACACTGACCAACTTATAGGAAAAAATATTATTTTGGGTTTTCGAAACTACAGAAATTGAGACTTCGAAAAGTCTGAAACTCCGGAAAATTACTTTTCTACAAAACTCCATCAGGGCTTTATGGAGTTCTGGAATCTCATAAATATGACATTCTGAATTCTCGGAATCCTGGAATCTCGGAATTTTGGAATTTCAGAGTCATGGAATCTTAGAATCTTATAACCCTGTATTCCTGGGTTGCTGAAATCTTGGAGTTTTGAAAAATCATGAATCCTATTATTTCGGAACTCCGGAACCTGATCTGAATAAATCTGAAACCCGAATATTTCAGTTTTAGCTCTGCTCCAAAGAGAAAGCTAGAGTTATCGAACTTTCTAGAAATTTTGTATGTATGTTCCGAGAAAAATAAAAACAAAAATGATTGTGCCAATTAGAGAGCCATTTATGGAAATGCCATAAAAACAAAAACAGTATGAAAACGATTTTCTAACAAACAAGGGAAAATCTGTGAGACTCATAAGAATGCAGAAATTGTGTATCTTTCCGAAAATTAGATTTCACTTCTCAAGAGGAGAGGATCCCATTATTACGGAAGACAGATGGTAATGCAAATTTCCTCATTTCCTCTCTCTCTCTCTCTCTCCTCTTTCTCATCAAACTGATTGAAAATGACTCATTCAGTTTGGGAAGATTTGTCACTACACGGAGGTTTTGTACCATCATTTGTTTTCTCATTTACCAGAATTGTACAATTTCAATAGAAAAAAGAATTTCTAATTGGCACAATTTGTGAAAATGAGCCTTGTTTTCAGACTCTTCCAGAATTTTCTCAACAAAAACGATTTACAGAAAATGCTGAAAGTAGGAAATCGCTGGAAAGAATCTTGAATTCATGAAAAATCGATTTTTTGGATACCCTTAAATTTCGAAGATATTCTGAACTTCAATTCAAGGGGTATTCAATTAGAGGAACCCAGGTTTTTTGAATTTAAATTTTTAACATCAAATATAAGTGCCATTTTAACTTTGAGCTTAATTATCTCATTTCTGTCAAAGATACCAGAAAAGTGTCAACTGACATAATGTTTATCTTATTATCAACAATATTTTATTAGTTGACAACTTTTTGATATCTCTTACAGTAACACAGATAAATTCAGTCAAAACTACGGTTTATGAGATCCAAGATTTTTGTCGTTTAAACCACAAAAATCGCTTAATTTCTGAACTCCTTTACAACAAGAAACAACAAAAAACATGTGACTCTTTTTAAACTGAACATGACAAATGACTGAGAACCTTTTTGGGGGTATGGACCCAACCTTGTTCCTTCATAAAAATTCCATTCCCATGAGAGAGACAAAAAGAGGTCTGAAAAAGAACTGGTCGAGTGAAGTGGAAACAATTTTTACGAGGAGTTGACGGACGGAAAAAAAGGAAAAGAGACATATAAAATTCTCACCAGTTTCGGAGGTTTTTACCTACTTTTCCGGTGAATTATATAGTTTTGGGAACAGAACACATAGAAACTTTTGGAAAATCAAAAGTTCGTGAATAGAGAATTTGAGAATCCAAGAATTTTAGAAGTTAGAACCTCGGAATCTCGGAATCCTGAAAACTAGGAATATCGGGATTTTGAAAATTCCAATCTTCCAAATTTTGGCATATTAGAAACCTGGATATCTTGAAATGTTAGAGAAACGAAACCTGGGAACTCCTGGATTTTGAAATGGAATCTTTTTGGAATCTTAAAATTCTAGAATCATACACTCCTGGATTCCTGGAATTTTGAAATTTTGGAATCCCTAAAAATCTTAGAACCGGAACTCTAGTATTTCTGAAATCCTGGATTTCTAAAATTCTGGTTTCATAGAGTTATGAATCTCTGCAATCAGGAATCCCGAAATTCCCAAAAAGCTGAAACCCTCAATAATAGCCAAAAAATCCAAAGAATCCAAAAAATTATAATTCCAACAAAACCTAGAAAAATCCTAAAAATCTGAAAATTCTAAAAAAAGCTGAAAAGCTAAAAAATCCTAAAAATCTTTTGAAACATTTAAAATCTTTGACTTCTTTAAAACATTATTAATCTCAAGAATCTCTGAAATTCCGAAACTCTAAAAATATTCAAAAAATCCAACCGAAAAAATCCGAATTCCAATAAATCTGAAAAATCCAAAAAGTTGAAAAACACCAACTTTCGAGATTTCCAAAACTTTCAATGTTAAAAACTCAGGAATAATGGATTTCTGAATTTCCGAAAATGTGAAATTCTTTTAAAAATCTAAAATTTCAGCACAATAGATAACTTTCTTGAATTTTAGACAAAATCGGAAACGATGCTCCAAAATTTCTAAAAATAAAATATTTCCAACTAACGTCATCTGTGAGCCAGACGACGTTGAGAGTGAGAAAAAGAAAGTAATTCTGAAGGAGGAAAAGAAGGAAAGGATTCACTAATGATGAGTGAAGTAGTCGTAGTAGTATTCAGAATAAAGAAGAAGAAGAAGAAGAGAAAATTGAAAAATAGGGGAAAAAGAAGAAGAAGAGGATGGGACCATGAGAAATGGAAAAGGGAAAATAGAGGAAAAGAAGAGCCTAAAAATAAATTAGCACTGAAAGAAGAAAGAGAAGAAAAAACTAGAAAAAAAAGAGAAGATTTCGGAGGAAAAGAGAGATTTCGAATTGTTTCCAAAACAGATTGCAGACAAGCTTATTGGTAAAAGTCAATACTAAGTAAATATAAATATCCAATTTTTTAGACTTCGCTTTCGACTGCATTGGAATTTACCTTCCCGATGACCTACTGCATGGTCCTATTGATCCATCGCACCCGTGAGAATATCAGTATTGTTTTCAATCAAATGCCAATGTTTCAGTTTTCTTGATGAGCTAGATGATGATTGCGATGCCACAAAAGAAGTCGAGAGACGTCGAGCCGAGCGTGAATTAGTCTCACAGACTATGCAATCAGCGATTGGTCACATGTTGTCAGTTTAATATATTAACCAAATCCATACGAACTTTGTTTTTAGGAACTACATTCGAGATTATCATCTTGATATTCGTACCGGTTCACTGGAGAGTTGTAAGGTTTGTTTTGACTGCTGCTTTGCTTATAAAATGACTTCAACTTCAGAACCGAAAAACCTGTGAAAACCATCTATCATGGAAAGACGTCAAAATATTCAGAGAAAAGTGTCGTGCTGAAAACAAAAATCCAGACGACTTTGAGCCGGCAGATCTCATTGGATTGTAAGCAACAATATAATCAATACAATTACTTTTGCATTTTTTTCAGAGCACTAAAGTGACTACTACTGCCTAGTGAAGACTACAAGTGACGACTTCACATCATGATTCAACTTTCATCTAACACACAATCATTGTTTTTTCTTTTTTGTTGTTCGCTTCATTATTTTTTTCTTCTGTCCGCTATTGGATTTTTTAAAAATTCCTATTTACCAAATTGATTTGGACAGAATTTTCAGATTTTTTTAGAGCCCACGGATCGATTTCGTGTGAGCGACGCGTAACTTGCGCGTAGGTTTGGCGTCTTTTGGGCGGTCGCTGGGCGGCTTCTACAGAAAACTAAAGCGACATCCGCCATGACGCAGCTTAGAAGCCGCTTTAATCCAGCCCAAAAGTTGCGGGCAACAGCCGAGAAAGTAGAAATTTCAAAATCTCTGTGTTCAAAAAATTGGAAAAATTCAGAATTTCAGTTATTTAAAGAATTCAAAAATATTTCTGAAGGGTGACATCAAAACGCTATAGCGGAAACAAGTAGCGACAGCTATATAGAAAATTGAGAAAACGTTGGGAGGGTTCCGTTATTCGGGGTAGAAAACAGAGGAAAAATTTATTGGTGGAACTTTATACTGGTTCTAGAAGTTACTGAGAATCTGAGATTCTGAGATTCTGAGATTCTGAGATTCTGAGATTCTGAGATTCTGAGATTCTGAGATTCTGAGATTCTGAGATTCTGAGATTCTGAGATTCTGAGATTCTGAGATTCTGAGATTCTGAGATTCTGAGATTCTGAGATTCTGAGATTCTGAGATTCTGAGATTCTGAGATTCTGAGATTCTGAGATTCTGAGATTCTGAGATTCTGAGATTCTGAGATTCTGAGATTCTGAGATTCTGAGATTCTGAGATTCTGAGATTCTGAGATTCTGAGATTCTGAGATTCTGAGATTCTGAGATTCTGAGATTCTGAGATTCTGAGATTCTGAGATTCTGAGATTCTGAGATTCTGAGATTCTGAGATTCTGAGATTCTGAGATTCTGAGATTCTGAGATTCTGAGATTCTGAGATTCTGAGATTCTGAAATTCTGAGATTCTGAGATTCTGAGATTCTGAGATTCTGAGATTCTGAGATTCTGAGATTCTGAAATTCTGAAATTCTGAAATTCTGAAATTCTGAAATTCTGAAATTCTGAGATTCTGAAATTCTGAAATTCTGAAATTCTGAAATTCTGAGATTCTGAGATTCTGAGATTCTGAGATTTTGAGAAATGAGTTTTATTATCCTTGTGTTTTTAAACGATATCTCAATTTGCTAAATTTGAAGCAAAAGTTGAAACCTCGAAAAATCGAGAATTTAAGAATCTCTCTGAACCACAGGTCCTTTAAAATCTAAGAATCTCAAACAACTAAAAAAATAGAGATCACGCAAAGACACTGGCCATCCAATTGATAAGGAAAATCAAAAATGGAACACCTAGTCGTCTTCTACGCTAACTGATAAGCGTCCTACCCCCACCTTTATCCCAATATTTGCTCTTTTTCTTTTCTCTGCGTCTCCTTATCTCTCTTAACCCGTTCCATTCGTCTTTTGACACCCAGTCACTTTGGCACTGCCGACGGGTGTTTCAGGCTAGTTTTCCGGAAATTTCAAAAAAAAACGGAAAGTTTTGAACGGGGAAAGTTTGAAAGATGGAGGATTAAATGTCATATTTGATTTCGAATTTTAGTTAACAGGGCACATGGTTAGGATATCAGGGATAACGGTAGGTAGAGTCTAGTTCTGAGATTCTCAAATCTAGTCAAGTTTTATATCATTTTGTAGAGCTCGATAAGCCCTTAATTGTGCATAAAGTTTGAATCAGAAACTTTCAAAAATTAAACTCCAATTCAAAAGCTTCCTTATCCTCTTCACCCTTCTTCACCTCTTCTCCTTTGATCTCTTTCCTCATTGTATCCCTATTACCCCTCAATTACTATCGGCTGTAAATCATAGTTAACTAATGAGTCATAACCGGAAAGCAACCAATACAGTATTCTTTTGTCTTCCGTTTTGAGGGCCTCTACACATAGTTTATGGTTATTACTGTAGTGAGACTGGATGAGGTGAAGAGGTGCAAAATTTGAATTGCTGGGAACACGGTAGAACCTAGAATGGAGGGAATTCGATAGAACCTAGAATAAAGAGAATACGGTAGAATCTAGAATAGAAGAGTTTGCAAGCTGTCAGCTTCAACCGAAACTATCTTGGTTCCTGTGAGTCATATCAAAAAATGAACAACTGACAAAAATTTTATCATAATATCAGCAACATTTTATCAGTTGAGTGTTTTATGGTATTAATCACAGAAAACGAAAAATTTTGACTAAAAATAGAAAAGTAGCTGCCCTTCTATTGCAGTTTTGGAATGAAGAAAAACTGTCAGATTGAAAACCGTGGCTTTCTGATTACGGTACTTTTGAGGTAGGCAGGCGGCCTCGCTAGATTTTTTAGGTCTTTTGATCTCGAAAAATCTATGAGCCTGGAAAAAAGACAAGCGCCTTGGAAGATTTCTAGCAATTCTGAATACCCTCTAGAAAATTACAAGCTAGAAATCCTAGCTTAAAAGTTAAATTTCTAGGAATTCTGACTAAAATGTAGTTCTGAGGATCCGAAGGTTTTGTACTTTGGAATATACGAATTAAAGACAAAATCACAACTTCGGAGAGTTTCAGATTCTCAACATCCGTAGTTCTAATTTTGAACGAGCAGGAATTGTTGGAATCTTCAAACAATTTTTGATTCTTGAAGTTACCAATTCTTCAGAAATTCGATCTCAAAATCTCGGAATCTCAAAATCTCGGAATCTCAAAATCTCGGAATCTCAAAATCTCAGTAACTTCTAGAACCAGCATAAAGTTCCGTCAAAAAATATATTCTTTGCTTTCTACCCTAAAGAACGGGATCCTCCTAACGCTCGCCCAATTTTCTGTATAGCTGTCGCGAATTTCAGAATTTCAGAATTTCAGAATTTCAGAATTTCAGAATTTCAGAATTTCAGAATTTCAGAATTTCAGAATTTCAGAATTTCAGAATTTCAGAATTTCAGAATTTCAGAATTTCAGAATTTCAGAATTTCAGAATTTCAGAATTTCAGAATTTCAGAATTTCAGAATTTCAGAATTTCAGAATTTCAGAATTTCAGAATTTCAGAATTTCAGAATTTCAGAATTTCAGAATTTCAGAATTTCAGAATTTCAGAATTTCAGAATTTCAGAATTTCAGAATTTCAGAATTTCAGAATTTCAGAATCTCAGAATCTCAGAATCTCAGAATCTCAGAATCTCAGAATCTCAGAATCTCAGAATCTCAGAATCTCAGAATCTCAGAATCTCAGAATCTCAGAATCTCAGAATCTCAGAATCTCAGAATCTCAGAATCTCAGAATCTCAGAATCTCAGAATCTCAGAATCTCAGAATCTCAGAATCTCAGAATCTCAGAATCTCAGAATCTCAGAATCTCAGAATCTCAGAATCTCAGAATCTCAGAATCTCAGAATCTCAGAATCTCAGAATCTCAGAATCTCAGAATCTCAGAATCTCAGAATCTCAGAATCTCAGAATCTCAGAATCTCAGAATCTCAGAATCTCAGATTCTCAGTAACTTCTAGAACCAGTATAAAGTTCCGTCAAAAAATATATTCTTTGCTTTCTACCCTAAAGAACGGGATCCTCCCAACGCTCGCCCAATTTTCTGTATAGCTGTCGCTGCTTGTTTCCGCTATGGCATTTTGATGTCACCCTTCAGAAATATTTTTGAATTTTTTTCAATTTCCGAAGAAAATTTTTTTATATCAGAAATACACTCTTCGAGACCCCAGATTCAATTAGCGTTAAATTTCCGAAGAAAGGACGGAACTACAGTACCCTTCAAGACCCTAAATTTCGTTTTTGGATGCTTCAATTAGCCTTCTTCACATCATCTTAATTCACACCACCTTTTGAGGTCTCTTCTGACGACGTGGAATGACCGATGACACTGATGGGCAAATCAGGTTAACAGGCTAACTATTATACAGGAAAAACAGATCCATCATACATAAAACAAGGGGAATCGGACAGTTCTTTTTGACGATTCCAATTCTCACATAGTTGTTTTGGTATTCGATGTGTAATGCTGTGTTATGCTAACTATAATTGAGATGGGTAGCACTATGCAAAAGATTGGCAACGTGAAGACGCTCAGAGTCCTTTGGAGGGCCCAAAATATCTAGAATGTTCTCTCTTGGAAATTAGGGGACCGTTTCGCCGATTTTCGATACAAAAAGAGAAGAGAATTAACGAGAAATTGTTTAAAAAAACTGGAAAAACTTTAGCGAAAAATGTGCAATTTTTGCGAATTTCAGCACTTCTTCGATTGGAATTTTTTCGAAACTTTTGTTTAAATAAAGTTATAGGCTTAGGCTGAAACGCTTTTTTTCTTGCAATGGTTCAAAAAGGCGTTAGTTTCAGCCAAGAATATATTTTCATAGATCAAAGGGAACATTTTCCTTTTTTCTCAAAGATTTTGTTGAGAATTTGAAATTTCAGCTTTAAAATGTTCAATTTTATCGCTAAAAATCGATCTTTTTATCAATTTTCAGGAAAATTCTTCGATTTTTTACAAAACAATATTTTTAAAACCCCCCACCTAAAAATGCCGGGCATCGCCACGAATTCATGAAACTTCCTGAATACTCTCATGTCCCTTTAATACCGTAACCCATTCATTCGAATTTTTTGCACAAAGTTGTCGTTTTTTTGCGGTTTTCGCTGAATTACAAAATATCTATGATTGAAATGTCCCATACATTTTATTACAAGTCGATTTTTCATCAGAAAGATCCTTCTGAAAGTGTCAGGCGTCGCCACGAAGCGACAAACTTTCATTAAGAATCGTCATGCTCCTTCAAAATACCGTAATCCATTTACAGCGGGAAATTCAATTTTTACTGGCTAATACCAGTTTTCATTCGAATTATCCCATTTTTTATGATAATTTTCATTATTTTCCAGTCTTTTTCATATTTTTCCAGTCTTTTTCAGTCCTCTCCCCCTATCTTTCGCGCGCACTCTTTTTCTCTGCGGGTCTCCCCTCTCTCTTGCCACGCCTTCAAGACAGTCCTAAGGGGCGGAGCCTCACTCAAGCCCGCCCACCACCTCCCTTCCCCGGAAATCCCAATTTCCGACATCTCATTCTCATTCGACATCGCTCTCTGAAACATGTCGTTCGATTCTTCTCTTCACACCGACTATTCTCAGCACTATTCAATGCCAGCTTCGGACGCTCCGTCGACGTCGACACCATCCAGAAAGCGTCAAGCGCCACGTGGCGATATGGAGAACCAGCCAAAGTACACACTTTTAGAGTCTGCAGGGGCTAAAGCTCATGCGCCGCCACCTCAACAATATGCACCAGAAAATGGCTATATGATGTATAATGTAAGTTTTAAAACGGAAAAAGACGTCTAAAGCCCTTCAAGCTCTTTCAGGATCACTTCTATCACAACTACAACAACTTCTATATGCCCTTGGATCATCAAAATCAATACTTCATGGCGCCGCCAGCTCGTGAAGTTACTCCACCAATGGCGGCACAACAAACCGTACCACAACACTCAACGCCAACAGAGCCAGCCGCTGGAAGCATGATGTACACTCCAGAATCCCTTCAGAATACACCAGTGGCTTATGAGCAGGTTTCAGTGGTCCCTCCAGCTCCAGATACTTATCAGATGTCTCGTGACACATATCGTCAAGCGAACTCAGAAGCCGCAGTTGTCCCAGCCACCACCACCACTAAAAAATTCGTCAAAAAAGCCCCAAAATCTGAGCCATTCCTATTGCACCTGTGGGGACTCAAAATTCCCGCCGGCTCCGCTCATGGAAATGCGCCTCAGATCTTCCCGACATTCTCCATTGATCACCCGTTGAATGATTCACAAATCATTGTCCAAGAAGTCGATGGACGTCTTCCGATTGTCGGGTCCCGGTCGAAGATGAGTTTGACGGTTGGCGAGTTGAGACGGAGAGTTGGGGCGCCGGAGAATATGAATATGAGTGCGATGTATGCGTATTTCAGAAAGTGAGTTTGGGGAATTTTTTGAAAATTTCGAGTTTTTACAATTTTTGAAGTTTCGAAAAATTTAAAGTTCAAAAATGTAAAAATCCGATTTTATGTGAAAATTCAGGAAAAATTCAAATATTTTCGAAACTTCAGATTTTTAAAAATTTTTTCATTTTTCGGGTTTTTTTGAAAATTTGGAATGTTTGGTTTTCGAATTTTCGAAAAATTTGAACTTTTCAAATTCAAATTTTTCAGAATTTTCGATTTTCAGAAATTTTTAGCAAATTAAAAACAAAAGTCTGCGAAAATCTAATTTTTCAGCACAATTTTAGGAAAAATGTGAATTTTCGAAAATATAGAAAATTCACAACTTTTTCGCAAATTGCAAAAGCTGGAAATTTTCGGAATTTCAAAAATTTGAAATTTTTGGATTTTTGAAATTTCGAATTTAATAAATTTTTGATTTTTTGGAATTCTGGGGCCTTCAGTTAACCAGAAACTTGAGACATTTTATTTCCGGAATTTCGAAAATTCTCAAAAATTGCAAAAATTTGATTTTTATGATTCTTGGAAAAAAAAATTCGAACAAATTTTCTGGGGTTTTGGAGACTTTAATTCGAATTTCGGAATTTAAAAAATTGCGAAAATGAAAGAAAACTTAAATTTTCGAGAAAAAAACTAGGTTTCAACAGTTAAAAATGGCTGAAAATTTGTAATTTTTTGGCGAATTTCGATGTGTTTTGGAAGATTTGAAAGTTTTTGAATTTTAAGATTTTTTGAAAATTTCCATTTTTTTTTCAAATTCCGATTTTCAGCAAGGAATTCAATGCTGAGAAGTTTAGGCCTACAACTGAGTTTTCAGCGAAAACCATTACTTGTAAAATTCCGGGCCGGGCCTGAGGAAGTTTTCAAGGCCCGGGCCCGGCCCGGAAGGCCCGGTGTCAAAAATTCTGTATTTTTGAGCCAAATTTTGAGCTCTCAATATAATTTTTTCCTTTTTTTTCGTATTTCGGATTGTTTGTCTGTCTGATCAAAAAAGATCGAAAAACTCGAAAAAAATTTTTTGGTCAAAAAAAATCACATAAGGGTCCCCCCTTATGTGTTTTTTAAAAATTTCGAAACTAGTGAAATGACGGGCCCGGCCCGTTAAAAGTATGATTATTTCGAAAATTTTTTCAATTCCAATTTTTGTTCCAGATCCAAAAAAAAGGAAACCATGCAGCAAGTCAAGGAAATTCTCGAGCGACACCAAATCGACATTCCCCACATGCAGCGCAAACGAAAGTTCTCCCGCTTCACCCCAATGCTCGAGGAGGAGTGCTCACGATTGGCAGAGGATTTGTCAAAGCTCTACGAAAAGTATTTGCCAGAAGCTACACTTGCAGAGCAGATGGTTATGGATATGCTCGGAAAAGGATGTACACTTGATAAGTGTCTTCGATTCCTGGAGAATACAAAGTAAGTGTTGGAAGAGCTTTTTCTAGGCCATTTTTCCAAAAAAAGTCATTTTTCAAAATATTTTTTTCCAGAAAAATCATGGGAAAAATCGTCAACACCCTGGAATCCCGTCAACCAGCTCTCACTTATCACGAAGAGAAGCTTAAGAACAATCGCCTCGACGTCTTCTATCACGTATTCTCCCTCCTCACACACGGATTCGGCCACCCCGTCTCGATTCTTCACTACCGACACTACCATAAGATCGTTGTCTCTGCTATCGAAATTGCCCAAAATATGATCTCGGGAACTTATAATCTGACGTTTGAAGATGCCGGAACTGCCAAGCCATTCGCTGTGATGAGTGATGCAAAGTGGGCGGAGCAATGCGCGAGAAAACAAGCTGCCGTACTCGCTCAAGCCTATAATAATGTACCAGTCTGAAGCTAAATTAGCTAAACTAATTTTAAATCAATGATTTTTAACGAATTTATGTTTTTTTTCGGTTCTCTTCCCATCTCACGATTGTCCAATGCTTTTAAAACTACTCGTTCTCTTTCAGTCACTTAATTTTTAATTATTCACAATTTTTACCGGAAAGTCAATAAATAATCAGTTATAATAATTAAAGCTTATGGATAATAAAAGCTAACGAAACCCGAAAATATGACATGAGCCATATCGTACACGACTTTGGGAGAATACACAGACCATACAAACAAATGATTTTGGAAATGATAAAGACAGATTAAAGAGATGGCTAGGGAGAAGATTCGGTAGGAGAAGAAGAGGCGGAGCCAAGATGTTGATGGGGAGAGAAATGGTGGAGGATCTCTGTAAATTTCAAGTTTTTTTTGGAGAAAAAGATCTGAAAATTTGCTTAAACTTGGAAAAAATTGAATTTGTCTCCAAAAATTAGTTACTTCAGATGCAGCGCGGTCGCGTCGCGGGAATAAAACTTCAGACGGCGCGACGAGATTCCCATAGGCTTTCCATGACGGGCGGGTAGCGAACGGGTAGCTGCTACCCGCCCGCTTGCTACCCTGAACTTTTTGTGTTTGCAGACAATGCGCGAAATTTGCCGACACTTCGATTAAATTTTTTCAAATTATTTGTTGACAATTTTTGTCGCTTATTGGTGTAGAAAATAGCTTTAAAGTGAAAATAAAAATAATTCAGGTATGAAAGTTCATCAGCCAGTGGAAATGGACGAATTTGTTTTGGAAAGAAACGTTTTCTAGTTTTCCATCGTTTTCGATCAATTTCCGGTCAATTTTTGGTTTTTTAAAAACTATAATTTGTCTTAAAGTTGATGAAAATTACCTAAAACTTAGCTAAAATCTCAGAAAAGCCAATAAAATTTGTAAAATTCAAGCTTCCCTCCGAAATTTGAAAAATTTAAGTGCGGCGCGGTCGCGTCGCGGCTTCTCCATTTCAGACGGCGCGATGGGCTTTCCATCGTTTTTCGATCAATTTTCTGTCAACTATTATTTCTTCCGGCACGCTCTCCCACAGAACATTTCCCAACTGCAAATTAATTTTTGATCTACAGAAAAACAAGTTTGGCGCGATCACAATTGCAGGTCTAAAATTATAATTTCAGAATTTTTTATCTGATTTTGTGGAGTTCCAAGAGGATTCAAATGATTCTTAAAAAACTAATTAGTGGTTATAGATTCGTGTATGGTCCTTTTCCGGAAGAAAAAATGTCAAAAATGGTCATTTTTGAAAGTTTTTTACAGAAAAAATCTCTAGGAGTTCTATAGCTCAAAGAAACCGCAATTATTTTCTCCACATTTTGTATGGACGAATTTTTAATTCGTCTGATAAAACTTTTTTATAATCAAAAAACAACGCAGAAATGCGATTTTGTGCAATTTCATGAGGTTT
>NC_013486.2:4184364-4191888 GCF_000004555.2 Caenorhabditis briggsae | reverse complement strand
TTTTCTGTAAAAAACTTTCAAAAATGGTCATTTTTGACATTTTTTCTTCTGGAAAAGAACCATACATGAATCTACAACCACTAATTAATTTTTTAAGAATCATTTGAATCATTTTGGAACTCTACAAAATCAGATAAAAAATTCTGAAATTATGGTTTTAGACCTGCAATTTTGATCGCGCCAAACTTTTTTTTCTGTAGATCAAAAATTAATTTGCAGTTCGGAAATGTTCTGTGGGAGAGCGCGTCCGGCTAGAAATCATCCAGGAAGAGTTGGAAATCTCATAAAATTTATCTAAAAACGCGGAAGAGTCTGTGGAAATTTGAACATTTTGAGTTCCGCTCCGAAATTTAAAAATTTCAGACGCGTCGCGGCTCTCATAATTTCAGACAAAGCGGTGATTTTTCGATCGTTTTTCGACTGATTTCCGGTCAATTTGCAGTTTTTTCAGATAGAAATCATATTTACGTTGCTGAAAATTCTTTTCAACTGTAAAAATTCGCTCGTTACGATTTTCAAAAAGCATTAAAACTACAAAACCTTTCTATAAAACCAAAAATCAGTTTCAATCCTGTTCGATCTCGTGGAGGTGGCTTGGAAGTTAAGAGATATCTGGAACTTACAAATTTTTAGAGAAAACTTTTTTTACAAACCTTCCCAAAAAGAAAAATATCGGGCCGGCAAAAGTGTAGAGAATCAGCTGAATTCCAACCAAAATCGGATAGTAATCTTGAAGTCCGATGTAGGCAGAAGTTAGGGATAGAGTGGATAGACTATTGGAGTTTCCCTGAAGAAAAGTATAAAGATTTAAAAAAATTAGAAAAGTTTCTTACGAAATAAAAGAAGCTCGACATGCAGAAGATCAAGCTTTCCACATCCCCAAGTTTCAATATTCTTGTGCATAGACCAATTAGGAAAGCGAGAAGACACAAGGGCAATTGAGATTCTGGAGCCAGGAGGAGGATCCATGGAGCTACTGCGTGTAGTGGGGAATCGGTGAGATAATATATGGGAAACACAGAGAATCGAATGAAATTGTGGAAGAATGAAGGGGTTCTGAAAGGAAAGAAAAGGAAATGGTTTTTTGTAATTTTTAATTACCCAAGGTATTCAAAAGATTGAGCTAGTATAGGAGTCACAATCAAAACTTTTTGCTTATTATCAGCGCAAAGTAGAAGGGGTATTGCAATAGCAAAGGCTGCTTTGTCTCTGGAAATATATATTTTAGAATAAATTCAGAAACCATGGATCTCACTTGAAAAACTCATTTAAATCCATAACTTCTTCTTTATCGAAAAAGTCAGAAAAAAAGGGTTGCGGAAGGAGATTAGGGTCCATTTCCCATCTCCGTCGGGTGCTTTGCATGTATCCAAACGAGATTCTATGAAGAATTCCGAGTACAAGAGCTAGTCGTGCCTTTGCGAATTCTCTTTTTTCGATGCATAGAATCAATCTAATTGCCACAGCGGTGCTCCCCAAGAAGTACCAAACTTCGTGCTCCTCCTCGATTAAGCTACTCGCGAAATTGATAAGGTTTATCAGTAGAATCAGTAGATTTGGGTAGTTGCCTTGGGAAGCAGTAGACAAGATTGTGGCCTAGAAAGGTTTAAAACTTCAATGTTGAAAATGCGCTCCGTTAAACTTACCACCGCCAAGATAAAAACACAAATCCAAATCGACGCCGTCGGAATTTCCGAAGCCGTGCCGATCAGCTCGTCCTGAACGCTTCGGAACCATTTTTTCAGCGAATTTTTCACAAAAATATCCGAATAATCGCAGCTAGATTCGCAAATGTCAGATGTTCCAAGCTGTTTTTCTACAAAAAAAAGTTCTAAAATGTTCGATTTTTTCAAAAATGGGCGGAGCCTAACCTTTCACCAGCGCTTTGAAATGCTCATGTTGCTTTCTCAGCCCTTCCTGGGTTTCGCCACGAAAATAGTGGGCCAGCGAGATACCGTAGGACTCAGGCGGGAAATTCAAATTGAATAGGTCAAAGATTGTGGCCGACAAGTCGATTTGCTCGATTCTGGGTGGTTCTGTGAATCGATTATCGATTTTTTGGTCTCCAATTTTCCAAATGATCACTGGGACGCGTGTCTCATCGGGACTCGCTCCGCCATGAGAGCCGGCAGATGTCATGCCATGATCTCCACAAACGATCAAATAGGATTCTTGGGAACTTTCGGAACTCAAAAATTCGAAAATCCTTTTTACAATTTTATCCATTTCTTTCAATTTTTCCGGAATCTTCGGCGAATTTCCACCTAGCGAATGGCCGATATGGTCGAGGCCGAGATAGTGGAGAATTAGAACATCCCAGGGACTCTCAGAAGCTTCTAGAAGCTCCGAATCCAGATTCCTTGTCACATTTTGATCTACCTCCGTGTAGTCGTTCACGAAAAACGAGGTAACGCCTTCTGATTTTTCAAATTTCCCGGGCAACAGTCGAATCCACGTGTCGTCGCCAAAAAAGTGAATCCGCTTGCCGGCATTGCTCAATCGAGAAATCCAATTATCGATTTTTATCTCATCAGTCGCCAGATTCGTTAGAATCGTCCCAAACGAGGGGAGAGTGCCTGTGATATAGGCGGTGATACGTGGCAGGGTTACTGTAGGCATTCGGGCATAGGCATCAAAAAGGATTGCTGGATTGGGGGCGGAGCTTAGAGAGGATTTTGTGAAGGACATTGGAGAATCGGGGGAGGTTAGAAAGGAGAGACGGAAGGCATCGATGACCATGAAGACTAGGCGGGGATCTGGAAAAAGTACAGTAATCGGGGAAATTGGAAATTAGAGAATTTCAGACCTTTTCTCGATTTTTCATCAGTTTTTGCTTTTTCGTTTTCATGATTTTCAGGTGCATCTGATTTTCCATCCAACGACACGAAACTGTAAACGAGAAGAGCACAAGCAATGACCACTAGAATCCGAGATGTCTGAAAATTTTGGAATTTCAGAATTTAACAATTCCAATTTTTAAAGAATTAGAATTTTTAGAACTTGAAATTCTGCAATTCCAAGATTTTAAGCTTCTAAAAATTTTGGAAACCTGAAATTCGAATTTTGAAATTTCGGAATTTTTACAACCTTTATAAATTCAGAATCCAAAATTTTCGATATACAGAATTTTACATTTTCTGAGAATTTCAGAATCTAAAAAAAGCAAGAATCTCAAAATTTAAAAGTTTGAAACTCCGAAAAACTATAGATTTTTTTGCAATTTTTCGAGAGAAAATTTTTTGCACAATTTTTAGATTTTTTAGGTTTTTCAGCTACTTTTGAAAATTCTTTTTCGATTTTTCTGAATTTTTTGTCTGAAATTTGAGTTTTCTTGACGGAAGATTACTGTAGATTACTGTAGAAAACCTTGTTATTTGTAGTTTTTTTGCAAACAAACTTGTCTGCATTTTGACGTGATTGTGTTTGCGAAAGAAATTAGTTTGTTACTGTAATCTACAGTAATCCTCGCGAATACCATCATGTCATATTATGCTTGTCTGAGAAAAAAAAAGGTTAGAGAGTATTTTTTGCAGTCTGAATACGGTAGCGATATCGAAGCGGAGAGCCTAAATAGCACACATAAGGTGGAGAAACAGACACTTTTTCTCTGCGTCTCAACCTTTTTTTTCTCAGACAAGCATAATATTTCAGACAAAAATTCATAAAAATCGAAAAAGAATCTTTGAAAATAGTTGAAAACCCAAAAAAGGTCTAAAAATTTCGCAAAAAATCGGAGAAACAATCAAATTTTCTCTCAAAAACTGCCAAACAAATCTTCAAAATCTCAAGATTTCCAGAATTAAAATTTTTCGAATTTCAAAAAGTTCAGAATATTTGGAAATTGCAGAATTTCCAATTTCTACAGAATTTATGGGTTTCATTGTTTTAGATTCTGAAACTGACGTTTTTTTTATCATTTTTGAATTCCAAGGAAGAAAGAATCCCAGAATTTTAGAATTCGAGATTCCAGAATCCTAGGATCTCAGAATCTCAGAATTGCGAGATTTCCGAATTCTCAAGGTTTCAGAATCTTAGAATTTTATATTTTCGGAATCCCAGAATCTAAAAATCTCAGAATCACAAAATTTAAAGATTTCAGAATTTCAGAATATTCCGAAAACGTTAAATCGCAGCATCGAAAATCTGAAAATTTCAGAAAATCATCGATTTCAGATTTTTCAAAATCTCAAAATTTCAAGAATTTCAAAAAAAATCAAAATCCGGAAAAACTAATTTTTTTTGAAAAAAATCAGAATTTTTCAGAATCCCTAATCCATAAAACGGAAGTCTCAAGATTCCAGAACACCGTTGAACTTCAGATTTTTTAAAAATTTCAGATTTTCGGAATTTCGGATTCTCCGAAGTTCTGCTATTTTCAGAATCTTGATTCTTTGAAATTTTGAAATTCCAATAAAATTTTAAACTTTCAGATTTTCCGGCTATTTTCAGAATCTTGCCTTCTCGGAATCCCAAGAATCCCCCAAATCCTCCCAAATCTCTAATAGCTCCCTAAAACCTGCTCACCACGAAATAAAGCATTGCTCATCTCCCCTCAAGAAATCCGATATCCTTTCCTCTTCTCCACTTTTTCGAATTTCTCTAAAAACAAAAAAAAATAACAGATAAAATTCCCAATTCCATGTGTTTTTTGTGTATTTTCTCATCTCTTTTTCTCATTCAGCTGCATCTGTTTTCTCCGATCATCACCCACTATCCGTGATTTTCTTCTGCTTCTTTCTCTCTCTTTCTGTTTCTTCCCGAATCTTCTAAAACATTCAAAAGAAGAAAAAGAAGAAGAATCGCCTCCTTCAAGAATCTGGTTTTATCTCTTTCTATTTCTTTTTGGAACATATATTAGCCTTGTATAGGCTAACGGAGAAGCCTTTTTGATATTGTCATTTGATTTCGTTTTATCAATTTTTCCAGAAAATTCCATTTTTTTAGGCTTTCCATGACGGGCGGTAAGCGAACGGGTAGCTGCTACCCGCTTGTACCCGTACCCGCCCGCTACCCGCGCGCTTGCTACCCGGAACTTTTTGTGTTTGCAGACAATGCGCGCAACTTGCCGACACTTCGATTGAAATATTTTTTAAATGATTTGTTGACACTTTTTGTCGCTTTTTGATGTCGAAAAAAGTTTTAAAGTGAAAATAAAAAATAATTCAGGTATAAAAATTCATCAGCCAGTAAAAATGGACGAATTTGTTTCGGAAAGAAACCGAAAATGCGCGCGAATTGTCGGCAAGTTGCGCGAATTGTCTGCAAACACAAAAAGTTCCGGGTATCAAGCGGGTACGGGTACGGGCGTGTACGGGTAGCTGCGGGTACGGGCGGGTATACCGCTACCCGCATGAAACCCTCATTTTTTGATTTATTCATAAACGACCTAGATATTGGAATTCTGGATTTCTTGTGGTTCTTATCTCTAAACATTTGAAATTTTAGGTCATGGCCTAGGAACCCAAGTAATAGAGATTCTAGGCCACTTTTCATTTATTTGAATCCAGAGACTCAAAATAATCGAACTTGGCCTAGAATCTCCATAGCTGGCATTCTAGGCCTTCAAGAACTGCAGCCTAGAAGTTCTAATTTTTGGATTTTTAGGCTGTTGAATTCTGTGGGAATTGGAAATTCTGTAATTTTCAAAAATTCATAACTTTTTTAAATTCGAAAAAATTTTAATTCTGAAATACCTGAGATTTTGAAAAATTCGAGAAATTAGCGATTTTTTAGAAATTCTTCGAGAGAAATCTTCATTTTTTCTTCGATTTTTTTTTGCAAAATTTTTAGACCTTTTTTGGTTTTTCAGCGGTCTTCAAAGATTCTTTTTTGATTTTTCCGATTTTTTTTTGTCTGAAATTTGACGGGATGGTGTTTTTGACCGGAAGGTTACTGTAGGTTACTGGAGACAACAAATTTTCTTTTGTAGTTTTTTTTGTAAACGAAACCACGCCATGGCGCCATGGCGTGCAAAAATGCGGTTTAAAAAAACTGACTACAAAAACTACAAAATACAAGGTTTTCTACAGTAGTCTACAGTAATCTTCACCAACACCCCGTGAAATTTCAGACAAAAAATTCGAAAAAATCGAAAAAAATCTTCAAAAATAGATGAGAAACCCTAAAAGGTCTAAAAATTTTGCAAAAAAATCCCAGAAAAAATTCAGTTTTCTCTCGAAAAATCGCAGAAAAAACTCCGGAATTTTTCAAACTATTAGGATTTCCAGAATTGAAATTTTTAGAGTTTTAGAAAGTTTAGAATTTTAGAAAGTTTAGAATTTTTTTCTAATTTTCACAGAATTTATGGGCCTAAAATCCAAATATTAAAACTTCTAAGCCACTTTTCTTGGCCTAGAATTCCAGCTATGAAGATTCTAGGCCAATTTCTAGATTGTATTTATGGTGGCTGGATTCAAAAAAATGAAAATTGTCATAGAAATACATTTTTCTGGGTTCCTAGGCCATGACCTAGAATTTCAAAATTTTGGATTTCTAGGCTCTAGAAACTTCAAAAACCCTTACAATTTTAACTTCAAATACATCGAAACACATCTTGAAATGCTTTTCCTATCTTCTTTTCCCTAATTTTTTTTCTATTTCCGATTTTCCAGAAACAAAAAAAAAACAACAAAAACAAATGATGAAGCTTCTACTCTTTATATTTGTGTGTTTTGTTTCACCAACACAGCAGGCACCAGTTCTGCCATCTCTGGGTCTCCTCGAAAGATCGGATGGGGTTCTCGTGAAGGAATACATCAATGCGATCACCGCCTACGGACCAGGATTGGGAGTTTATAGTGAGGAAAAGTTTTTGATTTTTTGAAAAACGGCTTTTCAATGATGGCCTAGAAAATTCAAAAGTTAGGCCACCATGTGAAAATGGCTTAGAAATGGCTTCTTTCCACACTAGGTGAATTTCAGCTCATTTCTAGGACATTTCTCATGGTGGCCTAGAAAACTCATAAGTTAGGCCATCATGTTAAAATGACCTAGAAAATACACCAAGGTAATATTGGACCATTTCCCATGGTAGCCTAGAAAACTCAACTTGAAAAAGTTAGGCCACCATGTTAAAAATACAAACTTCAATTGCAACCAACCTTTTTCAGCTCCCTACAGCTACGTAGACGTCTCCTATGACAATATTCCGTTCGTTGGGAAAATTCCGATTATCGGAAAAGACGGAACATCGTCGAGACTCGGAGTCTCCCCATTCTATCCCCCAGGTGGAAATCCATCGAATCCATGGCCACCAATTTATAAGTGAGTTCGGGGAAAATTGGAAATTTGGGTCTTTATTAAAATTTAATGTGGTTTATTGTCGGAATAAAAAAAGTGAGACTCGGTGTTTGCGTACTTTGATTCCCGCCTCCCCCCACCGACGCTCCGCCCATCGCTTTGCAAGTGCGGCGTGGTGTTTTGGCGCCACTTGGAGATCATCGTATTTAATGAGATGGGGGTACGACGAATTCGAACGTTTTCAAATTCGAACAGACCTAAAATCGAACTAATTCAATTCAGAAC
>NC_013486.2:4144221-4184354 GCF_000004555.2 Caenorhabditis briggsae | reverse complement strand
GGGACAGTTCGACCCCTTACCAGTTCGAACTTGTAACAGTTCGATTCTGTCCGCGTTCTGTTCTGGTACGTGTGCGAAAAAAGGACTGTTCTGAATTGAATTAGTTCGATTTTAGGTCTGTTCGAATTTGAAAACGTTCGAATTCGTCGTACCCCCAATGAGATTTTCATAGAAAATATGATCTCCAAGTGGCGCGCCAAAACACCACGCCGCAATTGGAAAGCGATGGGCGGAGCGTCGGTGGGGGAAGGCGGGAATCAAAGCACGCAAACACCGAGTCTCACTTTTTTTATTCCGACAATAGATCAGCAATTTTCATAGAATTTGGAATCGTTAGAATCAGCGAAAAATGACAAATTTAACGGTATTGATTTCATGGTAGTTGAATCAGGAGAAAATCAGAAAAATACTTTTTTTTCGAAATATTGCAAACACAGACTAGAGCATTTTCAACTATTTTTTGCGATTTTAGGCCAATTATTAAGACACTTTTAGACCAATTTTCACTTATATCGCTAATTAGAGGGAATTTCAGAGCCCGCCCTCTCCCACTCCACGTTCCAGAACCCCAAGACGTCGTCGCCGTGCCTCTCGACGAAGAAGCACTCCACGGAGAGCCTCTCTTCCCACCAGAGCTCACACTCCCCAGTGAAAAGGCTGCAGAGGAAGCAGCGAAAAAGAAGCTTCTCGAAACTCAAAAACCACAAAATCCGTTCGCCGATGTGGATGAGCAACGAGTGGATACTGTGGATTGGCCATCGCCAGTTTCGGCGATGAGCACAATGGACGAGGAAGTTCCGGGGAAGAATATGGTTCTGGGTTCGTTTTCAACTTTTTTACCAGTAAAAATTGTTCATGCGCCTTTAATACCGTAGTTTAAACTCTTTCATATTCAATTTGGCTAATTTTTCACCGATTTTCTGATATTTTTCTAAAAATATCTCAAAAAATCGCGAAAAAACCAAATAAAATTATAAATATCGGGTTACTGTATAGTTTAACGGCACATGAGTTTATGAAAAAAGTTTTTGAAAAACAAATTGTACTATGCGCATTTAATACCGTAGCCCAAACATTTTCATAAGTATTTTGGCCTATTTTTCACCAATTTTCGCCAATTTTTTGCAGTTTTTCGCTAGTTTTTTTTCACAAGTTCATTCGAAAAAATCGGTGAAAAAGACTCACGAATTTCAAAAATTTTGGGTTACGGTATTAAAGGCGCATGGTCTAATAAAATATCAAATTGCGACTTTCGGCCGAAACTTCGAAAAAAAAACCCCCAATTTCCCTACGATTCTCGATGAAAACGGAGAAAACCCCCTTTCTTTTTTCAAGAAGACGATTCCCTACACACGATGATAGTGGACGAGGCTCGTGAGAAGGAGATGCAACCGTTTGAAGCGGCGAAAATAGCGATTGGAGCGAACGACCGGCCGAAAAGTCCATTCCGATCACGACGCATTCTGGCGGAGCGGATTTGAGAAGCTCTCGGAGAGCTTTTAAGAATAATTTATTTGAAATTTAAAGTTTAAGCTAAAACATGTAAATAAATAAATAAGAGATCTTAATTATCATTTGTAGTCGGTTTCCGATACCAGAATCTCGCACGATGATCGTCACTTCCAGTCATAAAAGCGGGCATTGAGGGGGAATGAACGAAGGTTCGGCAGGCTGAGGTGTGGCCCAGGGCTAGAAGACGTTTACGATCGGCGTTGCGAGCTTCCCAGGAACACATGCTGCCACTTTTCTCGTCCGGGAAGAGGACTGAAAGATTTCAGAGTACAGAAATTAGAATAGCTGGGCATCATGCTTACCGAAATCTTCATTCTGATTGAATGACGCGCTAGTCGGATAGTCTTGTGCTCCAGTTGCTCCTGCTCCAGTGTACACAATCAGACAGCGATTGGTACTCAATTCCCACAGCTTCACAATACTATCCATTCCACTAGTCAGAATATATTTTCCATTCTTGGTAAACTTCGCCGAGCAAATCGATGAGCCATCGTGTGCCCGTTTGAATGTCTCCACACATCTACTCGACACACCATCCCACACCTTGACGTCTCCATCCTTTGAAGCTGTTACGTAGAGACGAGCGTTTTCGGAATAGTGAACGTCGGTGACCGATTCGCGGTGCTGGTCATCGGGATTGGCGGACGCGTAGGCTTGAGCGGTTTCGATGTTGTAGAGACGGACGGTCGGGTGATCGGTGGCGACGAGAAGGAATTCACCGCCAGGGTGGCACGAGAGAGCACGGACAGGGTAAACCTCCTGGCAAAAAATTGGGTAGAATTTGATTTTTTTATTTTAGGTCAAATTGGACCAATTTTCCTCTTGAAACTGATTTTCTAACTTCTTCGCGTCTAAAGTGATCAAAACCTGGAATTTCTGGGCCCAGAAATCTCAGATTTTGAGCGCTTTGGACTGCAATTCCAGCAAATTTTCAGTTTCGACAATCAACTTACCGATAACGTCTTCATAGCTCTTTTCACAGCTGTCTTTGAAAAATCGAACAATTTCACTGTTTTATCATTCGATCCAGAAATTAAAATGGCATCTCTTGGATGGAAAATCACTGTATTAACGTCCTGAAAATCCAATATTTTGTCAGAAAATCTTCCAAAATCCCTCCTTACATCAACATGATCATACAGAGTCCGTATCACTGGATGATGGGCGTCCGGTCCGTTCTCATTCATCTCTCTGTGCTCCTTCTCCCTCGCCAAAATTCTCTCAACGTCCATTATCTTGATAGAGCAATCGGCGGATCCCGTAGCTATTAAAGATCCATCGGAATTGAACGCGGCGGCTCTACATGGCGCTTTATGGACTGTCAAGTAGATTGTCTCGTATTGAGAGGGCTCTGGAGAGGTTGCGGCGACGTCTGCGTCGTATTGAAGGTCCAGACCGGCAGAAGAAGTTTCGAATTGCATCTGGAACTTTTTTTAATTAAAAAAACAGTTATTTTTCGAATCTTTTCCTACCGGCATAGTGTTCTCCTCTGCTTTGTAGTCTGGATCCTCTACAAACTGCTTGGCAATGGTCACCAATCGAAAAAGCTTATCGGAAGGCGGAGGTGGTGGTGCAGAACATCCCAGAGTGTTGGCCAGGTTCACAGCTATCTGTTGATGTCCATCGTAAAATAGTTGACTGGAAAAAATTGTTTAAGAACTATAATTTGGTGTAAAAACTATGTCAAAACTCACCCAATAATCAATCGGTACATATACTCGCGATCTTTTATGTCCGGCTTCATTTTTTCTTTGAGTTTTTCCTTTTTTTAGCGAGAGAAACTCGAAAAAACAACAAAAATCGCTGCAGAATTCGAATTTTTATTAAAGGCACACACAATTTTCGCGAGTGGCGGGTCTCGCCGCGCGCGACTCACCGTAGTCAGCAGCCTTGAAAACGCACTTTTCTGTGTCTTTTTTTCGCATGGCCTAAAACCTTTCTTGTGCTTTTTGGGTCTTTTTTTCGGAAAGTTTGCAAAATAAACTGAAACATGACTAATTTCAGCTGTGAATTATATTTTCAAACAGTTTTTCTCACGAAATCTCATTTTGTGGGAAGAATTCTCGAAAAACAATTTTTAGCTCTCATCGACTTCTCGTACGATTTATTTTCGCTCAAATCATTTACCATTCTAAATAATTTATTTCCAGGTAATAATGAAGGTCAATCCATTCGTCTCCAGCGATTCCGGAAAGAGCCGCAAGGCCCACTTCAACGCTCCATCCCACGAGCGCAGGCGCATCATGTCCTCCCCACTCGCCAAGGAGCTCCGCACTAAGCACGGAATCCGCTCCATCCCAATCAGGTAAGAAATAGCTCCAAATATAATAATTAACACCTAAAAATGTGCTTCCCATTCAGTAGTCCCGGACGAATTAGAATTTAGCGTACGGTTTGGACATAATGGGGAAATGGACTTTACTCTTTTTGCAGCGAAGTTGATCCTTATGATCTCTTTGCTAGCCATAAGTTTAATACAATGTAATTTTTCCTATTTTTAGAGTCGATGACGAGGTCGTCGTTATGCGCGGACGCCATAAGGGAAACACCGGACGTGTCCTCAGATGCTACCGTAAGAAGTTCGTCGTCCACATTGACAAGATCACCCGCGAGAAGGCCAACGGATCCACTGTGCACATCGGAATCCACCCATCGAAGGTGAGGTTTGTATAAACTAGTTCCGGTGCACATGGACTTCACACCTGTCGTGAGTTCCCTTTATGCATTGTTACGTGCTGTCGGACTAGGCAAAGTTTATACATTCAACTTTCGGAAAATAAGCTGTTGTTAACCCTATCTCTTGTTCAGGTCGCTATCACCAAGCTGAAGCTCGATAAGGATCGCCGTGCTCTCGTTGAGCGCAAGGCCGCCGGACGCGCCCGCGTTACTGGAATCCTCAAGGGAAAACACACCGACGAGACCGTCGCCTAAATTGTTATTGATTACAAATAAATTGTTGATCTATTAAATCTTGTTTTTTTCTTCTGAATATTAAAGCTTCCATCAAGAAACTGCTACCTGAAAAGAATCTGAAACTGCTGTAAAAGATGAACAGCGCGTCTATTTTGTGAATTTGCTTTAATCAAATTCTGAAACAACCTGGTTCTTCCATCCGTGTCCCTGAAAATGGGCTTACATTTTTCTGCTTCATTGCGCGTCGAATATGATGCCTGCTGTTTGCGTACTTTATGGAATTCGTTTATTTTCTCTTGTTTGTTCGCAAAGGTCTTGCAAAAAACCTAGATTTTTTCTTCAGGAGATGTCTGGGTTCAGCATACGCAACCCAGAACGTCGAATCGAATCGAACCCGTTCGATGTGGATGCCTGGAACCTTCTGCTCCGCGAGCATCAGGTAGAAAAGTCTAAATTCATAAGTTTGAGTATTTAAATTTCAGTCCCGCCCAATTGATCAAGAGCGTGAGTTCTACGAGAGTCTTGTCACTCAGTTTCCAAATTCTGGACGTTACTGGAGAGCCTACATCGAGCATGAAGTACACAAAAACCTAATTTTCCGTTTTTTAAAATTCAAAAATTTTCAGCTCCGCTCGAAAAACTTCGTTGAAGTCGAAGCGCTATTTCAACGCTGTCTGGCAAATGTGCTAAATATCGATTTGTGGAAGTGCTATATAGTTTATGTGTCGGAAACGAAGGGAACCATCGAAAAGTACAGGGAGACTATGGCCAAAACTTTTGATTTCGCTTTGGAGAAAATTGGAATGGATGTGCTTGCCTTCTCGATTTACCAAGATTATATTGCGTTTTTGAAGAAAGTGTAAGACTTGAAAAAGATAATTTTTTTTGAAAAAAAAAATATTTCCAGCCCCGCCATTGGCCAGTACGCTGAGAATCAAAGAATCACAGCTGTCCGCCGTGTCTACCAGAAGGCTCTCGCCACCCCAATGCACAATCTGGACACCATTTGGGCTGACTACTGTGCCTTCGAGAAGAATATCAACATGACTCTAGCCGAGAAACTGATCGCCGAGCGTGGAAAAGACTATCAGAACTCTAGAAGAGTCGAGAAGGATCTGCAAGCAATGACACGTGGATTGAATCGACAGGCAGTGTCAGTGCCACCGAAAGGAACAGCTTCAGAATCGAAACAAGTCGAGCTTTGGAAGAAATACATCGCTTGGGAGAAGACGAATCCGTTGGGAACTGAGGAGTACGGTCAGCTGGCGCGACGAGTGGTTTACACTTATGAGCAAGCACTGCTCAGTCTTGGATACTATCCGGATATCTGGTATGAGGCGGCGATGTTCCTTCAGGAGGCCAGTCAGACGTTGGATGAGAAGGGAGATGTTAAATTGGCACAAGCGCTGAAAGTCGAGTGTATTGGTAAGGGAAAATGCACTGGAACTGGAATATAATTGTTTAAAATGGGTGTTTTTCATAGTCGTAGACTGGAAATTCTCCGAAAAATCGTAATTTTTCTGGTTTTTGACTACTAAATTCGTTTAAAAATCCCGAAAATTCCTGAAAGTGTAAATTCAAAATAGCTCAAAAATTTGTCAAATCTTCAAATTGAAGTTCAAAACACATCGAAAATTAAGGATTTTCTGAATTTTCGAATTTTGGAATCTCAGAATTTTTCACAATTCTAAATTTCAAAAATTTTTGAGTTTCTAGAGTTTTCGAGTTTTTTCGGAATTTCAGAAGTTGAACATTTCCAAATTTTCAGAATTTTCGAATTTTAATTAATTCCAAAAATTCTGAATTTCTGAGCTGTCGACATTTTTAAATCTTCAAAATTTCCGATTTTTTGGATTTTCAGAATTTTTTGAAATACTTGAATTTTTGAACATTTGAATATCTTGAATTTCTAAGTCTCGAATTTTTGAATTTTTGAATTTCGGAATTTCTGAATTTCCGAATTTCAGAATTTCCGAATTTTTTGAATTTTCGAACTTTTGGATTTTCTGAATTTTTTGAAATACTTGAATTTTTGAATATTTGAATTTCTGAGTTTCTCGAATTTTTGAATTTCACAATTTTCGAATTGTTGAACTTTAGCATTTTTCAAGATTTTTAGAATTCCAGAATATTCGAATTTTTGAGTTTTTAAATTTCCGAATTTTTAAGTTTCCGACAAAATTCTGATTTTCCAGGACTCTACGAACGCGCTATAACCGGTCTGATGAAGGAATCAAAACTGCTCTACTTCGCCTACGCCGACTTCCAAGAAGAGCAAAAAAAGTTCGACGCCGTCAAAGAGATCTACAATCGATTATTGACAATCGAACAGATCAATCCAACGCTGACCTACGTTCAATTGATGCGATTCATCCGGCGAACCGAGGGACCGAACAACGCGCGGCTCGTTTTTAAGCGAGCTCGAGAGGATAAACGAACGGGATACCAGGTGTTCGTGGCGGCGGCTCACATGGAATATAACTGTATGAAAGATGCCGATGTGGCTATACGAGTCTTCAAATTAGGCCTCAAAAAGTATGAAAATGAGCCGGAGTTTGGTTTGGCGTATGCGGATTTTTTGTCGAATATGAACGAGGATAATAATACGAGAGTGGTGTTTGAGAGGATTCTAACGTCTTCAAAATTGCCAGCTGATAAGCAAATCCGAATCTGGGATCGATTCCTAGACTTTGAGAGCTGTGTCGGCGACTTGGCATCGATTCTAAAAGTCGAAAAACGTCGGAAAATTGCTTATGAAGAGGCTCAGAAGGATCTGGGAATGAACCATTCGATGCTGGTGATCGATCGATACAAGTTTATGGATTTGATGCCGTGTAGTGGGGATCAGTTGAGATTGATTGGATACGATGCGTTGAAAGGTAGGGATCAAGCCGTTCAGGGCTCCGGAAAAAATCTAGAAAGTCAAAAATTACCGTAAACCTGTAATAGAAGGACCCTCACACTATCAAATTCGAGCTCAATTATCTCGGCTCCTATGAGAGATATCAAAAATGTGTCAACTGATAAAATGTTGGTGATATTATGATACATAATTTATCAGTTAAAACGTCTTTCATATCATTGACAGAAACCAAGATAAAATGGCTCAAAGGTAAAAGTTAGGGGGGCCCTTCTACTACAGGTTTTATGGTATCCGAAAAATTAGAAATTTTTGGAGTTAAAAATTAGAGGTTTTTTTGCTTTTTGTCGATTTTTTTTGCAAAATTTTTAGACCTTTTCAGGGGTTTCAGCCATTTTTAAAAGTCCTCTTTCGATTTTTCTGAATTTTTTTGTCTAAAATTTGATGGGATGTTGACCTTGACCGGAAGATTACTGTAGATTTTGTCTTGCATTTGTCGGCATTTTGACGTGATTGTGTTTGCAAAAAAATCTACAAAAAGAGATTTGTGTGTCTACAGTAATCTACAGTAATCTACAGTAATCTTCGTTCCATAAAATTTCAGTCAGTAAATTCGGAAAAATCGAAAAATAATCTTCAGAAATAGCTGAAAACTTGAAAAGGTCTAAAAACTATGCAAGAAATTCAGAAAAGTTCTGAACTGTCGGGTTCTGAAATGTCCAGTTCTGAAACGTCGGGGTTCTGAAACGTCGGGGTTCTGAAACGTCGGGTTCTGAAACGTCGGGTTCTGAAACGTCGGGTTCTGAAACGTCGGTGTTCTGAAACGCCGGGTTCTGAAACGTCCCGGAGTCGATTTTTGAAAATTTTGTGATTTTTTATTGATTTCATCTGAAAATTCAGGAAACGACACTCCCTCCACTAGCACATCGAGCAACCCGAAACCAGTTCCAACACGTGGACCACAAGCAGCCAGTGCCATCATGGGTGGAGCCGGAGGACATGCCGATGTGGCACGATACGGTTTCCCACGACCAGACATCTCCCAAATGATACCATTCAAACCACGTGTCAACTGCACGGCATCATTTCATCCGGTACCTGGAGGCGTCTATCCACCACCTCCAGCCGCTGCTCATCTGATGTCTCTTCTACCCCCGCCGACGTGCTTCATCGGACCATTCGTCAATGTCGAGGCGTTGTGCAGTGTGTTGAGTCAGACGCAATTGCCTAGTTTGCAGTGTGAGTTTTTTGTTGAGAGATTAAGTTCGGAGCGACGGCCGTGGCCGAAGATCCCAAAATGAAAACTACCGTAACCTGAAAATTTTTTTCGAAAATACTGCTATTTTCCTGCTATTTCCAAGGATTTTTAGTGACTCAAACTGTACCATTCTCCAAAATCTTTTCCAACGATTTTGAGAAAATTTCAAGATTCTTTTCACCGGTTTTAAAAGCCAATTTAGGCTCCGCCTCCACAAATGGGCGGAGCCTAAATTTGGGAATATCCGATTTTTGAGATACAAAGCTCAGTGATCCTGTATTCAAAAACGGTCCACATAAAAATGTTTAATTTCAATAAATGGGCGGGGCCAAGCATTCTTCTATTTATAAGCATTCTTCTAACTAGATTGATTCTCAAAAGTGGGCGGAGCCTAAACTTCCAATATATATTTATTTTCCAGATGACAAATCGGAGAACGGTATGATCGGACCGATGAACGAAGCCGACGTGAAGAAGGATTTGTATCAGCTCCTGGCGACGACTTCGGATCCGTCGGCGGTAAGATTTTTTGAAAATTTCGAAAATTTGCATTTTTTGAATTTTAATCGAATTTTCGAGAATTCCAAAAATCGGCGAAATTCAAAAAAAACCGGTAATTCCGAAATTTTCAATTTTCAAAATTTTCGACAATTCAAATCTTTTCAGCTTCGAGAATTCCAAAATTTGGAAAAATTCGACTGTTGAAAACTCAAAATTTTGAAAGTTCTGAAAATTTCGAAATTCCGAAACTGAAAAAATTGATTTTTGGAAAATTGAAAAATTTAATTTTTCAGGTGGTTCGCTCGTCGGCGCTGGCAGATTTGAAGCGAAAACGTGGCGATTCGGATGAGGAGGACGAGTATTCACATCTTCAAAGCAGCACAATAGGATCTATCGGATCACGGGACGCCTACAAACGGCGAATGAACAAGAAGAATGAATAATTTCTTTTTTTTTGCTTTTTTTTGAAAACCTTGAATTCCCCCCCCCCCCCCACACTTTTTCAAAAATTTGAACTTTTGATTTTTGAAAAACTTCAAATTCCCCCACAATTCTCCCTCACTGTCTAATTTCACTGATCTTACAAAATAATATTAATTTTGTTTTTTTTTATTTTTTTTGTCTCTGGAAAGTATTTTTTTCCATGTTTTAACATTCACATCACCCCTTCCTCCATTTTTAACCTTTTTCATAAATATATGTCAATCAAGTTTCCTAGTCTTTTTTTCTATTCTTTTTCATGATTTTCGAGAATTTTCTGTGTGGTTTTTGCCGCGAAAAATTATATATTGAAATAGGGAAAATCGGATTCGGTTTTTTTTTCGAAAAAAATAAGCGAAAATCAAATTTTATATAAACTTTAAAAATTGAAAAACAAAGATATTTGAAAATCTAGATTTAAAAAAAGCAAAAATTCAAATTTAGGCTCCGCCCACTTTCTGGGAATCAAAAATCCTGGAATCAAAAAATGGCAATTTTCGATAAATTCGGTTTTTCATGTCAAAAATTTTCCGATCGAATTTTAGGCTCCGCCCAATTTCTAGGATTGATGAAAAATGGTCAATTTCAACTGAATTTTTTCTCGAAAATCTGAAAATCGAATTTTAAACTCCGCCCACTTTCGAAAAAGTGCTCACTAATGGAGAGATGCTAGGCTCCGCCCATTTTTAAAAAAATTAAAGTTTCAAACATTTAGGCTCCGCCCACTTTCTAGGGTTTTTTTTCCACTAAAAATTCTCAAAAAACCGTTTACAAAGCCAATTTTCAGTGAAGTTTTCACTGAAAATTGTCGAAAAATATGAAATTTTCGAAATTTAGGCGGCTCCGCCCACTTTCTAGGATTTTTATGATAAAAATCAATTTTCCTTAATTATTCAAATCAACAAAAATTTCAAAATAATCAATTCTTTCAGAAAACATGCTAACATCACTGGTATTCTATCCGTCACTTGGCTATAATCTATTCAGAAATTATGTGCAAGGATCCCGTTGGGCGTGGTACAATCGTGTTGATGACACACTGATCCTCGGCGCAATGCCATTTCAATCGATGAAAAATGAGCTGATCGGGAAGGAGAATGTGGGCGGAGTCGTGTGTTGTACAGAGGAGTTCGAGTTGAAGGTGCGGGGACGAAAAAGTCGAAAATTTGGTTGGAAATAAGCCGAATATTGGCCAAAACGTCATGAAATTTCATAGGAAATAGTGAAAAAGATACAAAATTCATGAAAAATTTGAAAAAAAACGCGTTGAAATCGTTCGTCTGAAATGGAATAACCTCGAAATTACGGTTCGGCGAAAATTTTGAAATTTTGAGAATTCCAAAACGTCGTTTGTTTGAAAAATTCAACAATTCAAGTTTTTTCAACCTTCAGAAACTCAGAAATCCAAAATTTCTGAAATTTATAAATTTTCAAAATTTTTGAAAGTTCCCAAATACGGTAATTCCTGAAAATCATACTTGTAACGGGCCGGGCCGGGCCGGGCCGGGCTTTGGAGCCGGGCACGTCATTTCACAAGTTTTGAAATTTTCAAAAAACAAATAAGGGGGTTTTAACCCTTATGTGATTTTTTTTCGATCAAAAAATTTTCCGAGTTTTTTAATCTTTTTAGATCAAACAGACAAACCATCCAAAAAAAAAAAACAAAAAAAAATGGATAAAATTATATTGAGAGCTTGCTTGCAAGCGGACCGGCTGATAACTTTTCCCCTAGAACGAGATATTCAGACGGTTTTGGTACCAAATGATAGGTCTCGGCAGGACCCATTACGTCTATATCATTCAAGCCGGATTCCGGTCCGGTAACATGTCGAAAAATATTTTTGAATGACAATTTTCAACCAATTTGATAAAAAGTAGTTTTTTTGTCATTCAAATAGACTCTTGGACATGTTATCCTACTGGAATCCGGCTCAAATAATATAGGCTTGATGAGCCCTGTCGAGATCTATCATTTGGTACCAAAACCCTCCGAAAATCTCGTTTTAGAGACAGGTTATCAGCTGGCCCGCTTGCAACTATGCGTATTAGTGATTGATTTATTGAGTGACCTGAATTTAAAACAAAAGCTTCAGGATTACTATAGTTTTGTATTTGAAATTAGGATCCTTCTCCACCTAAAATTGGTTCTTCCAGGCAGCTCTGAATGCGATGCGTGAGGAGGACTGGCGCAAAGAAGGCGTCGAATTTTTCGCGGTCCCGATGAAAGATTTCACTGGATCAGCGCCACGTGCCGAAATCGATGGAGCCGTGCAATTCATTGAAAGTGTCGCGGCCAAGGGGAAGACGGTCTATGTGCATTGTAAGGTTCGTCAGAGTCTTATGAAGACGTTCCCACGTCATAGGAGAACTTGAAAACGTTCTCAACGCTAACACTTCTGAACCCCAATGTCTTCAGAAAACTGGAGAATCTTCTCCTACAGTAACCCAAAAAACACAAACACATAAAAATAGTATTCTGAAATGTTGGACGCCTTCTGAAACTCCAGAAGCCTTTCAAAAAATTGAAGTCTTCTGAAGACGTTCTCAACGCATTCAGAGAAATTTCAAAGTTTAGCGAAATTCTACGGACATTTCTAAACTTTAACGTCTTCAGAAAGCGTCTCTAGAATCTTCCAGAACCTCTAAACCTCCATTTTCCAGGCGGGCCGCACCCGAAGCGCCACAGTTGCCACGTGTTATCTGATGAAGTCTCGTAATTGGATGTCGAACGTCGCCTGGGAGTTTCTGAAGGACAAACGTCATCAGGTGCTCCTTCGGAACGCTCATTGGAGAACTGTCAACGAGTATCGCCGGTTTTTGGATTCTAATTCTTCGTCGACGTCTTCTAAATGATTCTTTGTGATTCTAGAACCATTTTTCCCTTGTTATTTAGCTCCATTTTCCCGTTATTTACCGATTTTTGAAGATATATATCATTGCTACATGCTGTGCTACTCTTTCTCTCTCCCTCTCGATCGAAGCGATACAAAGGTGGAGAATGGGAAAAATAAAAAATTTGCAAAAAACCTGGCCACCCTCCTCCTTTCCTACACTCTTTCGCTTTTTATGAGGAACGCCCGATGCCTTGCGGAGGAGGAATATAGATTCCCAGCTCTGAAACTCTTTCGATTCGATACACTCTCTCAGCCAGCCCCGATTTTTCTGGAAGCAACGGGAGGGAATCGCCATTTTTGTCTTTCTTTTCTTTCATTTTGCCATCTCTCAAACTGCAAAAATGATGATGATGGGACGTGGATTTTTGGCAATGATTGTCGCCGTCGCTGTTTTGTTGGATACGGTAGGTTTGGGTTCTGGAGATTCTGAAGTCTTCTGAATTCCGAACTTCTTGGATTTTGAATATTCAGAAGTTTGAAATTCTGAGAACTCGAAAATGACGTCATCTGGGATTATGAGACTCCAAGATTCTGAAATTTGGAAACTCCTGTAATTTTGTATTTTGAAATTCTGAGATTTCCGCAAAACTACAAAAATGACGTCATCTCTCCGCTTTGGAATTTTTAGATTTTGTTGCAATTTGGAATTTTGTGATTTTGACATAAACCTGACTTCTTTTGAAGATATCCCTAGGATTCTGAAAATGACGTCATCCGAATTTCGTGGATTCTGAAATTCGAAGATTCTGAAGTTTTGAAAATTCCGTTTTTCATAAAAATCTGACGACGTCTTCTGAATTCTGAAAATTTTGGACTTTCTCAAGATCTTACTTTTCTGGCATTCTGAGGGATTTTGAAAATGACGTCTTCTGAATTTTTTGAAATTTGAAAATCTGATATTTTCCTAAAACTACGAAAATGACGTCATCTATATGATTTGGAATTTTTCAGAGTTTCTCAAAATTGTGATTTATTCTCTTCTCAATTCTGAAGATTACTGAAAATAACATCATCTGAATTTTTTGTATTCTGAGATTCAAAGATTCTGAAGTCCTGAAACTTTCGAATTTGTAAGTTGAGACTCTGAGATTTCCGAGAAACTACAAAAATGACGTCATCTCTCTGTTTTGGAATTTTTTTACGATTTCAGAAAAAAAAATCCTGACGTCTTCTAAATTCTGGAGTTAGGAGATTGCTGGGCTCTGAAAAAGACGTCTTCTGAAGTCAGAATAACGTTTTTTGAAGATTTCAGAACTTTACTACAGTAACCAGAATATGATTTTTTCGAATCAGATTTTTTTTTATTCTGAAGAATTCTGAAAATGACGTCATCTGGGTTTTTTTCAGATTCAAAGATTTCAAGATTGTGAATTACCAAAACTTTGAAAAATCGGCGATTTTTTTTGAAAGTTTCAGAATTTTTTTCTGATTTTTGAAAATTCTGAAAATCGACTTTAACAAAAAATTGAGGTCTTCTGAATTCAGAAGTTCTGGAATCTTGAAGATTTTCAGAATTTTAGTTTCTGAAGTATCTAAAATGGAAACTCTGATGTTTCTGGAAAACTCTGAAAATGACGTCATCTGAATTTTTTGGATTCTGACGTTCCGAGTTTCTGAAACTCCCGAACAACTAACGTCTTCAGAATTCAGAACAGAGACATAGCGATAAACCAAGACATAGAAACCAAAAAAGCAAATTCGCTCCATTGACAATTTTTAGGCCAACTGTGCCGACCAAGTCGTCGAGGCGACCGGCGCCGTCATTTCCTCTGGCGACGAGAAGATTCTCGAAACGACAGCTACCGTAACCCATGAAGCGGCTACAGTAACCACTCAAAAAGCTACAGTATTCCCGGCAAACGCTACAGTAACCGTAACGGAAAAAGAAGACGACGAGAAACCGATAACCGAAACGATTCGCACTTACATTGAGGACTCGGTCAAGTCAGTTAAACATGCGGTAAGTGATTTGGCGGGAATTCAAAAATTCAAATTTTTTTGTAGATCTCGAAAATCGGAAAATTCGTCGGAGAACTTTTTGAAGACGCACCAGCCAACTCAACCCTCTCATCGAATGCCACGTCATCTACCGTAACCCAAGCATCTACAGTAATCATCTCCACAGCTACACCGACCGCTGAGACCCAGAAGTAATTCATTGTTTTTTTTGGAATGGAATTATTGAGCTGAAATTTGATTTTTATTGATTGGATTCTTCTAATTTTTGATCAATAAAGTGTTGTCTACATTCAGAATATCTTGAATGAATTTTGAAATTTCAAATTACCGCTAACCAACTGGCAGGGAATACTGTAGCCTTTCCATGGTTTATGGTAGCTACTCCATTCGAATTCAAAAAAGTTATCATTAAAAAAAAAACTTCCAATACTTCAGAATCGAAAATGCTGAAAGTAAAAACAAGCTGCGGTTATAGTAGTAATTGCAGGTATTACTGTAGTTTTTTGTGTGGTTACTGTAGCTCCTGCATGGGTTACAGTAGCTGTCGTTTAGAGAATCTTCTCGTCACTAGACGAAATGACGGAGGCGTTCGCCTCGACGACTTTGTCGGAACAGATGGCTTAAAAATTGTCAATGGAGCACATTTGCTTCCGCGATTCTCTTGTATTTGGGATGTCACTATTCTGAATTCTGAAAACGTCAAATTGTTTAAAAAATCGAATATCTTAGAATCAGAAATTCAAAATCTAAAAACTCGGAAGTTTTAGAATTTCAAAACTTTGGAACATCAGTATCCAATAATTCAGATGACATCCTTTTCAGAATCCTTCATAATTCAAAAATCAGAATTTTCGGAAACTAAATTCTATTTTGTATGGATTCCTGTAGTATGTTGCGCCAGAACGGATGATTTGGAATTTCGAAATTTGAAATCATAAAAATTCCGAAAAGTTCTGAAAATGAGGAATTCACAATTCCTCAAAAAATTTCATTTAAAGGTGGGGGGACAGGAGATTTTTCGTAGTTTTTTTGTAGCTAGAGTATGCATTCTACCGTCACAGTGTACAACGCTTAATGTCACTCTGCGTACAGCTGTCGTCCTCGCCTTTATGTATGCAATCGGGCGTGCAATTTCTCTTTGCCCGCGTGGCTCAGTCGGTAGCGGCGCCGCACCCTCAATCATCGCCCTCACAAGTTCAACTCCTCGAGAGGCATCTTTGAACGGAATTTCGAGAACATTATTTTTTTCATGTCCCCCCACCTTTAAAATATCATTCTGAGAATTTTCGTAAAACTATTCTGAATTAAGGAGACGTCAGACTTTCGTCAACTCAGACAGCGTCATTTCTCCTTTTTTCCGTCATTCTGAAAATGTTTAATGACAAGTTTAAGAATAATGAAATCTGTTTAAAATGTTGTTTTCAAAAAATGGACAAAAAATTGACAGATTTGAGTTTCAATTACCGTTACCCACTCGAGTATCCCAAACCGTCAACTTTGAGCCAATTTATCTCAGTTCCTGTGAAAGATATCAAAAATGTGTCAACTGACAAAATGTTTATCATGATATCAAAAATATTTTATCAGTTGTCTACTTTTTGATGTCGTTCACAGGAACCGAGATATATAGGCTCAATTTGGGTGTTAGGAAACTCATTCTATTAGAGTGCTTACCGTATATCAAGACAAAACATTTCTAGACTTGATTTTTTTTTGCCTAATCTCTGATTTTTTCCTGTCTGGCCTCTGTTGATAACAACGGGTATGATAATTAGAAAATTATCATATTGTCTTGTGGTTATGATAATTAACCCGAATAAAAGGGGACATGAGTGGTGTTGGAAAATTGTACAGTCTAGTTTTTCAGGATTCTGGAAGCTTCTAAAAGTTCTTGTTGATTTCTGGAGCCTCCTTGCATGTTTTAGAATTGTTTCTAAAAACTTCTGAAACCTCAATTATCTGAACTCCAGGGTACACCATGACGTCCGAAGGAAAACCAGTACCCAGTGTCACTAAACGATTGCTCAATTCTGGATCCCGTAAGTTCTGAATCGTCCTGACCACTTTCGAAACCATCATTCATTTCAGAACTTCCATCTTTTCGTCGAAACGGAATTTTCTACGTTTTGCTTGCCCTCTTCTTGTATATTATAGTCGTCACAAGACCCCAACAAACTATGGTGTTGAGTAGAATGATGGAAGTTCCACAGATTCAAAGAATCCCAAGTAACGATTATCAGGAGATTTCTAAAGTGGAGGTGAAATCGAAGAAGTTGGAACAGAAGCCAGATTGGGATACGTTGGATGGAATTGGATTTGAGTTTGAAGAGGTGAGATGGGATCCTAGGAGAATTCGAAAATTCAAAATTCGAAAGATTAGAATTGCCCGCGGTATGTCCGGGGTATCAGGTTCCTGTGATAAAATAGAAGAAAATCAACAAGAAATGTAACAAAATCGGTTTATTATGAACAAGTTAGAAAGAAACAACAGATAAAACCTTAGAATTTAAGCAAACTCACTTAAAATCCTTAAAAGAGTCTCTAGAACAACTACGAGCCAAATCCAAGCTCGCAATCACTCAAAACTAAATTCAAACTGTGCGCGCGCCGAGCGGGATAGCGGAGTGTCGTTGCGTGGTTAGAGGGAACCTTTAGAAGGAGTTGGGGGGTAGATGCACCAGGCAACTTTAGGATTCATTAGATCCAGAATCTGAACTTTCAAATAACAAATTTAAAAAAAATATTAGGAAAAATTCGAAAGTTCGAAGTTCTGAAATTGGCGAAATTCCGGAAAAAATACCTTTAACATTCTAATGGAGTGCCACCCAAACCTTAAACTTTGAGCTCAATTATCTCGGTTCCTAAAAGAGATATCTAAAATTTGTCAACTGATAAAATATTGGATATGTTATGATAAGCATTTTATCAGTTGAGCAAGTTTTGATATCTCTTATAGGAACCGAGCTAATTAAGCTCAGACAACTGTGGCCTAAAACAGAAAATTGAAATTTTGGAGAAATCCAATAAACCCAATTATTTTGAGAACCCACATTTCTCGGTTCCTTTGAAAGATATTGAAATTTTGTCAACTGATAAAATGCTTATCATAATATCAGTAACATTATGTCAGTTTACTAATTTTTGTAATCTGTCATGGCAACCGAGATAATTGAGCTTGACGTGCACTTATCGGGCGAGCTCCTATTAGAGCAAATTTTCAGAGTCCGTTTTTCAGTTTTTAAAATTCGACATTTCCAGAACAAACCAATCGTAATGGATCCTCGTTTCTACGACATGCTAAAACTCCCCCAATGCGATTTGACCAAGGATAAGGTCCCATCAAAAATCAATATCAAAGAGGCGATGAACCAATTTCAACAGTGTGTTCGACCGATTGTTGAGAGATGGAGAGGCGATATTAAATCGGTAATTGATCCTTGGAAAATAGATATTTCCAATTATAGATTTTCAGATGAACACCAAGTTCTCTGAAACTCGTCTATGTGAGGCGGCATTCAAGGATATGGATGTGATTCCAATGACAAATCTACATGAGACTAAATGGGCGATTTTGCCGCATTGTGTAAGGGAAAATCCAGTGGAGCAAACTTGCATTTTTACTTTTATAGAGAGAGGAGAATATCATGGTCACCATTGGAATCGGACATGACACCTATGGAGAGGAGAGATTGAATCGGGTAAATGACTCAAATCGCTAAGATTGGGGTATCGGTCTGCATTGTGACATGCTGGTGTTCGCTGGAACCCTAGGCTACAGTAGTTCCTACAAACACCATCAAGTCAAATTGCGGACAAAAATTTGCACCAGTCCTCATAACTAATTAGTTAAACAATTAAAAATATTTTAGACGCTCCCGAACACAAATTCTTCGGTGCGGACCCAATCATTGAGCCAAATCGTCAATTGTACACTGCATTTGGAAAATACTTTCCATTTGCAATTGGAAAGAAACCAGGATTCACAAAGTTCCGAGTATTGCCAAATCAAAATCAGAAGACTAGAAAATACGAATTTCAAGATGTCACTACCATTCCATTCACCTACTTTTTATGGGACATTTTGGGATTGAAGGTATGAAACATCTTGGGTCCAAGAATTCTAGATTTCGTTTTTAAGATTGAGGCGTTTTCAAGAACAATTTTTTTCTGAATCAGGCAAACATTCCCCAGGCGGCGGACATTTTGGGTCTAACTGTCAATATTTTGTAGAGTTCTGAAAGTCGCGAGTTCCTCAGAAATTCAGAAATTCAAAATTTCAGAATTATGATGTTCTGAAATGTGGTATTCCCAAAATGTACTCATTTTCTGTTAAAAACTTTGTCGAAATATAACTTTCTGAAAATTTCCGGTTCAAGAAGGCCATACGACTATAACCGTAAGATCATAAGACCATAATAACAAGCCTAAGACGCTTAGGCTAAGCGCCCTGCTTTTCAGAAATTTCGATATTCAAAAATTTGCTTTTTTTTTTGAAAAATCAAACTTTTTTAAAACCAAAATATAATTTTTATGATGACCATATGACCATAAATTCAGACAATAAGAGTCCGATTTTTCGAAAAGTTCGAAACTTTTTTCTGATTTCGAAAGACGATTTCAAGTGTTTATCACTTCTGGAAGTTCTAGAATCAATTCGATTGCGTTCTGAAATTAGAAGAAGTATAGTTTTGTGAATCTCAACGAATTTCCATATTATGAGACTATTCAGGGCTCAGAATTTTCCAGAACCTTCCAGAATCTCATAGATTATTTTTTCCAGCAATAACTTTCCAGCAATAATCAAAAACTATTATAAGATTCTGCTTTAAAATTCAAAATCCCGACTCTCAGAATCTTCCAAAGTCATTTCTAATTTATTTCCAGCAAATCGACATAGCCTGGATTGACATTGAAGGTGGAGAATTCGAGTTCTTGGACCAATTCTATCGAGGTGGACCAATGGATGAAAAAGGAATTGTAATCTGTCAATTCAATTTGGAAGTTCATTCGAAATTCAATCCCCCAGGAGCTCAAGTTTTTCATGATTTCGTTTTTCGAATCCTGGATGATAAGAGATACATTTTTACAAAAGTTTTGAATACGGACGTTGGAATTCATCGAATGTTTTTCGTAAATGTGGAGGATGAGAAATGTGTTCGAAAGTTCCTTCAATGAGAACTTTTTTGTTTTGTTTAGGGGATTTTTGTAATTAATTAAACATTTTGGTTTGAATAAATAAGGTCAGTAAACTATTGAAGTGTTTTTTATGCCGAAAAGTTTACAAAGAAAAATAGAACATCGGGAATGTTTCTGGTACGATCAACCACTAGTTACCACATCGGAAAAATAAAATTCAAGATCTCCAGAAATTTCAATAATCCATCTGAATTTTTTTTTCTTTTTGAAAAGTTTTCTGATTTCTCTTCCAACTATCAGAGTCTTTAGATGTTTGCCAGAACTGTTAAGGTAAATATGATATGATAAGAAAACTGTTGCCACACTAGGATTATTATTATTCCTTCCGCTGCTTACATTTGCTTTTCTGTTACTTCTTTACGTTTTGGCTAGGAATCGAATATTTAGGTTTTCTGAATTGTCTCTTATATTTGCCTAACTAGGGAAGGCCCCAACTCGGGTGTGGCGATACGCATGGTGACCTATATCATCTGAAAGCTGTCATTCTCCTGGTTCCAAATCTGTTTTTAAAAAGTGCAATGTCGTTGTAGTTTACGAGAAAATTGGGTCAGTAGTTTCGAAAAATGACGTGGATTTTTAATCTCATTTTGCTTGCTCACGCTTGTCCGATACAACCACCGGAAAAATACAATGAAAAAATACAGAAAAATTTTAGCAGGTCGAGGGAGTCGAACCAGAGAGTACCCGCTTTATATTCCTCCTCACTAACCACTCGACCACGCTTCCACATTTCACAGGTAGAGGGGGACTGCCGAAAAACGGGCCGTCTGGCGGGCGCGGACTGCCGAAAAGCGAACAGTCGGCAGTCGAATCGCGCGCCGCCGACGGTCCGTCTGCAACGATTTGCGCTTCGAAGACGGACCGTCTAAAATGATAGCGCTTTCTTGACAGTTCATCATTAAACAGGTAATAAACGATAGAATTCTTTATTAAACTAATAGTTTCTGTGGATTGTGTATTGTATTGAAAAAATAACTCCAAAATTTTCAAAGTTGAAATTTTATGATTAGAATGAGAGAAAACACATAAGAGATCACACATTCTATAGGGAACAGAACTTCGATTTTCTATTTGTGTTTTCACAAAATTCCAACTTTATAAAAATTCAAATTTTAAAATGCGAAGATTTTTTTCTCGTTCCTTTCGTTCTTTTTTCCTTCTTCGTTTCTCGTTTTCAATTTCTTTCGGTTCTCAGCATTTCTCTCATTGAACAGTATTTTCCGCTTTTATATGACTTTCTTTCAGAATAAGTAAAATTGATGAGTTCGTAACATGAATTGAGCACCCAAAAAACTGGCATATAAAAAATCTCTACATGTTTAAGGCTTAGCGACATTTTTAGCAGAGACTTCAAAAGTTCGACATATCGCATGTGATATTTTAAAAGCCAACCGGAAGCAGAAAAAGCAACAGATTTTCGAACAACTTTTCATGCGCGAACCTTGCAAAGTTGTTACTTTCCATAGCACTTGCAAAACATCACACTTGCGAATTGTCGGCAAGGCGAATTTTCGGCAACAGAATGAGAAAGTTAAGAGATTTCGATAGTTTTTGCTTCGGAGCATATGTTTTTGCTTCGGAGCATACAAAAACTCACCAACTCACCACAAAAAAATTTCTGCAACGTTAAATTTGTTACTTTCCGAAGCAAAAAATTGCGAAACATTAGAAACTTATGGCAAAACAAGTTTTTACCGATTTTTTTCGCATTTTCAACTAAAACGCGAGAAAGAAAGTGCGCGAATGTTTTTGTTTTTCTAATGCCAGTATTTAGATAATTTGAGCGAAAAATACTGAATTTCAATGAGAAAAACTTCGAAAAACGAAAAAAAAACTGTGAAAATTAGACGAGAAATCGCGCCTCAGATTCTAATTTTCGTAGAAGTGCTTCTAATAACACATTTTATAGATTCCCAGATCCCTCTATGACTTTTATCATGTTTTAAGAGAAACATCTTTTTTCAACCAAATTTTCCATTCTGCAGAAATTTGGCCCGCCAACCACCGGTCATGACCAGTCAGCGCCTCTTCGACTGCCATTCAGCAGTCGTTCAACAACCTATTTTTTGAGGTGGTCCTATTTTAGGAAAATAAGATTCTGTCATTTCCTATAATCTAGTGGGGGGTATGAGAAATTGTTTTCTGAATGATTTCCAATCAAAACCTTCAAGTCTGTTTTCCAACGAGTTCCGACTGTCCGTCGACGGACCGTCGACGGCCCATCAGTTTTCCTTCGGCTGCCAACTAACAGTCATTCGCCAGTTGATAAGTGATGAGTGATGATAAGTGATGAGTATGTGCATATTCCAGTATTGCTCAAATCAACCGTTTGTTTGGGACTTGTAACCACAACGATGAACAGAAAAAACTTTGAATAAGAACAAAAATAGTTCAGAGTTTTCCGATTTGTTTGAAAGTTTCAGAACATGCTAAACAGAACTAGATCTCCATTTTTGTTATTTACAACTTTTTTGTACAATTCAAGGCTATGACGGTGCACTTCATTGTCCTCAGTTCAACAACTTCTGCGCCTACCTTGTCAATATGGAAATTGATACTGCCGGATGAATTATATCGAGAGATAATGATTTGAAATCTCTTTTTTTGTTTTTAGTGATGATGTGATTTAAAAAACCCCTACTTAGTGTACTAACACAGGAGTGCTGTTACATAATTCTGCTGATTTACTTAAAGACGGGGATGAACCTGGATTGAGTTTGTACTTTCACATTTTTATCATAGAGGCTGAATTAGACATTTCAGAATGACAGGATTCCAAGATTCAGAGATTCAAAAATTCTAGGGTTCCAGGATTTTAAGATTCCGAGATTCTTAAACTCCAGAATTCTAGGATTCCAGGATTCCAAAATTTCACAATTCCAGGGTTCCTGGATTCCAGGATTCCAGAATTCCAGAATTACAGGATTTCGGGAGTTTCAAACTCTAGTGTTCCGAGATTCCAGAATTCTAAGATCCCAGACATTCAGAATTTTGAAACCTCAAGATTCTAGAACTCCTATGTTCCAGGATTCCGAAATTCCAAGATTCCAGGATTCCAGGATTCCAGGGTTCCAGGTGATGGTTTCGAAATTCTGAGATTGGCGTACATAAAAAATAGGTCACGAACTTTAAAAATTCACGTGAGAAAAAAGTGCTACGCCTACGTGAGCGCCTAGTTTTTTTTGATGACGTGGTTATGTATGAAGGATTTTGAAATATTCAAAAAAAAAAATTATTCCAACCAATTCAAAAGAAGGGCGCTCTCCGTTTTGAAAAAGGGTGAGTCTAAAACTATGAAAATCTAAAATTCTGAAAGTTTGGAATTTTGAATTTTTGAAGTTCTGAAATTCTGAAATCCCGGAATTCTGAAATACTGAAATTCTGAAATTCTGAAGTTCTGAGATTCCGAATTTTTGAAATTCTGAAATTCTAGGATTTCTGAGATTCCGAATTTTCGAAATTCTGAAATTCTAGGATTTCTGAGATTTCGAATTTTTGAAATTCTGAAATTCTGAAATTCAGAAATTCAGAAATTCTGAAATTCTGAAATTCTGAAATTCTGAAATTCTGAAATTCTGAAATTCCGAAATTTTTGATATTCTGAGATTGTGAAATTCGGAAATTTTGAAATTTGGAAATTCTAGGATTTCGAAATTCCGAAATTTTGAAAATCTCAAACTTTAGAATTTCTGAAATGATGGGATTCTCCAATTCAGAAATTTCGAGATTCTGAAATTTGGAAATTCAGAATATCAGAAATTCAGAAATTCGAGAAAAAAAGAAATTCTGAGATTCTGAAATTTTATGGCTCTTATGAGATCTGGAAATTCGGAAATTCTGAAATTTCTAAAATCATGGGATTCACAAATTCTGAAGTTTCGAGATTCTGAATTTCAGAATCTCGGAAATTCTGAAACTTGAGATTACGAAATTTCGAGATTCTGAAGTTTTGAAATTTGGAAATTCTGAAATGTCATTTTTTCAGACTTGCGAGACGTCGCAACCTTGGTAGGATCCAAAAAACACCCCAGAGCAATACGAATTTTCGGAAAATGTTGAAATTTGGGTCTGTGTCAGTTGGACGTGGTCGGCGCACACCGGCAAACCTTGGCAGTCTGCCTCGAAATGTGTAAACCAGAACTATCGGGAAAAAACTGAAACTTAAACTTCTCTAAGACTCATAAGTCTTTGGCGAGCAGAGACGGGGTCGTTTTTGTTTTCAGTTTTAAAGGGTGGTACAACTGATAAGAACTGCAGAAAGTTCTTGAATTTTGTACCGGCGTTTTGAGTCCCAGATATTGTATTTTGGCAATTCAGCCGGACGCTCGGAACACTGAGGGTGCCTCCGGCCCCATCTGACACATAGGGTCGTCGCCTTGGTACTATTTTGTATCATAAGACGAGCTCTTGCCCACCATCTGCAAATTTTCGCCAATAAACCTTGAGGGATCTATCTGGAGCTGGGTGGCTTGTTAGATTCTGCTGATAGGTGTACGGATCCTAGTAACCCTGGGTAAACGTATTATTGCCTTCTCTCGGGTTTCGGCCTGTTTGCAAGCGATACCTTTATGGTGTAAATGCGGAGATGGTTATTTTGACTAGACTGAAATTCATTGAGCTCTGGGGGATGTGAAGGACACCGATCAACAAGTGAGACTTTGAAATTCTGAAACTCTTAGAATTCGAGGACCTGAGATTCTGAAAATCCGAAATTTAAAGATTCTGAAACGTTAATGTTCTTAAATTCCGAAATGACGAAGGTTTGAAATTCTTAAAATCGAAATTCTTAGATCCTGGGATTCTGAGATTCTGAGATTCTTAGATCCTGGGATTCTGAGAATATGAGATTTTGAGATTCTGAGATTCTGAGATTCTGAGATTATGGATTATGAGATTCTGAGATTCTGAGATTCTGATATTTTGAGATTCTGAGATTTTGAGATTTTCAAATTCTGGAAACCTCAAGTTCTGAAATTTTGAAATTTTGATTTTCCGATATTTAAAACGTGAACTCATAATTTTTTTTCGAAATCGTGACTAACCAATTTTTCAAAATTATTCATTTTGTTTTTTTTTTCAAAAAAGTATGGTTCTGATTTCTGAATTTTCTGAAAATTCTGAAACTATTTTTTTCAGAATTCTTCGATCTGGAATGCTGATTTGTCCGGCGGATCCAACGGAGATCACAACGTTTCGATGGAGTTCAATGTGGGTTTTAAAAAAATGATAGTTCAATTTTATTGATTTTTTCAATAATTTGAAATCTGTTTAATACAAAAAAAACTATCGCAATTTCAGAACGCCCCTTCAGCAGCTCTATCGACGTTTTCACAAATTCTAAAAATTGGGACAAGTACAGTAAGAAAAATATCAATTTTCTTGAAATTATTCTAAAAATTTTCAGATGGATTCAACGGATTTTCCGGGGGATGTCGATGGACTTCGGCAGGAAATTTCTGTGAACTTGATTGATTTTTGCGATCTCTTTTTTTCTTCTTTTTTTTTCGATGCGCGGGATTTTCTCCGGTTTTCGTGGTTTCTTGTCGTACTTGACCTCCCGCGCCCTGATGACCTAGCGGCCGGTGGCTCAAGATCTGTGGTTGGATTACGAGCTAGTTAAATTCGTGAAGGCGTGATATAAAATTTGCTGGAACGTTTGGACTTTAATCTAAAAGTTGGACTATAATCTAAAATTGGACTATAATTTGTAAATTGGACTAAAAATTGGACTAGTGTTTGGACTAAAATCGAAAAAATGGACTATCAAAAATTACAGTAACCAAAAACTAACAAAAAATATGATTATCAAAAGTAAAGGTTTGAAAAATGTGTAAGAAGAGTTTTAAAAAGGTGTGAAAGGTGTAAAAAGTGGAAAAGGTCTAAAAAGGTGTTAAAAAAAGGTGTCGAATGTTCGAAAAATCGAAGGTCAAAGGTGTAAAAGTTATAATGGTAAAAGTCAATAAACGATTTAACCTGTACATGTTGTTTTGTTTTTTGTGTTGTCAGAATAATACGAAATAAGCTCCGCCTCTCTATCATTACTAATAACAACCACCAAATTCTGTATGTTGATGTGTATGTCGCGTGCCTGTTTACCCCTTCAAAGTTAACCTATTAAGCTGAAACCTGGACAGATAGATCAGAAATGACCCGAACTTTTTGTTTTTCGAAATTCTGATTTTGAAGTCTTCTGGAGACGTTCCTAGGTTTCACCACAGTGAAGGGTGGAGGCGAGAGATGACGAGGGAGAAAGAGAAATGGGAAAGGGAGCAGAATATCCCACACTGGAGCCCGGATCCTGGAGCCCGGGTACTAGAGCCCCGGTACAGTAACCCGTGTACTGCTAACTTCAAAGACGCATATCTCTAAAACTAAAAGAGCTAGACTATTTTTGTAAATTAACAAAGTGTAGGAAACCTAATTTTACACATTCTCATAGCATAAAACTTTGTGCTAGCTACAGTAGTTTTAGAGTTATGCGCCTTTAAAATTTGCTGAACTCCTTCGGCGGGCGCAGAAGAGGGGAGAACTGGGGTTTTTGAGCAGGCCAACTTTAAAGGCACATATCTCTAAAACTAAAAGAGCTAGACTATTTTTGTAAACAAATAAAATGTAGGAAACTTAATTTCACACATTTTCATAGTTTATATTTATAATTTTCATCAATTTCGATGCAAATTTTCGAGAAAAGTAGCCGGGAAAATAGGAAGGCGCTCCAAAAGTACATTGTTGGAACAATAGAAAGACGAGCCCTTCTAATACAGGTTTTACAGTAAGCGTTAAAAACTATTAGTTTGAATATCTCAAAATTCATTAAAAAAAATATCGTATTTTAAAATTGAGAGAGGGACATTAGAAAAATTCTGATACAGGGAGAAATTGAGACCACCATTGTTTCTCGACCATTCTCATTTCATCCAGAATCGCTGCTGCTGACTCTCTTATGTTTTTCGTCGCTTTTCGACTGTTTCGATAATATTCCGATATAGTTTTCATCCAATTCCACAATTCTTTCGATTCCAAAAAGCATTCGACATTGATATAAGTGTGCATTAACAGAAAACCAAAGTGAATCGATTGATCCGTAGAGTGTGCGGAATTCAGTATAGTTTTAAATACATTGGCACTCATTTTTGGACAATCTAGGAGGCTCGATTGACCCCAACTATCATTGAAATCTTTAATTTTAGTGTTTACGTCTTCTCGATTGACGATTAGATTCTTGGCGAGAAGAATAGAAAGGGTTGAACAGAACATGAGAGCTCTAGACTTATCAGACGGGTTGCGGAATCTTTTTATTGGTTACGAACGACTTATCTCATGAGGCTTGAAGTGAACGAAAAAATTGTCAATCACCAAAGGTATGTCGTTTGTAACTAATAATCTTTGACTTTTTCAAGGGATGGGTCAATTTTGAATGAGAACAAAAATAGTTCAGAGTTTTCCGATTTGTTTGAAAGTTTCAGAACATGCTAAACAGAACTAGATCTCCATTTTTGTTATTTACAACTTTTTTGTACAATTCAAGGATATGACGGTGCACTTCATTGTCCTCAGTTCAACAACTTCTGCGCCTACCTTGTCAATATGGAAATTGATACTGCCGGATGAATTATATCGAGAGATAATGATTTGAAATCTCTTTTTTTGTTTTTAGTGATGATGTGATTTAAAAAACCCCTACTTAGTGTACTAACACAGCTGTTACATAATTCTGCTGATTTACTTAAAGACGGGGATGAACCTGGATTGAGTTTGTACTTTCACATTTTTATCATAGAGGCTATCACATCGTGAATGCTCCAGAAATTGTGACAGATAAAATATTAAAAACAAAGAAAAATAAAAATCTGTTTATTTTGTCCCGATTTCAGCAAACTTATTATGAGCGTGATGACTCATGTTTCGCTGAAAGTGTTATTGAAGGAGCGGTGAGTGAATTATAGTATGTCGTATTAGGTTGAACAGAAAGTTTCTTCCTTTTTTGACAACATTTTTGGACAAATTTTTCTCAAAGCCGAGTTTCGTGGGCAATATCACTGATACCGTCACGAAGGGTTAACCGGCGTTAACTGATGAATGAACGACTACGACAAACCGAGCGTGTGAAGACAGTTGAAATGTGCACCTGTTACAAAGATAGAGAGAAACAAAATACAATGTTTTAATATATTATGAGTTTATTGAGAGGGTGATGGAGAGAGAAAATAGCTCACGGAAGAGCGAAGTGAGGCGAGATGAAACAAGGGAGGGAAACGTTGGTAAGTGAAAACCAACGTTTTAGAAGGAGAAGGGCGATTAGAATATAGGGAAATTTATTATCTAATGATAGAGAATTAAGAGGAGAAGGTGAAGCAATAAGAGTTAATTAGAAACTAAGAGAGATAAAAAAGTTATGAAGCGAAAACTAAGAATTTAAGGGAAAAGTGAGCAAGTTATAAAGAGAGCTACAAGACGGAAAGTTAGGGAACAAGTAAAGGTTTAAGGGGAATAAAAGGGATAACAAATAAGGAATTTAGGAACGAGATTTAGATGAAAGGCTACCAAAAGAACAAAGTTATGACCAATTCTAGATTGGGCCTAAAAGACAAAATATAGAATAAAAGGAGAGTGAGAGAACAAACGAAAGGGGACGCGCAGACAATGAGGAGGGTTGCAGTTAAGGGGGAAACAAAATAAAGAAGAGGAAAACAAGTTAGATAAAGATTATAAAAGAAACAAAACGACGTCATCGGAACGTAGCGAAGCAAAAACGGTCAGAGCCGGAACCAAGTGAAGGAGACGCCGCAAATTCCGGGGAAAGAAAAAACCGGGCAAAAAAAATCGGAGTCGGGGGCGGAGCCTAAAATGCAACCCTGGCACGGTTTTGCCGCAGGGTTTTTCTGCACATTTGGACACGGTCATGAGGGGGCGGAGCCTAAATTACAACCCTGGCACGGTTTTGCCGCACGGTTTTTCTCGACTCCGCCCACTTTCCCCGGTTTTTTTCCTCGATTTTTTCCCCGGAATTTGCGGGGTCTCAAGTGAAGTCAACGTAGTCGGCAAGCGTGCTCCTCTGATAACAGTCATCATTCCTTGGGCGGCAGTTTGAAATCCGGAACCGTAGTATAGTTAGGTCGATTGGAGGGCAATGGGGAGTGCTTGGACCAGTAGGGGACGTTGGGGGAGAATTTATCCCGCTCTGTTTGATAATTAGAAAGAATCGTGGAACATGTGATGTTTCACGACACCGAGAAACTAGATAAATGAAAACAACGTCCATGAGCATTAATAGTTTTCTGCCAACGCTCTGGTAATTTATTGATTACATCGGCCCAGAACGAGGAAAGCTGTGGTGGAAAAGGTGGGTCAAATCCGTTTTGGTGTCATCCTATCATGTGAAGTCGTTTCAATCAAGATTACGTTTAAGAGCCTCAAACGGCCATCTATCTGAAAGAGTAAGGTCCGGAGAATACGATGGGTGCGAAAAAAAATAATACAGCCGAACGACATTAATTTTTGGTTGATCTCTCTAATCAATGGTGATTTCGCATTGTCGCGCTGAAAGGGAACCTTGGTTTTTTCTCCTCGTTTTGATTTGACTGCCACATTCTAATTATGAACTCTACGAGACGGCATTTATAGTGGTACACTCATCTAAAAGTTCCCAGTCTCCATTCTTTTGAAAGACCACCAAATACATAGCATCCCCCTTTTCACGTAAAATTTAGGTTTTCGTATATTGCTTGCAACTTGAGCTAACTCTTCAAAAGTTTTTTTTCTATGTTTTTTAAAGCAACGGTTTCTTAAATGAAAACATTTTGGAAAAATAAAAAGATGTTAAAATTCCAAAGAAATTACCAGCCAGAACACTTGAGTTCTTCGACTTAAATGACCACCAAATTTTAGTAAAAGCGAGTGATTCCAAATTATTCCATCAGATTTTCAAAATTGACCAAAAATTCATTGAATTGTGCGTTTTCAAAACCTTTCTGACCGGCCCACGATCCAAGGGTACATCGAAAAAGGGTACATCGAGGGTATATCGAGTTCTTAGGGTACATTGGTTCTGAGGGTACATGGGATCTTAGACTGTAAGGCGTTTTAGCCAGCCTATAATTTTGAGCAGAAATCAAAATAGTATGTATAAAAATATTGATTTACTTTTTTTGTCCACCTACATGTACCGAACAATCCAATGTACCCTTGGAACTCGATGTACCCTTTTTCGATGTACCCTTGGATACTGGGCCTTTCTGACCATATTATGAAACAAATTCTCTCGCAAAAAAATCTTGAACATTTTTGATTTTTAAGTTTTATTTTGTATAAAAATGATATAATAAAAAAGAGAGATCGAATAGAAAAGATAAGTTTGGGAAAAAAGAAATTGAAGGAACAATGAACAAATGAAAAAAAAGGAGAATAGTATTAGTGGCCAATGAAGGAGAGGTACTTTGAAATGCAACTTCATTATAGTTCGATGTGGTCTCCAAAACATGCCGCGAAATGTTTTTTGAAATTGGGATACGTCTGAAGTAAGCGTGTGATATCATGTCCAGTGCGGGTGGTGCCAGGGTGATGATCGGTATAGTGATTTCGATTCCTTTGGAATGATCCACACCGGAAACCGCATACATTACAATCCCAAAATGCATCAAATTGGTTTTTCGAGTGAATGAATGCGTGGAGAACGAACTGATACCTGCCCGCTTTTCTAGAAAATTTGATTTTTCTGGTGCAGCACTGAAAAATTCAAAGATTATGAAAATTAGATTATATATAAAAACTTACCTCGTTTTGGCAGGGAACCATTGTTCCGCACGCGGGTTTGCGAAGTTCGGCCGGCTTTTGAGTGGGATTTCTTCTCGTCTTCTGAACCTTTTGAGCTTTGAATTTGACTGAAATGGGGCGTCTCGCAATTCGTGTCGATTTTCTTCCGATGTCTTTATTTTCCTTTTCATTATCTTCAAGTACCACGTCCATTGTCCCTGATATTTTCACTTGGGGTCTCCTCGAATTCCATTTCTTCGACCGGCTCCTTTTCCTTCAACGTGACTTTTCCTTCTATTGTGATTAAGTAGAGCTTCGTACTTTCGGTTTTCCAGCCCGTGTTCTCCTCGACGACTTCCAGCTGCTTCTCTTTCACACTTCTGACTTTGCAAATCTTGAACAATTCATCTGAAAATTGAAGTTTTTGATTATTTGTCAAACTCAAATCGGTTTACCTTTTTTGTTGACACGCGTGTCAAATTTAACATTTCTCGTTGCGAAAAATGGTTCCGTGCTCACAATTTGGGTGGACTCGTGGCATTTTTGGAAAATGGATTTCAAATGAGTGTTCAATTTACGAAATTCGATATTATTAGCAAAAATGAAAGTTGATGACGTGACCATTGAGTGGTTCTTTTCTTCTGTTACATCTCCATACTCAATTTTGATGTTTCCGTGCCGCTTCCCGAAAAACTTCATCAGACTTTTGAAGAATTGAAGATCTAAAACACCAGCATCATAGAAACAGAAGGATGATCTCACAAGACTGATCAGAAAAATTAGATTAGGCACTCTTTTCTGCATTCAAAAGTGTTTTTGGAGTTATTAAATTGGTACTAAAGTTTGCAGATCTGGAAGAGAAACGGTGGTGGCCGTTGTCAGCATCTCGTAACCTTAAAATGCTTCTGTTTTCAAAATATGCTTTTTTTTGGTTTCTTACTGCTTTTGACCGATTTTTCTGTTACTTTTTCCTACGAATATGTTGAAAATGAAATTTTGATAGTGAAAAATTGTTTTTAAAAAAATTTGTATGTTATGCTGATTTTCAAGACGGCCACCGACGTTTCTCTCCCTAAAAACTCCTTTCTCATTATTTTTGACAAAAGAAGCGTTAGTATTTTTGGAATTACTTAAAAAACATTTTAAACCAATATTTTGGAAAGAAAATTTACTACAAAACATGTATAGTCGACCACAGAACCAATAGTCATGTTATTCATGAATATGGCAAAAAGATGCTTTGCGAATTCAGTTAGATTTTTTTCAAAATTTTGGAAACATTGGTTTTCTGCTCTACGAGCAACCCATGAGCTGAGAAGCTCAGGGCACCATAAACATTAAGCGCTCGGTATTCAGGTAAAAGTCCGATATAGACGGACAAACATACACACAAAAAAACTTACTTGTAGAATGGATTGAATAAATCGCAAAGGAAAGCCAAAGTTTGTCCAACTACTACTTGACGTTCTTCTTTGTTTCTCCTATTGGAGTATTCGTTGGATTCCATAACTTTCGAATCGTAATCTTCGAACTCCAATTTGAACTGAAAACTTCAATTAACAGCAGTTTCTGTATGGTAGTAAGTATTGAAATTCGACCAATTACTCTATCGAACTATAAAATCTATCGAACTATAAAAACGTACGGTTGTGATTATATCCGTAATGGATTTGAACTCGACTGGCAATTCAGAATTGAAGTTATTCTGGCGGTCCAAGAAGTCTTTCTTGATAACCTCCTCAAGGACGGCAGGGAGGCGGAAAACTGGATATTTTTCCAGTGGCAGAGGTTCCGGAATTCTGGTTCTCCAAATTTTGGTTTGTGATTGAATTCCAGAATTGAGATCTTGGGCTTCTGCTTCGATTTTTGGGGTACCGTTTTGTTGTGAGGACATAATTCAGTGTTCCGTTTTTCTGGAAAATATATATTTTTCGTATTGAAAGACAGAACGATAAAATAAAGCAATAAAAGGGGTTAGCCGAAAAAAGTCTATTGTAGAAAGATTTTTTCGATAAAGTGTCAAGGAATCTTGAATTCTAACTCTAAAAAAATAGAAAAATTTTGCTCAAAAGTGATTTTTCAAAAGTGAAACAAGAAAATTGTGTACGAAATTCAATAGTTTTTCACGCACTGTTTTTCTTTTTAGTAAAAAGCTTAGTTTACAGAAAAAAAAAAGAATGAGAGGAGGCTGACTCTCACACAGTCCCTCGCCTTCTGCTCGATTTGAACATAGATTTGGTGGCGAAATAGAGAAGGAAAGAAGAGAGCGAATGGTGAGAAGGGAGCGAATACCGAAATAGCGAGGGACGGTGCGTTTTTGTGGGGATAATTGATTTCTGGCTAATACACATCGTTTTGAATAAGACGCTCTCACTCAGAATCATTGTTCTGTGTGTGAGCGTAGAGGAGTGGGGAGGAGATGGCAGGAAAACGACTGTCGTCCAAAGGAGACGGGGAGGGAAGGTGGTACAGAACGAATACAAAGGGTCGCATGGAGAGGCTAGCTAACAACTGGATGGAGGAGGCGCACGTTGCGTATGTAAACCTAAATTGAAACCATGTCGAGCAAAATGTCCTAGAAACCCTAACGAATTCAAGAGGATCCTTGGAATGTGCTGCTTCCAATATTTTTAAAGGTGGGGGGACATGAAAACAAATAATGTTCTCGAAATTTCTTTCAAAGATGCCCCTCGAGGAGTTGAACTTGTGAGGGTGAGGATTGAGGGTGCGGCGCCGCTACCGACTGAGCCACGCGGGCAAAGAAAACGCGGACGCCCGATTGCATACATAAAGGCGAGGACGACAGCTGTACGCAGAGTGACATTAAGCGTTGTACACTGTGACGGTAGAATGCATACTCTAGCTACAAAAAAACTACGAAAAATCTCCTGTCCCCCACCTTTAAATTAAGTCATTTTTTAAGTTTTGGACTAAATATTGAATAACTTGGCTCCCGGGTAAGATTTCAAGCTGAAAAAGATAGGAAATTATTAAGAAATGATTGTGATCATGATGCCAGTGTTCAAGGCTTTTTTGAGCTCTGGGAATTTATTATTGAGTTCGAGTTTTGAACAGAAAAAATGTACTCAATTGAAAAATTTTCAAAGCTGTCTGAAATGTTTCAAAGTTGCTCTAAGTGTTTGAAGTCGCTATGAAAATTGTTACTTTGTGCTAAAAATTAAATTTGAATCGGGTAAATCAAGTTTTTACAAAAATCAGAATCTCCGAATTTCAAGATGCATTTTTCGAATTTCAGTTCAGCTTCAATCACAAACAACGGCTCAGAATAGCATAACAAGAGTTAATACATAATTTAGACTATTGCAAAAGTAATTCCTATCATTTTCAGCTCAAAATCTTACCCAGAAGCCAAGTTATTCAATATTTATTCCAAAAACCCAAAAAATGACGAAAATGACGGAAAATAATTGTTTCTAAAACTTGATTGGAGGAATCAGTTTTTGTATAGACTGTGAAAATATGCTGTTTTAAGACTATTTTAGTAGTTCCCAACCAAAAAAAGTTCAATTTTGCTCTCTAAAACACTTGAGATTTTTCATTTTCCAGGGTGTCGAAAGATATTGACCGCTTGCATATTTGTTTTTCGGATGGTACATGTTCAGGGAAAGTGCTAAATTTATAAAACTTTGTCTGTAGAGATTATTTTTGATTGTGAATTGAATTGCGTTGACCGTTTTTTGATATCTCTTCCAGTTTTTTCTGTGCGCCCAAAATAGGGGGGGGGGGTGTCGTATAGATGTTGACCGCACTGTAATGTCATAATTATTTAAATTCAGACTCTTGCACTGTTTCAATTCTTCACACCAAAAAACCATACTTGCAACGGGCCAGGCCGGGCCGGGCTTTTTTCAGAATTTTCAGGGCTCGGCTGGTCTCGGCCCGGATTTTCGGAAAAAGTTTTCTGTCTTTCAAAATTATTTTTGGGATCAACAGAAAAAAAGGAGAATTTTTCTGACAAGAAAAACATTTTCGGGCCGGGCCCTGAAAATCCTCGGCCCGGCCCGGGTCCTAGAAATCTTCGGCCCGGCCTGACCCGCGGGCCGGGCCCTGATTTTGCAGGTATGCAAAAAAACAAAATCTAATTTCATTTGAAATGTTCTAACACTACGAAGTGGACTCTTTTCTTGAAAATAGTCAAAATGTGATTATTGGTTACGAACGACTTTAAAAAAAATTTTGTTCATATAAGCCTTTTGAGGAGTTGAGCTTGCGGGATGAATATTGAAGGCGCGGCTTCACTGATCTACGAATTAGCGAAGAGCTATGGCTCAGGGGTTCCCTACTTTTAAGATAATCTTAGATTCTCAAATTTTGAAACTTACGCGATCCAAAAGAAGAGATCATTCTATCCATGGCTAGAACTGATTCAAAGTGAGAGTTCAAAGCTGGGTAGCTGGTAACCCACGTGGGATGATGCGAATTATTTTTTTCTGCTACGATCTAATTTTTTTGGATTGGGGTCACTTTAATTTTCAAGACACTTGTTCAAAATCGAGACGTGATTAGTGACATATATTTTTTGAACGAAAATTTTTTAACCGTCAAAAATAGGAATTTCCAGGTCAGCTGGTTCGAAGCTAACAGAAAACCCACACTTTTATAAAATGTATCTCGTTTTCTGTGAAAGATATCAAAAAGGAATCAACTGATAAAATGTTTATCATATCATCAGTAACATTTTATCAATGGAACACTTTTTTTATCTTTTACGGAAAGTGAGATAAATGTTGCCAAAGTACAGCACCTCAATTAGAGGTTTTATGAAAATTTTTGATTTCTAGCCAAGTGCAGAAAGAGAAAATACCATTAAAATTTATTTCCCAGATACCAAAAATTTATTGATGACTTTCAAAACATGAAAATAAAGTTCCAAGGTATTCAATCCGCCCACTCCGATTGTACTCCAATGGCGCGAAGCTGGAAATTTTGAAATTTGGGCTATAGACGTTTTGGAAGCTTCTAGAACCTTACCTCATCCCTATCCAACAAAAGATCCACGTGGACAGCTCGGAACACGGTATCTCGGCAGTCAATCATTGCTAAGCGATGACGTTCGGCCTGAAAAATTTGAGCATTGGAAATTTTGGAAATCGATTTTTTGGCACCAGCAGCAGAAACCTTCTGCAAAACCAACAAGATGAAACCGTACCATTTTTAAATCTCCAGCTTCTAACGCTCGACTTCTTCTTGTTGCCAAATCTTCAATTCTAGCTTCATATTCATCGATTCTTTGAATTGCTCGAAGACAAACTGTTGCTTGAATTGTTTTCCCATCGAAATTCGCTTTTTCCATTTTTTGCTCCAAAACTCTTCGAATCGTTCGAATTGAGGTGAGAGGGTCTTCACTGAGATTCGTCTTCTCTTTCATTGACATTCCGTCGCCTTCGCTGAAAGTTTATTACAATGGAGGGGGTTTCTCGTGCCATTTTTAGGTCCAAAAGCCACCATTTATAATTGTGGACCATTTTTAAAATGGATTTTAAGCCATTATCATAATTTTCGATATGGGACATCTGAACCTACAGACACACAAAAAACGAAAATCGAAATATGTCAATTTTACAAAATTTCCACTTTTTTTAAACGTGACCTAAAAACATTTAGGTCACGACCTAAAAAAATTGGGTGATGACTTGAAAAAATCTAAGTCGTGACCGAAAAAATTGAGCCATGACCTAAAAAAAATCTAGGTCCTAACCTAAAAAAATCTAGGCCATGGCCTAAAATAATCTAGGTCATGACATTAACAAATCTAGGTCATGACCTGAAAAATTCGGTCATGACTAGGCACCGCAACGCGAGGGGGCGGAGCCTAATTTTTTTTCTCTTGGGGGGGGGGGTATCTGGCATGTTTGAAGGCGTAGAACTCGAGACTGGATGGACCGATTTTTATGAAATTTGGTCTCGTTATGTAAAAAAACACGTAGAATCGACTGATGTAAAGCGTTTGCGTTGAAAACCAACGACTTTCAAAATACTCGTGAAAAACAGAAATCGACATGAGAAATTTGGTCTGAAAAGTGTAATAAAAGTCGATGTCGCTTCTTTTTATTATTGTTCTAAATACTTTTTTAGATGGTGAATAAGATGCATTAAGCCATATTTAGCCAGCAGTTCCCCCATTTTTGCAGTAATCCATCAAACTTCAAGCAAAAATTGTGAATTTTTTTCAGCGATGACCCCATGTTTTTAATATCAAAACACTTAGATCAATTCTATGACTGTTCAGATATGCAATTTGATGACATTTGAAAAAGTTTGAGCTAGCAAAAAACGCATCCAAAGATGACATGGTTCTAAAATTTAGACGTTTTTGCGAATTTTGACGGTAATGCAGGTCGATGTCGCAGATTTTTATTACATATTCAGATTCTACGAAAAATTTGCTACAATATACATGTTCGAGTTTACTTCTACCTGTTCCCCCATTTTTTTAATATCTCAATTTCCACCTAAAAATGTGAATAAAATGTGTTCAAATCGTTGTTTAGAAAAGAGAGGCAGCGCGTGCTTCATATCAGCCTTTCAATACGCCAACTGTCAGCGCGCGCATGGAGTAGTGGGTAGTGTTTCGGGACGGCGCGCCACCGGCCATGGTTCGATTCCTTGCTGTATCAAAAGTCTTTTTTCAGTGGTTTTCCAAACTTTGTGCAACTTTACGTAACGGTGTATGCACTGAAAACCAATGTTCTTACGACTTACAGTAAATTATTGATTTTTTTTTAAATTAATTGTTTTTGAACATATAATTATACCTCTAATCTATAATGGATAGCGGAAGTGACGTTGAACCACCTCCTAAAGTATCGAAAACAGGTAAGAATACTATTTTGGACTCATTTCCAATTAAATTTTCCAGAAATTTTGACACCTTCTCGAGCTCAGAAACTCAAGGAACTTCCGATACATATCGACTTCGATCATTTTCAGAAGTCGATCGATGACGGAACATTCCAATTTTCTTGATTTCTTCTTTTTATTATTAGTTTCTGATTCCTTTCCTTCGTTAGTTCAGTAGTTTGTTTTGTAGTTCTTTGTTTTCTGGTGATTTTCAGGTAGAAAAGTGACGAGCGATGCGAACAATCGAAGTTTCAATGGCATTCGCATATTTTTTAAATCATCTGTTTCTCAAAAATCCAGAGTCTATAATTTTTTAAACAAAATTTCAATTTATAAAACACGAATGCCATCATCGATCGTTCTTCTCTGCTTCTGATCGCTCGCATCGCTCGATACTTCACTAATTTCCGTGTTTTCTACCTGAAAATCAGTAAAATTTAATCATAGTCGTAATAAAAATTGTTTCTCAAACTCATTCTGTTTTTTTACATCTCCATTTTACTATATTTCGACATGCCGGCTGACGAAAACCAATTGAAACTCTTCACAGCGCTATGAAAAACATCACAGCAATAAATCGGGAATTTTCTGCGCCGCACGTTTGCAAAAGGCGTCGCCCCGCCCACCTTGCCCCGCCCACTTTTCCGTGCCCACTGCAACCCCCTCAGAGAAAATGGATGAAAAAGGGGGTTACAACAAAGGGTGTATCTCGAGAACGGATGAACATTTTCGAAAAAAAATTCGGAATTATACTAATATTGATATGGTGAATACGATAATATAAACAATTCTCAGGAAAAATGAGTTTGAAAAAATCGTTGTGGTGCCTAGTCATGACCTAAAAAATCTAGGTCATGACCTAAAAAAATTTGGTCATGACCTAAAAAATCTAGGTCATGACCTAAAAAAATTTGGTCATGACCTAAAAAATCTAGGAAAAAAATCTAGGTCATGACTTAAAAAAATCTAGGTCATGACCCAAAAATCTAGGTCATGACATTAACAAATCTAGGTCATGACCTAAAAAATCTCGGTCATGACCTGAAAAAATTCGGTCATGACCTAAAAAGTCTAGGCCATGACCTAAAAAAATTTGGTCATGACCTAAAAATCTAGGAAAAAAATCTAGGTCATGACTTAAAAAAATCTAGGTCATGACCCAAAAATCTAGGTCATGACCTAGAAAAAGTAGGTCACGACCTAAAAAAAGTAGGTCATGACCTTTTTTGAAAATTTCAGAATTTCCTTGAAAAATTTCCAAAACTCACTAGCTATGTCTTTCAATTTTCTTCTCCTTCTTTGGCACTCCTTTCGATTCTAATTCCAAATTTTCCATTTTCAAGTTCGCCACGTCCTCATCATTTTGTTCCAATTTCGGAGATTCTGGAACCGGCGTCCCTCTCGGAAGCTCTTCTGGAAGTGGATATCCCAAAACAGTCAATTTTTTGATTTCAATTTGATTATGAGGATTTTGTGATAATGGAATTGGTTTTTCGATGGTTATCCAGATGTATTGGCCGACGGCGTCAGTGAATGCGTTTCTGGAATATTTAGGATCACGAGATTTTGAGATTTTGAGATCCTAAGATTCTGAGATTCGAGGCTCAACTTCTTGAACTTTTAGAATTTTCAAAATGTCCTGATTTTTCTAATTCTGAATTCCCAAATATTCCAGTTCTCAACTCCCCCCACTCACTTGCTCTCCAGACGACTCACAGATCGTTCTCTTCGATGAAATTCCAAAATCACTGGTTTTTGAAATTTCGAAGTTCGCGCATTTTTATAGTTCACCTCCTCATTCAATTTTCCTTGTCCAACACGAATGGTTACTTTGGATGCTGGAAATTAATAGAAAAATTTTTAAAAAATGAGCTTAGACTGATAAAATTATGCTTCAAGCTTTATGAAAATTAACAAAAAATTAGAAAGAAATTGATTAAAAATTTCAAGAAAAAACTTGTTGGAGTTCCTAATTTTATATCATATTTGGAAATAGTAAACCTCAATTTCAAAATCGTGAGTTTTTTTTTCTGATTTTCAGTTTCTTCTGACCATGACCAAAACTCAAGAAAACTGAAATATAAATCCGAAAGAGAGACTATAAAAAATCATACGTGTCAAATATTCATCAGCATCGATGACGACTTTATAGACATTCGCAATCTGTCTAGACCAATAACGATGTCCATTGGGAATGAGTCGCTGAAAAATATTCAAAAATTTTTATTCTACAAAAATTATTTGATAACTTGAAAAACATTGAAAATTTTTCTTCAATATTGAATTACTTCAATATAACTGTTTTTGAAAATCCCAGCATTTTTCTAGAGGTAGCCTAGAATGTTCAGTTTTTCCGGGAATTCAATATAAAGGTTCTAGAACCGTCTAGCAATTTTTTGAAGGTTTAAATATTCCTTTATGATATCTTCCTTATATATAAAACGCTAGAGGCGTCTGTCGGTCATAATGTCTGTCTGTCAACTTTTGAAAAACTTGAAAAATAAATATAGATTTACGTGACCCATTTAGCAAAAGGGAAGAGCGAAGCTACGAACCAGTAAAAAACTAGATTGAATCGCGCTGAAGGCGCACCAGCTTGCTGGTGCCTACATAAAAAATAATTTTAGTATTTTTTTTTAAAGCTCTAATATCAGAAAGACTTCAACAATCAATCAATATAAAAGAAACATACCCAGGCGGAGTTCGAAATCGTCCTCCATTGAATTCCGCTGGATAATGGGTCCCCAAAACCAGAGTTTTCCAGTAGAGCTCTCTAAGAGCAACTCCTTTTCGAGATTCTGTCATTTTGAGGTCCAACAGACACACAGATGCAGAATCTGGAATGAAGGGCCCATACTCCGAGGGTACATCGAAAAAGGGTACATCACTCTTATAGGGTACATTGACTCAGAGGGTACATTGACTGATAGGGTACATCTGTGGAGGA
>NC_013486.2:4139602-4144211 GCF_000004555.2 Caenorhabditis briggsae | reverse complement strand
GAACCTACAGACACACAAAAAACGAAAATCGAAATATGTCAATTTTACAAAATTTCCACTTTTTTTAAACGTGACCTAAAAACATTTAGGTCACGACCTAAAAAAATTGGGTGATGACTTGAAAAAATCTAAGTCGTGACCGAAAAAATTGAGCCATGACCTAAAAAAAATCTAGGTCCTAACCTAAAAAAATCTAGGCCATGGCCTAAAATAATCTAGGTCATGACATTAACAAATCTAGGTCATGACCTGAAAAATTCGGTCATGACTAGGCACCGCAACGCGAGGGGGCGGAGCCTAATTTTTTTTCTCTTGGGGGGGGGGGTATCTGGCATGTTTGAAGGCGTAGAACTCGAGACTGGATGGACCGATTTTTATGAAATTTGGTCTCGTTATGTAAAAAAACACGTAGAATCGACTGATGTAAAGCGTTTGCGTTGAAAACCAACGACTTTCAAAATACTCGTGAAAAACAGAAATCGACATGAGAAATTTGGTCTGAAAAGTGTAATAAAAGTCGATGTCGCTTCTTTTTATTATTGTTCTAAATACTTTTTTAGATGGTGAATAAGATGCATTAAGCCATATTTAGCCAGCAGTTCCCCCATTTTTGCAGTAATCCATCAAACTTCAAGCAAAAATTGTGAATTTTTTTCAGCGATGACCCCATGTTTTTAATATCAAAACACTTAGATCAATTCTATGACTGTTCAGATATGCAATTTGATGACATTTGAAAAAGTTTGAGCTAGCAAAAAACGCATCCAAAGATGACATGGTTCTAAAATTTAGACGTTTTTGCGAATTTTGACGGTAATGCAGGTCGATGTCGCAGATTTTTATTACATATTCAGATTCTACGAAAAATTTGCTACAATATACATGTTCGAGTTTACTTCTACCTGTTCCCCCATTTTTTTAATATCTCAATTTCCACCTAAAAATGTGAATAAAATGTGTTCAAATCGTTGTTTAGAAAAGAGAGGCAGCGCGTGCTTCATATCAGCCTTTCAATACGCCAACTGTCAGCGCGCGCATGGAGTAGTGGGTAGTGTTTCGGGACGGCGCGCCACCGGCCATGGTTCGATTCCTTGCTGTATCAAAAGTCTTTTTTCAGTGGTTTTCCAAACTTTGTGCAACTTTACGTAACGGTGTATGCACTGAAAACCAATGTTCTTACGACTTACAGTAAATTATTGATTTTTTTTTAAATTAATTGTTTTTGAACATATAATTATACCTCTAATCTATAATGGATAGCGGAAGTGACGTTGAACCACCTCCTAAAGTATCGAAAACAGGTAAGAATACTATTTTGGACTCATTTCCAATTAAATTTTCCAGAAATTTTGACACCTTCTCGAGCTCAGAAACTCAAGGAACTTCCGATACATATCGACTTCGATCATTTTCAGAAGTCGATCGATGACGGAACATTCCAATTTTCTTGATTTCTTCTTTTTATTATTAGTTTCTGATTCCTTTCCTTCGTTAGTTCAGTAGTTTGTTTTGTAGTTCTTTGTTTTCTGGTGATTTTCAGGTAGAAAAGTGACGAGCGATGCGAACAATCGAAGTTTCAATGGCATTCGCATATTTTTTAAATCATCTGTTTCTCAAAAATCCAGAGTCTATAATTTTTTAAACAAAATTTCAATTTATAAAACACGAATGCCATCATCGATCGTTCTTCTCTGCTTCTGATCGCTCGCATCGCTCGATACTTCACTAATTTCCGTGTTTTCTACCTGAAAATCAGTAAAATTTAATCATAGTCGTAATAAAAATTGTTTCTCAAACTCATTCTGTTTTTTTACATCTCCATTTTACTATATTTCGACATGCCGGCTGACGAAAACCAATTGAAACTCTTCACAGCGCTATGAAAAACATCACAGCAATAAATCGGGAATTTTCTGCGCCGCACGTTTGCAAAAGGCGTCGCCCCGCCCACCTTGCCCCGCCCACTTTTCCGTGCCCACTGCAACCCCCTCAGAGAAAATGGATGAAAAAGGGGGTTACAACAAAGGGTGTATCTCGAGAACGGATGAACATTTTCGAAAAAAAATTCGGAATTATACTAATATTGATATGGTGAATACGATAATATAAACAATTCTCAGGAAAAATGAGTTTGAAAAAATCGTTGTGGTGCCTAGTCATGACCTAAAAAATCTAGGTCATGACCTAAAAAAATTTGGTCATGACCTAAAAAATCTAGGTCATGACCTAAAAAAATTTGGTCATGACCTAAAAAATCTAGGAAAAAAATCTAGGTCATGACTTAAAAAAATCTAGGTCATGACCCAAAAATCTAGGTCATGACATTAACAAATCTAGGTCATGACCTAAAAAATCTCGGTCATGACCTGAAAAAATTCGGTCATGACCTAAAAAGTCTAGGCCATGACCTAAAAAAATTTGGTCATGACCTAAAAATCTAGGAAAAAAATCTAGGTCATGACTTAAAAAAATCTAGGTCATGACCCAAAAATCTAGGTCATGACCTAGAAAAAGTAGGTCACGACCTAAAAAAAGTAGGTCATGACCTTTTTTGAAAATTTCAGAATTTCCTTGAAAAATTTCCAAAACTCACTAGCTATGTCTTTCAATTTTCTTCTCCTTCTTTGGCACTCCTTTCGATTCTAATTCCAAATTTTCCATTTTCAAGTTCGCCACGTCCTCATCATTTTGTTCCAATTTCGGAGATTCTGGAACCGGCGTCCCTCTCGGAAGCTCTTCTGGAAGTGGATATCCCAAAACAGTCAATTTTTTGATTTCAATTTGATTATGAGGATTTTGTGATAATGGAATTGGTTTTTCGATGGTTATCCAGATGTATTGGCCGACGGCGTCAGTGAATGCGTTTCTGGAATATTTAGGATCACGAGATTTTGAGATTTTGAGATCCTAAGATTCTGAGATTCGAGGCTCAACTTCTTGAACTTTTAGAATTTTCAAAATGTCCTGATTTTTCTAATTCTGAATTCCCAAATATTCCAGTTCTCAACTCCCCCCACTCACTTGCTCTCCAGACGACTCACAGATCGTTCTCTTCGATGAAATTCCAAAATCACTGGTTTTTGAAATTTCGAAGTTCGCGCATTTTTATAGTTCACCTCCTCATTCAATTTTCCTTGTCCAACACGAATGGTTACTTTGGATGCTGGAAATTAATAGAAAAATTTTTAAAAAATGAGCTTAGACTGATAAAATTATGCTTCAAGCTTTATGAAAATTAACAAAAAATTAGAAAGAAATTGATTAAAAATTTCAAGAAAAAACTTGTTGGAGTTCCTAATTTTATATCATATTTGGAAATAGTAAACCTCAATTTCAAAATCGTGAGTTTTTTTTTCTGATTTTCAGTTTCTTCTGACCATGACCAAAACTCAAGAAAACTGAAATATAAATCCGAAAGAAAATCTATAAAAAATCATACGTGTCAAATATTCATCAGCATCGATGACGACCTTATAGACATTCGCAATCTTGTCTAGACCAATAACGATGTCCATTGGGAATGAGTCGCTGAAAAATATTCAAAAATTTTTATTCTACAAAAATTATTTGATAACTTGAAAAACATTGAAAATTTTTCTTCAATATTGAATTACTTCAATATAACTGTTTTTGAAAATCCCAGCATTTTTCTAGAGGTAGCCTAGAATGTTCAGTTTTTCCGGGAATTCAATATAAAGGTTCTAGAACCGTCTAGCAATTTTTTGAAGGTTTAAATATTCCTTTATGATATCTTCCTTATATATAAAACGCTAGAGGCGTCTGTCGGTCATAATGTCTGTCTGTCAACTTTTGAAAAACTTGAAAAATAAATATAGATTTACGTGACCCATTTAGCAAAAGGGAAGAGCGAAGCTACGAACCAGTAAAAAACTAGATTGAATCGCGCTGAAGGCGCACCAGCTTGCTGGTGCCTACATAAAAAATAATTTTAGTATTTTTTTTTAAAGCTCTAATATCAGAAAGACTTCAACAATCAATCAATATAAAAGAAACATACCCAGGCGGAGTTCGAAATCGTCCTCCATTGAATTCCGCTGGATAATGGGTCCCCAAAACCAGAGTTTTCCAGTAGAGCTCTCTAAGAGCAACTCCTTTTCGAGATTCTGTCATTTTGAGGTCCAACAGACACACAGATGCAGAATCTGGAATGAAGGGCCCATACTCCGAGGGTACATCGAAAAAGGGTACATCACTCTTATAGGGTACATTGACTCAGAGGGTACATTGACTGATAGGGTACATCTGTGGAGGAGTCTGATAGGGTACATTTAAGCAACTCTCATAGGGTACATCGACGAAATACTCAAAGGGTACATCGAAAAAATCTGAAAGGGTACATTGGTCTGATTTCGCACAGTTTTCGAATGTTCGTAACTTAATGAGACGGACAAGTTTTATAACGAAGTTTCGGTCATTCATCGGATTATAAGCAACTTACTGATGCTCGGCGAGGTTTTGCAACGTGCTCCTCCTCAATCTTGAATAGTACGCGCTTATTTCTCGATCACTCAGGAACGCTATTTCAAAACAATTTTAGTAATTTACCCGCATTCTGAAAGCTTGAGCAGCGAGCTACACTTTTTTTTCT
>NC_013486.2:4109397-4138899 GCF_000004555.2 Caenorhabditis briggsae | reverse complement strand
TCCGTCTCATTAAGTTACGAATATTCGAAAACTGTGCGAAATCAGACCAATGTACCCTTTCAGATTTTTTCGATGTACCCTTTGAGTATTTCGTCGATGTACCCTATGAGAGTTGCTTAAATGTACCCTATCAGACTCCTCTTCAGATGTACCCTATCAGTCAATGTACCCTCTGAGTCAATGTACCCTATAAGAGTGATGTACCCTCAATGTACACCTTTTTGATGTACCCCCGGAGTATGGGCCGGAATGAAGTCTATCAAATTGAGAAGCGGACCGCAAAGAAAAAATCAAAATTTGTGATAATTTTTTTTTGTTTTCAAAACAGTGAGGATTATTTTTATTTTTAGAGAATACGATTCAAACATTGAAAAAAATTCATTTCCGAGAATATTCGTAAAGTGAATTTTCAACGTCTTCTTCTCCCCTTGATCCCTCATTTTCCCCCAGTTGCTCATAGAAACCATTCGGGTTTCTAGGATACCATTTTCCTTCTTTTCTCTCCTTTTTTTAATATTCATCCTTCCTTTTTGGTGCCTGAAAAAGTGTAGGAGGTCCTTTTATGAGATTTCTGAAAGACTTAAGAGACCTGAAAATTTTTAGGAGGCACGTGCAAGACAATTAGAAGGGATAATTGAGTTGTTTGAACGACACCACGTTTTTTGTTCAGACCAAGAAAAGACAGAAAGACAGAAGAACATAAAAGAAACTTCCGCTGAATCGGAATAAAACAATTTCATAGATCAGCAAGAAAAAACTGAAAATTTCCGGATTTTAGAATTTTAGAATTTTAGAATCTCAGAATCTCAAAACCCCAGAATCTCAGAATCACAGAATCTCAGAATCTCAGAACCCCAGAATCTCAGAATCTCAGAATCTCAGAATCTCAAAATCTCAGAATCTCAAAATCTCAGAATCTCAGAATCTCAGAATCTCAGAATCTCAGAATTTCCAAAATCAGATTTTCATAATTTTCCGAATTTTTCTAATTATGATCAATTTTGCAAAAAAAGACAAAAATGTAATAATTGGGAAACAGCTGAAAAATTGCGGAAAAGAAACAAGTTTCTGATACGAATGATGTGGTTTTGATTTTCAGAAGTTTCCAGATTTTTTTTTGAAGATTTGAAGGTTTGATTTTTTGATTTCTGAAACTCTGAGGTTCTGATTTTCCGAGATCCTGGAGTTCTAAAAATTGAAACATGAGATATTGATATTCCAAGATTCTGAGATTCTTGAAAAGCAAGATTCTGAAAATCGTAAATTCTGCCTTTTCGAGATTTTGTTTCTGATTGTGTGATTCTGAAAATTTCTAGATTCTACCTGTAGGATTTTGTTCTCCAAGTTAATGTACATATTTTTTATGATTTCTGAATTTTTGGAAAATCGCGGATCTGAAAAATTCAATGTTCTAATCATCAGTGAACCAAAAATCCGAAAAATAAGCCTATTTTTGAAATTTCAAAAATTCTTAGTGCACTGTACTTGTTTTTCAGTAAGCGCCAAAAATTTCTAGATTCCTAGAAGATAATTTTCTAAATTTTCATTAAAAATCTCAATGGAAAATAGTGGAATTTCTTGATTGCAAAAAAACTTTTTTGTAAACAGAATTCTGGAAATCGTGAGAATTCCAAGAAATTAAAGTAAAAACAACTTCCTGCTAAAATGAAAATTGAAAACTTGAATCAGCCTTCCATCAAAAAATTCTGAATTCCTACAAATAAAAAGGTCCCCCATCTTTAATTCAATTTATCTAGTTTCCTGTGAATGATACCGAAAAGTAATCAACTGATAAAACACTTATCATAATATCACAAATATTTTGTCAGTTGACAACTTTTTGATATTATTCACAGGAACCGAGATAAATGTTATCAAAGTTGGCTTCACTTTTATTAGAGGTTGTATGAATATTTTTCGAGAAAAATCCTTTTTTCGCCACCGGTAGAAAGAAGAAATTTTTTTTTAAAGTTCACTGAATTTTAAAAACCTATAGTTATCACCCTGACTTGCGTATTTTGAGTAATTATGAATTCCTTTGCATTTTTCTATTTTCTTTTTTTTCCATTCAAATTTCTGCTATTCTCCAAAAATGTTCCTTGATCCAAGTACACACACAAACACTCATATTTTTTCCCAAAGATCAATTCATCGTTTTTTGATTTGACGACAACTAATATTTCTCACTAATCCAATCCATCAAAAATTGTTTTACCAACATGAGCAATAAACTTCCTGTTCTTCGATCCACTAAGAAACGGGGGGGGGGGGGGGGGGGAGAGCAAAATTGTTGATTCTTTTGCGTAATCATAAATCATCTACCTACACAAAACATGCATTTTTTCGGCAGACTGCTACACCCTCACCACCCTTATAATTTAATTTTTTTAGAAGACAAAGAAAAAAATCAAAAGGGGGAGGTTCTGAAAGCAAAAAAAAACGAGGAGAATATATATTCCAGCCAATACGAAGTTAAAAAATTTATATTTTCAAAAAAACATTTCAAATTTAGGATTACTTCTGAAATTTGGTACTGCGATTTCTAATCATTAAGAAAAACTTCTTCAGACTTTCTAATTTATTCAAATTAAGATTGGTTTTTTTCCAAAGGTTTCAGTGTCTAGCTTGGCTGGCGCGATTTTGGCCCATTTCCTCGAGTAGAACTCCAAATCTCTCGGTTTCTGTAAGAGTTATCAAAAAGTGATAAACTGATAAAATGTTAATGATATTATGATAAACATTTTATCAGCTGACAAATTTTTGATAGCTTTCATAGAAATCGAGATAATTGAGCTCAAAGTGCATGTGACGTTTTGTGAGAGTGGGGATACGGTAACTTTACTAATTTCTATTTTTCTAGTTAAAGAAAATAAAATCATAGTCTCAGTATTAGTATTTTTATTTAATTTTCCCTTTCTTCAATAATCATATCAAGTTTGAGAGTACGGAAAAACACTTATCCTTGACGAACGTAAATTTATTTTCGCGAAAATCTTCAGGTTTTTGTTCTGTCACATTCTTTTGTTTATTGTCCAAATTTTCAGCTTACAATTAACTGTCCCAGTTTTCTGAAAAAAATTTATTTTTCTAAAAAATGGATAAATACAGTAATTTAGTTTTTTCCTAGATTCGTTCAGTAAAATAATTCTGGGTTAGTCTGTTCCGTTGGTCTGTACTGTTGTGAATTTTTCCGAAAATTTGTGAATTTCTCGATTTTTTTCTGATTCTTGCAATCTCACTGTTTGTTAAAATTCGAATACGGATGAGTAGCTTGAAAAGTTTTAGAAATTTTTTATTTGGAAATCTCAAAGACATTTTTGAAATGTTGTGGAAATTTCTGGAATTCTGAAGTCTAGCACCTTTTGAAACTTTGTGGAAAGTTCGTGGCTTTTCGTTTTAAAAGCCAGAGAATCCGAAATTTAGAGAATTTTAAATTTTTTGGATATTGCCAAACCGGAGAAATGTTGTATTAATATTTATGGGAATTGGGTACTGTAAAACCAGTAATACTAGATTTTCCACACTGCCAACTTTGAGCTACTTTATCTCGGTTCCTATAAAAGATATCCAAAAGTGGTTAACTAACTAAATGTTTGTGATGGCATGATAACTGTTTTGTCAGTTCACCACTTTTTGGTATCTTTCTCAAGAACCGAGATAGATTTGTTCTCACTTGAGTGCTCAGCCGATAGCAATATGATACCTTCAACGATAGGCCCACAAGTTTAAGTCTTTTAGGGGCTCGCACGAACAAAATTTCAGTTTTTCAGGCCTCATCCTTTCTTTAAGATTCGGCGTTCAAAACTCTAAAATTTTCAGTATCTAGGGATTTATAATCTTGAAATCCCAAATTTCTGTATCCTCATCCTTCCAAAATCAATGATCCCCAATATCTCAACAATCAAAAGTTCCGTCCTTCTGATCCGCCCGTGCCACAGGGTACCACTCATCAGTTAGTCATTGTAAATATGTCAACTGACATCTCGAATACATAATTAAATCCCGTCGGAACTTGCAGAAGTCTACTGCTTCTTAATGCTGTCAATACCTCACTCTTAGAGCTCATGAAGCAGTCAGATGTCAGTTTTTTGTAGATGTATAGATTTTGATCTCGGCATCTAGGAGATGGTGTTTATATTTTTGATTTCTTGATTCCAGTTTTTGAGTTAACGTTACTTTTTTACTGATTTCATTTTTTCTTTTCTTTTTTTGGAATCGTCAGTTTTTCAGTTCAAAACAGTCCAGAATTTTCAGATAAATGGAAGTCACAACTATTCTAACCACTGTCTATTCTGATTTAGAAACCACAACAGAAGATATTGTGGAAGCCACCACTATCAATATCACACTTGTCACTGATGACCCGGTTAGTTGAAATCAAAAAGTTACTTCTTGTATTTTTTGGATCATTTTCAAATGATAGCTTGGACCAAAAACTGTACAAACCCAACCAATTTTTCGTTTTCTAGAATTCGTTTCCTAGAATTTCCTGATATCAAAGGTATTAACGAGTTTTGTTTACATGGAATTGTAGAAGTCGCCCACAAAATGATTAAAAAAAAATTTCTACATTTCTAGGGAAAAGGCTCGCTAATTCTAAATGAGACAATCGTTGATTTAAATGTGACAACGACTGAATACATTCCGATTGTGGCTGCAGCTACAGCTTTCGCAAGTCTCATCATCATTGGATTGTTCGCTGTATCCATCTTCATTGTGGTCCTGATCAGAGGACGGAAGAGGTTTCAGGAGGTATCGAAAGTTTTTATTAATTTTCTTCTTTTATATTCATGGTACAACGGTCCTTAACTTTGTCAAAATTCGTAACTAGTAGGTCAAGAGAACGTTTAAAAACTAATATCGTCCGAGAATTGATACCGTATTCTCTCTTTCTCCCTCTGATAGATCGTTGTTTGCACGTTGAGCTCATTCATCTCGTTTCCAAAGCGATATTCAAAATCTGTAAAAGGATAAATTTTTTTCATAATATCCCCAATATTTTATCTTTTGACCGAGTTTTGATATTTCTTATAGTAACCGAGCTAATTGAGCTCAAAGTAAGTTGGGTCACACTGGTTTCAACTGTGTATTCTGAGCCCAGTAATTACAGATTTAGAAGTTTCGGCATAAAGAATATCCTGACTCATTCATATATTGTTGTTTGTTGCAGTTCCCATTCTTCGCCATCGTATATCACCTAACAGCAGCTAATGCAATTCACATTCTGCTTCAGCTTACGACCGTCTTGCCAATGTTGTTTTTTGATGTGAGTTTTGAGTTTATATGTAGGCTGAGTCATTTGGCAGGGGATTATTGGGGTTAGGATCAAAACAAGAGCCTGTCGAGAGCGGTTTCCGAAAATTGAAATTTCACAAAAATTGAGAAACATGAATCTTCATTCATTTCTGGAAGTCTTTGTAGATTTTCCATCCAAATTGTCCTGATTTTTGCATTGAAGCATAGTGTCAAAATTGACGGAAAATCGAGATGTTCAACATTTTCAAATTTGGGCGAAGATGAATTTTTGAGACCATTTCTTAGATAATTGAAAGAATAACCACCAAAACCTAAGACATTGGGAATTTTAGGTCTAGCGAAAAATTCTAGAAATTCTTCAAATCCATTTTTCCAGAGCGATGAAGAATCACCGAATCGATTCTGGTATAAAGTTGGATCATATGGAATTATGATAACCGAACAGGCGGCTTTATATTTCACTCTTCTAATGACAATCAATCGATTCGCCGTTTTCGTTTTTCCAAGTATTTTATCAGTGTTCAGTGCAAAAGGAATTCATATCATATCCACTTTTATTTGGTCTTATATCAATTTCATCGTTTTCTGGAATTATAATTATGGAACTACAAAAACGTTCTCAAGAAAAACGATCTCAATGCAAGAGGTGCTCCTAGGAACCAATATTTTGACAAGGGTAGGCTACAAAGACTACAAAGACTACAACGAACATTTGAATTTCAGTTTTTCACCTTGTCCTCTACTTTTCTCCCGATCATCATGCTTGGAATGTATTTGATAATTTTTGTGTTCATTATAAAAAAACGGCAAATCGCTGATAATCAAAATCAGAAGAAAACAGAAAGAGATACATCACTAGTGGTTCAAGCACTGATAATTACTATTGCATTGGAGGTAGTGGACATCTGGACAAACAGATAGATATTTTTCTTTTTAGATCGTCAATGTCACTGATGTTCTAACTCCGTTGTTCAAAAATGTCACACTTTCTCTTCAATGGATTTGGACAATTTTTTGCTATTGGTAAGGTCTTTTTTTTGGACAAACAGACACACAGACAGATATCGATTTTTCAGTGCGACAATATTCAACCAACTCGTGAATCCATTGTTCTTTCTGATGGTCAATAAGATGGTTAGGAGTACGGCAATGCATATTTTTGATAAAAACATCAACTCATTTTTATCGGATACTAGTTCGACAAATAAATTGCCGGGTAGGTTTTAAAAATCTTATTAATTTAAAAAAATGTATGATTCTATGGGAATTCGGAAAAATAAAATTAGATTTTTTAAAATTAAAAATTGTTGAATTTCTAGAGATTTTGGATTTTCGATCTTCCAAAATTCCGAATTTCTGATTTTCTAAAATTTTGGATTCCCTTATAACTGCATTTTCATTGTTCTGAGTTTTCTGAGAAGCCTTTATTAAAATAAAAACTTTAGCCTAAATTTCTGGGCAACCCATACTGTCGGAAATTATACTTTTAACTTCCAATCAGTTTTCCGTTTTCTTTACTTCAAAATCAAAAATTTTCAGTTACAGAGAGTCGTCGAGTTCCACTTCGAGCCACGAAAAAACTGTGTTACGGATGTTGTGCATGGTTTTTCCGGGACGAACCGAAGGAGAGAACTGTCGTCACTTTTTGAATTTTTTTTTTCTTCAAAATTTGAAGTTTTATTGCTAAATTTTTATGTACAAATAAACTTTTATGCACAAATATTGTTTTAAACTCTACAATGTTGGTTTTTTTGTATTCCTTCCGATTTTCAAAAATTATGAGTTTGAAAGCTCAAACATCTTGAGACTCTGCATTCCCCGATTCTGAGTATTTGAAATTGTCAAAAACATAAATAATCTATTTTATTCCCAAAACTCAAACCATAAGTTTTCTATTATTTTATCAATTCAATTTTCTGTCCATTTCCAACATTCGATCCTTTGTTGTAATACTGATTTGGTGCATTGTATCGATTGGATTCAGAAATTGAAGAAAACGAAGGAGCAGCTGGTCGAAAATAGGCAGAAACATCTGGAATTCTTGTTTGAGAAGGCTTTGGGCGAGACTTTGAATATCCGATCCGACGTCCTCGATATTCACAGCTTTTTCCGAAATATGGACGTTCACAACGACAAGCAAAGTTGTAGAGGGCAGGGTTCCTGAAAAATTATAATTATGAGATTTCAAAGTGTCTGAAATTCTGAAATACAGAAATCCAAGATTCCAGTATTTTGAAAAATAGCATTTCTGAATTTCTGAATTTCTGAATTTCTGAATTTCTGAATTTCTGAATTTCTGAATTTCTGAATTTCTGAATTTCTGAATTTCTGAATTTCTGAATTTCTGAATTTCTGAATTTCTGAATTTCTGAATTTCTGAATTTCTGAATTTCTGAATTTCTGAATTTCTGAATTTCTGAATTTCTGAATTTCTGAATTTCTGAATTTCTGAATTTCTGAATTTCTGAATTTCTGAATTTCTGAATTTCTGAATTTCTGAATTTCTGAATTTCTGAATTTCTGAATTTCCGAATTTCTGAATTTCTGAATTTCTGAATTTCCGAATTTCTAAATTTCCGAATTTCCGAATTTCTGAATTTCCGAATTTCTCAATGTCAGTATCTCAGAATTTCAGAATCTAAGAATAAGAAAATTACAGAATCTCAAAGTCTTTTTCAGAATCTAAAATTTTTCAAAACTTTCTATTTTCACACTTTCCAGTTTAAAGTTGAAGAATTTAGAAATTTCGTAACACATAAAGATTCAGGGATTTTTCGAAATTTCAGAATTTTGAGATTGAGGTTTTGGATTCTCAAATTTTCGATCCTCCAAAAAAACCTCACGTCTTCGGTCTTGGCAAATAGCACTCTCCGCGTCCCTCACATCTCTCCTGTCGACATTTTTCCATATTTCGATCCGTTAATTGAAGATAAGGACCCAATGTGTTATCCAAATAGGTCTGAAGAAGTCCACAACGACTTCTCATTGATTGTGAAGTGCTCCAGATGACCACACTGTTCACATTCATTTTTATGGCAAGATCAATTGTGCTGGCAAGGTTTTGCTGAAAAAATCGTCGAAATTTTTGTAGAAAACTTGAGGAAATTTATGATGAAATTGTTCAAAAATTTCAAAAAATTAAGAAAATTGCTTAAAATCTAAGAAAATGAGGTGAAAGTGATCAATTAATAATCAAAATCTGCCAAAAATTGAAAAAAAAATCACATGGTGCATCGACCAACGACAACTGAAGCTACAACGACTACAAACTACAAAGACTACAAACCTTTGAATAAAACTCATCCGGCGTGTTGTATGGATTGTACTCGATTTTTGTGAAAACATGAATCTCACAACCCGGGCAATAATTCCTTTTTATCCGTTTTGTTTCAGTGATTAGCGCCTGAAAAATCAGTTTTCAGTAGAGCGCACTTGCACATTTTAGATGACGTCGCAAGCGCGCTCTAATAATAAGTCAAGTAGAGTGTTTCCAAAAACACACAAAATGTGCTTTATCGACAATTCTCATTAGAGCGAACTTGCAAAACAAGATATTTGAAATTCCAACTGACCCCGGAATTGATAAAATTGAAATCCGGAGCTTGTTTATGTGTTGGGTAGAGGTAGATTGATGGGAAAAGAGCGGTGCTTTCAGCCCAGAGCCAAATGAGACTGAAAATTGGAATTTTTGAGAAGTACAAACTACAAAGACAACAAACTAAAGACTACAAAGCTCAAAAATATTCAGACATGTTTTTGATCATATAAAAAATTTATTACTCTTTTTTGGTTCCCATCCTTTTAATAAAGTTTATGTCCATTTTAATAATTTCGAATTTCCATAAAAAAGTTTTATTAGCCATTGTCCTTTGAAACGGTTGGACACTTTTGATTTATGGAATTACCCTCTCTCGAATGGCTTTTTGATGCTTTGTCTGACGTTTTATTTTGCCTTTTGACCTTTTGCAGCTAGAAATAGAATTTTTCTAATTGGATTTTCGGAATTTTCAGGAAAAAATCCGGGATTTCGAAAGTTCGGAAAATCGTCAAAATTTCTAAAAAATAAGATAAATTCAGAAAATTTGGGGATTTTTCAAATTAGAATTTCGGGGTTCCAAAATGCTACAGGAATGAAACTTTTAGATTTTAAAAATTCGGAAAACTTTTCAGAAAGTGAAAAAATATCATACTCTCCAAATATTTTTGCAATCAGTTAACTCACTTATCATTGAATTTCTGGAACAACGTTGAGCATTCGTTTTCCTGTTTCTGACCAACATCTCCGTTACACTTTGGGAATAGATAATATCCCCATTTGGCATTCGGTCTCAATCGTTTTCCCAATCGAATCGTTTCGATGAAAAATTTCTGACAAGCTTTCTCGTAATCTTTTTCTGCATACCATTCGATTTGTTTCTCAGACCAATATGGATATTGTTGACGCGTTAGACGAATCGATTCGGTTTTGTAGACCTGACGTTAAAATGATGAAAATTCGCTCTATCGATAACCGGAAATTTGGCGTATCATAATGTGAACAGAGATATTGAATTTGGTCGGTGTGAATTCAGTTTAAAATTCGCGGGCTTTTTTGAGCCGGATCTAGAGACTGGATCGATTTTCCATCGGTTGGGGATTTAAAAAATGGTTTTTGGTGAACTTATGAAAAAGGAGACGGATTCTGCACCATTCAAGCACGATCAATTTGAGAGGAACTCTGATAATTTTTTTTTCAAAAATTCAGAATACCTGAAAAACACCCCAACTCAGCTCCCACGTCGGTCGAAATTCCTCGATATCCAGAACGGCGATTCCAGAAAAATTCTCATCTGGAATTGTGGTCTTGATGTCTATTTCAGCCTGTTCCAGATGAGCTTGAAGATCTCCGAGCTGGAAAAAGAATGAAAGAGTTTTAGGATTCTAGGATTTTGAGATTCTCAGATTCTGAGATTCTGAGTTTCTAAGATCCTTTTCTATTATATTTTTTTTTCAAAAAAAGTTTTGAAAATATACAAAAGCTCCTACTTCCTCGTGACTGAAATGTGACTACGTCACCAAAGAGTTAGAATTCAGAATTTCAACAAACGTACCTGCGGAAGTCCTCCATTCTGTGGATCGCTGACATTCTGGGCCTTGAAATAGGGAACTTTTCCAAAACTATGCTCATAGAAGATTGCGAATTCCTGACCGCCGACAAATTCTTGATCTACAAAAAAATTTGAGATTACTGTAGCTACAGTAATCCTTACCTTCATTCTGTAGGATTCCAAACTTTTGAACATCAATGGAATCGTTATCAACGCATGGCCAGGATGGGACCATCCAGACGACGTCAGTACGGTTTGGTTGAGATGCAGAGGTTCCGACGTATTGGCTGAAATACATGAATTTCAAAATCTCAGAATCTCAAAATCTCAGAATCTCAAAATCTCAGAATTTCAGAATCTCAGAATCTCAGAATCTTAAATTCGTAAAATCTTCAAAACATCAAAACATCAAAAACTCACGCTCCATTCGAATTTTCAATCAAAAATATCAGCTTCAAAAGTATAGGAATACATATTTTCAGTTTTACAGTTTTCATCCTTTCGGCTCACTTTTCGGATAGTACCGGATCTGAAAAATGGGAATTTTTTGATTGAAGAAAATCTTTGAAACCTTTTTTTGAAGTTCTGAAATTCAAAAAAATGAAAAAAAGAAGAGGACACCCAAGAATCTTCCGGAAAACTGCCCTCTTTTCTCAGAATCTGTCATCTGGGAAAAATGAAAAAAAAACTGATCAAGAAGATTGAGAAAACTAAAGAAAACTAATATTTTATCGTCTTTTCGTATATTCGAAGATTCGTTTTTTTATGATTTTTTGGTATAGATTGAGCATATATACCAAAAAATATAAAAAAGAGCCTTTTATATACCAAAAAAGTGGATGGAGAAAATGTTTTTAGAGAGATTTTATGATGTTTTCAAACACCAAAATCTATCTTTTCTGGTCGACTTTTTTCAGGGTATCTGGAAAAAAAAGTTAGCAAAAGGGAGCAAAAGGGGAGATTAAAAATTCAAAAATCTAGTTAAAAAATCTAGCTATTAGTAAAATTAAGTCATCATTTGGAAAAATTCCAAAAAGTGAAAAAATTCAAAAAAATTCAAAATTTAAATTTAAAAACTTACAATTTTCAATTCTTAGATTAAAAAAGAATTTCACAAATCTTGAAATTTGTAAAAAAAAATTTTCTCAAATTTCAATCTGAAAAACATCAGCGGCTGAGAATTGACAGCTGTTTTACTTTTTTCTAATTTTTAGTGAAATTTTAAAAATTGAATTCAATAAACATTTAAGAAAATGTTTGAGTTAATTTGTAAAAAGCGTCAGTTGAAAAGCAATTTCAACTTTGTTTTGAGAGCTGAATTTTTCAAATTTTTAGAAAAAAAAAGCAATAATTCAAAATTTAGAAAAAACGACTCACTTCTTTTCTTTCTCACTTTTTGTGAACCAGTAGAAACCGTCAAAACGAAATGAAACAGTGGCAGAAAAAAAAGGGTTCACCCCATTTCAGTTGATTGCCATAGTCCACCACTGTTGTACTGATGTACTAGTCTCCCTGTCTGTCTCTCTGGAAAAAAAGAAGGCGTGGACAACGGGCGACGCGGCACGGTCTGGAATCAAAAGGGACGAGATTGGGTGTGGTGGTGATGGAGACGACTGACGACTTTATAGTTGTTTTTTATGAAAAGTTGATGAATTGCAGAGTGAGCCTGAAAATTTAATGGTTATGCAGGAAATTATCGTGAAAATCAAGAAGAAAGAAGACCCCCATCACTTTGACACAATTTGTCTTGTTTCCTGAAAAGATACCGACAAGAAGTCAACTGACAAAATGTTTATTATAATTTCAAAAACATTTTGCTAGCTGAACAGTTTTTGATACCTCTCACAGAAATCGAGCTAATTAAGGTTTATGAGTGCAAGTGAAAGAGTGGCGTTATGAGAATCAATTTATCTGGTTCTCTATGAGAGGTATCAAAAAGTAGTCAACTGATAAAATGTTCATCATTATTTGAAAAATATTTTATCAGTTAAACACTTTTCGATATCTTTCATCGGAACTGAGATAGATTTGATCAAAGGTGGGTGGCGCTCCTAAGATAGGGTTTACGTTAGATACACATTTTCTGGAAAAACGATAAAGGAGGAATCGGAAAAATTATAAAAGAAAGCGTAAATTCTAGATTCGCTTGAATAAATTAGAGTCTCAGAATTTTAAAATTATAGAAAGTATCGAATCTTCATGATTCTGGGAACGCATAGTTTCAGAATTTGAATTTTTTCATTTTCATATTTTTGGGGAATCATCAGCAAGATATGATTTTAATATAAGACTGAAACTTTGAATCATTTATAGAAACTTGTTACCAAAATCTCAAAGTTTATAAGAGCTTCATCAATTGTGAACTTTTCCAAATGTTGAACATTTCAGGAATCTAAAACATTATAAGTATTTAAAAAAGTTTTTTATTGGCATTTTGTAAATTCGAATTCTAAAATCTTAGTTTTCTGAATTTCACAACCTTAAAGTCACAAAGCTCAATAAACAGCTCGAGACAAATTGATAAAATTCAGTAAGTCTTACAAACCGATCGTTCTATGTGCTCTACGTGAAAAGTGGGTGTGGCTTCGAAAGCAGCAACTTTTTTTTCATAATTTCAAAGAACCCAATTTTCCTTCCGGAGAAGGCTCTTGAAAAATCGGATGAAAAGAAGAAACTGAATAGGAACAATATACAAACACAAAGGGTATTCTCCGATAAAAAAGCAATATGCAAACAGCAAAAAAATATATGACGACATAAAAATGATACGCTGCTCTTTCTGAAGGAGAGAAGTGAATAAATGCACCGAAGTAAAAAAAAAACAAATGAATGAATGATAGGAATCGGAGTCATAAAACATGAAAAGGAAAAAAGAGCAGAGATTAGGGTACAAAAGGAAAATGAGCAAGTTGAACTTGGATTTCTGTCTTATTTTCAAACTAACTTTTCAAAATTTATGATTTTTGAAGGTGTCGAAAACTTGAATTTCTAAAATTTGTGTTCTTAAACTCTCTGAATTCCAGAATCAGAAGTTTCAAACCATAGTATTTGAAAAAGAAATTTGAAAAAAAAAAGGATTTTATGACAAATAGGATATTCAAACAAACATCCGGAATTCTTCAAACTTAAGAGTAAGGATGATTCGAATTAAGAAGTGGAAAAAAATCTAAAGATCAAAGTGTGTCATGATTTGAGAATCCCGGAATTCAAGAGTTTTTCTCAGTTAAAAAATTTGAGAAAAACGTTTTTCTGGAAATATTATATTTCTTAGTGGCCGATTTTTTTTGGAAAAGTTTTCAAAGGAAAACAATTATATAACTTCTGAATTTACAAAAAAAAACTGAAACCCGGTTTTATCAGACCAAAAATTCAGAAAATCAGCAAAATCGGAAAAAAATTAGTTGAAAAATTGAACAAAACAAAAGTTTTTTATAATCTGAAAATTCTAGAAAAAGAAAAAAATCTGGATTCTGTATTTCCGAATCTAGAAATTAGAAAACAGAAAAAAACCGTCTTAGAATTTCAGAATTTCAAAACCTGAAAATCGGAAACTCTCAGAGTATCAGAATCCTAAAACCTCAGAATCTCAAAATTTCAGTATCTCAAAATTTCAGAATCTCTGAATCTCTGAATCTCTGAATTTTAGAATCTCAGAATCTCAGAATCTCAGAATTTCAGAATCTCAGAATCTCAGAATCTCAGAATCTCAAAACTTCAAAACTTGAAAATTGGACAATCGTAAAATAGAAAAATCTCAGAATCTCAGAATTTAAAAATCTTGGAATCCTAGAATCTCAGAATCTCAGAATCTTAGAATCTTAGAAACTTAAATTTCAAAATTCAAAGTCTTATAACTGGTCAGAGAAAGAAAATTTTCTCAATTTCTCAAAAACTTGGAGGAACACATGATCTTGGATATTTTGTATCGAATGTCCATGTGTTTTCCATGGACATTTGATCTAAAAAACTGCCCATCTCTCATTGTCCATTTTTTTCTGTGAAAAAAGAGCACACAAACACATGTTTCAATTTTCCAGCTTTCAAAGAGCAAGAGAGCAGTATTTATGTGCCAAAAAATGTTCAGACGGGTTACGTCTGAACATACAAACAATACATAAAAACTGTTTTATTTGGTGTGTGTCAAGGAAAATAAAAGAAACAATTCAGGATGAAAAACAAGGAAAAAGCAAATAAATACAGGTGAATAGTGCTGGGAAATGATGTCATGAAGTTTGGAAAAATAAAAGTTTTGAAACTGATTTATGAAATTGATCAGACTTTGTGTTTGTGGTGCACTTTTTAGCGAACAGGGAAGCAGAAAATCGGTGAAAATGTGTGTTTTGAGGGCTTGGGAAGGTTTTGCAGACTGAAAACGTAGGAGATCAGTTTTTGTAGTTTTCTTGAAGACCTAAAATTTGGAATATCCTATTTTTGAAATTTCAGAATACAGTACTTAGAAATTCCTGTGAATTTGGAGACCCTGAAATTCTGAAATGCATTTAAAAAACTGGAAGTCAGGATTTTTAAAAGGCTGTTTAGAATTTTCAAACCTTGAATTTTATAGTTTTGGTATTTCAAGATTGCTAATTCTTGGGAATAGGAACTTCAGATTTAGGATCATGTTTATGGAATCTTAGAAACTTTAAATCTTAGAATTTCGCGATTTATCAATTTCTCAATTTCACAATTTCACAATTTTAATCCCAAAATCTTAAAATTTCTGAATTTCAAGATTTAAGGTCTCAGAATTTCGGAATTTCATGGTTTCAGAATCTCATGATTTCGGAATCTCAGGATTTCAGAATTTCAGAGCTCCCAATTTCCTAGCAACAGAAAACTTATGTATTCAAAAAATGACCGTTTTCAAGATTTTGAAATTAGGAAAACTGTGAAAACTTTTGAGTTCCCAAAAATTTCAATGGAAAGACTATTTGCACAAATTTCAAGATAACATGACTAAAAAATCTAGTTCTTTTTCTACCCCAACTTTTTTCTAGTAAAAAGCAAATTTTCTATATATAAGTTTCCTAAAGTGTAGAATGCAGTTGCGCTTTAATGAGAAAGTATGCAGTTGCGCTTTAATGAGACAGTGTGTAGTTTCAATTTAACAAAAAAGTGGGTGGTGGGTGTTTCCGAGATAAGAGGATAAATGATCAGATAAAGAACAGATAGAGAGGAATAAAACAAATAGATCTCCCTCTGTTTTGTTTGTATACTGTACAGTTGAAAAAGTTAAAATAGAGAGAAAGTGCTCATTGAGCATTAATTAGCAAGGGGAAACACGGGAGAATGAGTATGAATATACGGACGGAAAACAGCTTCGCGGCTAGAAATGAAACAAGTTAACCATAAATTGAAATCTAGTGGATTTGCAAACAAAAAGTTAATCAGAAAGGTGTCAAATCATGGGTTTTCTGATAGTGAAAAATATGGGGAGCTCCTCTTTTGCAATTTTGAAGGTGGTAAATTATTCTTATTTCAACAACAAGTTTATAACCTTTAGAATTCATTCAATCAGTTTCAGTTGAATTAGGTATATCTTCCAAAAGATTCAAAAACACAGTACTCGGATGAACAATCTAATGACACAACCAGGTGGGACAGTCTACAGCAATTATTTGGTTCCTGTACTCCTTCACCTCATCTATTTATTGTCAAAATCTGGACCTCTACACATCACTCATATGCATTCATATTCTGCCTTCTAATTTTGTCCTCCCCTAGTTCTTTATTGTTTGCTTCTTTTACCATAAATCCTGTAATAGAAGAGCCTCTTAATTTCTAACTTTGATCCTATTTTTCTCGATTCCTGTCAGAAATATGAAAATGTTGTCAACTGACAACTTTTAGATTATCATAAGTGTTTTGTTAGTTGACACGTTTTTGATTAGTTGCATTGGAATTGAGATAATTGAACTCGAACTTGGCAGTGTGTGGGCTCTATCACCGGTTTTGGAGTATACTTTGTTTCGATTCATTTTTTCTTAAAGATGGCTAAACAAAAAATTTTTCCAGATTTTTTTGCCTAGAGAGACCCTATGAAGAGTTGAACTCGTGAGGGACAGATCAGGGTACAGCGTTGCTACCGGCTGGGCTACGCTTACGCGAACGTAACTGAAGACTGTCCGCCAAACTTTTTGCTGCCTCATTTCCTTTAAACTTAATGATTTTACAGATCTCTTAAAATTATATTTCCCCTCTGATTTCTTTTTTTCGCGATTGATATTTCCCAAAAGCAGACATAAACCAGTTGAAAACAGTACAAGACCATTTCAAGATAATCTATTCCTATGGGAATCTTGGTGACACGGTCATTACTAGACCCACCTGGTAGCTCCCACCTGGTTACATCGTCTGTCTCTCGCCATGTCATCTTCTCGACTCCTCATTCTTTTTCATAATCTAGTCTCCATACTCCTCACGTATCGTCTTTCTCGCTACCAACTTTCTCTAAATTTCAGAAACAACATGCCTTTTCCCACTCTGTCCCAATTGGCAGCTAAATCAGTTGCTCAAGGAATTCATGATGGTAATTACCCTAATTAACTAGTGTCATATCAAGTTAGTTTTAATTTCAGAGTCTATCTCGCTTGTTTCCACTTTGGACACAAAATCCAGCAACGCAATTGTTCGAGAATTTTTGAAACTTAATGAGTTTAACGTCGAAAAGCTGGAAGTATTCAAAAATCAGTTATCCGTCACAGAAATTGATTTTCGACGTTGGGAGATCGACGCAAGAGCAGTTAGAAATTTGTCGAATTTCAATTTGGTGTCTTTAGATTTTGGAGAGTTGACTCAATTGAGGGACAATTTTCCCGGTGATCCTTGGGATGTCGGAACACTTGATATTGTGTCCTTATTAATTCAATCGACGAATAATTATTCGAGAAACGCAATGATTCATTTGGGTTTGTCTGCAGAACAGGAATTTATTACAGGATGGGAGACAGAGGTAAGAAGCTTTTGTGAGGAATCAGTTCATTCTGAACTTTTTTTAGGTTTCCGAATTTTTTCCAAACCTCCAAAGCATAGATATCAGCTGCAAAAAATTTGACGAGCGATTCCAATTCTCAAATTTTTGCGCTTTCTTCCCGAACCTTCTTGTTCTGGACATCTCCGATCCACTGGGTCTATTATGTCTTCAGGGAATCAAAAATCTCAAAAATCTACAAAAACTCACAATGCACTTTGTGGAATTCGATGATATCAATGGATATAAAGAGTTATCTGAGTTAAAGAATCTCAAATATTTGGATGTGGCGAGTACCAGCTTCAACTGGGACGAGAAGACACATCCAATCAGAGGCATGTTGGCAGCTGGAGTTCGTATGGAAGCTTTGGAATTTTTGGATTGCTCAGGGATATCTGTCACTGAACAAGAGTTGGAAACATTTGCGAAAAATCATTCATCATTGAAAACTATTGCCGCGATGTGTAAGTTTTTTGTTTATTGGATTAGGAATTAGGAAAGTATATCCGATTTTTTCGACTTTTTTTTGGAAAAACTTTCGTTATTTTTTGTAACTGGCAATCAAAGATTGGAGCACAGCTAAATACAACAAAAATATTGCCAATGCGTCTTTAACGTCTCCAATTATTTAAAGAAAAAGGATACATCGAGGGTAGATCGTGTTCTAGGGTCACATTGGGACCTTGAGGCGTAGGGCGTTTTAGCTTAAACCTATATATTTGATCGAAAAGCGTGCATACTCAGGAAACTTTGGGCAAGCAAACGGCAAGTTGCGAGCCATTTGGCAAGTTACTGAGCACAATCAGCAAGTTGCTGGATGAATTAGCAAGTTGCTACTGCTTGCTGACCTTGTTCCAAGAGGGTGGTACAACAGCAAGTTGCCGCATGCATGAAACAGTTTTAGCAAGTTGCTATTTGCTTGCCGTGAAAAGAGCAAGTTGCCGATCTCTTGCTGCGTTCAGATGACATTCAAATGTTCTCGAATTATTGATTTTCTTTTTGTCCTATTTTGTCCTATTTTTTGCTTGATTTTATTGTATTTCAAACTAACTTCACAACGAAATGGAAGGAAAGCTTGAAGGTAATATTAAAAATTTATATTGCTAGAAAATTAATATCTTTTAAGGTTTGGACACCTCGGACTAAGACCACCGAGGGGCAAGAAATTGGGGAAAAGTCGAATTATAGGACAAAAACAAGATATATTTTGGATATAACTCTATAGTGTATCATGTGGAACCAGGTATGACTTGAAGCGTTTCATTGCAGAAAAATATGTCAAGGAAAAGATAATCTAAACCGGAAGAAAATCCAAAATCCAAAGCTCGTCAGAAAAATTTATAATTTTTCTACGATATAGTCATCGAAGTTCGAAATTATCATTATGATACGATTCACAAAGAACGAGTGGTTTTATCAAGTTAAATATCGAAGAACAACTGGAAAAGCGAACGATTGAAGTATCGACACAGTGAGTTGCTACCTTCAAAAACAATCTTCAGAGCTTTTTTTTCAGTTATCACACTATTTCTCACAACCTATGCGACAAGCCTGATATGTTCGTGATGCGAAACGTTGAATATAATTGAACGTCGAAATTTTTCTTGAATGTCGAAGTTGATAAAAATTTAAGATAGACATTTAGAAGAACTCAAAACGCGAAGTGATGCCTACGTATTTGCAAGAAACTTTCTCAAATTCATGGAAAATTTTTCGGATTTAATTTGAATATTGTTGTCCCAATTTCCCTTACTTTGTACCCTCCACCTATACATAGTTGACTTCCTTTTTTCCTACTATTGTTTTCACACTCTGTTTCCTCAATAAATATGTCCTAAATAAATATGTCCACTTCGAAATTATGAGAAAAAAACGCTCTTAATTCGGCAAGTTGCCATCTAGATTTCATGAAGAACGACAACTTGCTTTATAAAACAGCAAGTTGCTGACCCGAAAAAACGGCTTACCGTTTGTCAGCGGCAAGCATTTTTTTCGGCTTAGCAACTTGCTAAAATTGGGCAGCAACTTGCCGAAAAATTCCCTGAGTAATAGTGTGTGAAAAATGTGTTTTTTATTCGGTCTCCCGCATATTCCACGAAATACCATGTACCCTTGGAAACAATGCATCCTTAGAACTAGATGTATCCTTCGATACTGGGCAACTCTACTGAAGTTTCAAAATATGAGTAAAAAGAAACTTCTCAAAAAAAAGTAATTTCGCAAGAAATATGTTTCTTTAATCAAGATGTTTTGAATAAACCATTTATTTTCAGGCACCGCTTGCAACCATACTACAATTTCCGGACTCAAAATGCTCAATATGTCTTCAATGAGTTCATTCTCAGAAAGTCTGGAATATGCTCTTTTGACCGAACGGGATGAGCTCGCGCTCCAATTTATCAGAGAGATTCTTGAAAATCTAAAAACTAGTCGTGGACATTTGGTCAACGCTGAGCTTCGTCACATCACAAGTGCAGTACTATTTGTGTTACGGGAGTCATTTGATCAGAACACCAAGTTTTGGACACTGAATTGTTATTTAGAATCTCGGCTTTTTGAGTGAGTTGTACTGGATTATTAAACGACCTTCTAATAATTTTTTTGCAGACATGAACTCTCAGTTTCACTGTTCTCTGCCGACATTCCTGACATGATTGAACTATTCTACAACGTCTTCAATGAGAATTCCTCAACTTCACGTAAAAAAGAAACTGCTGGACACATATTCCGAATGTTTGAAGCTACCGTAAACGCTGTGCGTCCAGGAATATTGATTCCCGAGAGAGTTTTGAGTTTTGTATTCGACAAGACTATTGATTTGGTTCGTCAGTTTCCGGAGCATCAAACTCAGGGGTCTCGAATTATCCGTCGAGCTGTAGAATGGATGAGTTGGGAGCAAATTCTAACAATGTGCGGAAATTTCGAGTTTTTCTCAAAAGTAAAAGTGTTTATGAATTCCACCTGATTTTTTTTTGCTTTGTTTTGTTTTGTTACACTCTGTTATATTGAAATCTACTCATAAAATAAATCTTTATATAAAAGTCTTATTTATACTGTAGAAAAGTTGAAATAGAAAGCGTGCTCATTGAGAATTAATTAGCACGAGAAACACAAAATATGTATGAATTAGCGAACCAAAGTAGGTCAAGAGGCAAACTGAGCTAATCCGAAATTGAAGTATCGTAATGTTTCGGACAAAAAATCGAAACGGATAAAAAACCAAAAAAAGGTGAAGAGCTTTCGAATTTGAAAATTGAAACAGACGGGCCATCCAATAGTTTCAGTCATATTTTGGGACCAAAAATCGCACCACGTTTACGTAGGCCATTGGTCGGCAGCCGACTGCATAGCTCCATTGCAACTTTTATCACTAATTTAACGCCACCAGAATTCTTCGAAACAGTTTCCGCTAAATTATTACCTCTTCCCAGAAGAATAAAAATACAGTGCTCGGCTGACACGACCATTCCCGTCTGTCTATGGTAATTGTTTGGTCCCCGTACTCCTCCACGTCATATATTTACTGCCACAAACTGGACCTCTGCACGTTACTCATATGTATTCAAATTCTACAGTAAAAGACCATTCCAAGATAATCTATTCCCATGGGAATCCTGGTGAAAAGGTCATTAGTAGACACTCGCCACGTCATCTTCTCGACTCCTCATTCTTATTCATATTCTAGTCTCCATACTCCTCTCGCATCGATTTGTCCCACTAAAAACTTGCTCTGCATTTCAGAAACAACATGCCTTTTCCTACGCTGTCCCAATTGGCTGCTAAGTCTATTGCTCAAGGAATTCATGATGGTAATTACTTTAATTAACCAGTGCCATATCATGTAATTTCTAATTTTCAGAGACTATATCGCTTGACTCCGTTTTGGACACAAAGTCCAGCAACGCAATTGTTCGAGAACTTTTGACATTGGATGGGAACAACTTCGAAAAGTTGAAAGTATTCAAAAATCAGTTGTCCATCACAGATGAAAGGTTGAATTTAATATCATTTTGTAGGTCTTGTTGAGCTCTACGTTTTATTTTTCTGTTGGAAACAAAAATTCTAAGTTTGAACCGAGTCATGCTCCGGCTCGGGAATGGATAAGAGAAATGGTTTTATAACAATCGCCTTTTGCAGACATGAACTCTCAATTTCACTGTTCTCTGCCGACATTCCTGACATGATTGAACTATTCTACAACGTCTTCAATAAGAATTCATTGATTTCATTTAAAAAAGAAACTGCTGAATTCGTATTCCGAATGCTTGAAGCTACCGTAAACGCTGTGCGTCCAGGAATATTGATTCCCGATAGAGTTTTGAGTTTTGTATTCGACAAGACTGTTGATTTGGTTCGCCAATTTCCGGAGCATCGATCTCAGGCAATTCGAATTATATTACAAGCTGAGAAATGGATGAGCTGGGAGCAAGTTCTAACAATTGGAATTTGAAGTTGCTTGGTTAGGCAGTTGCTCAATTTCAGCTGATTACTGATTATTTACACTCTGATTTTTCTGTTGCTCTGTTTTGTTTTGGTTACCGTTTGTTATAGTAAAGTCATTTTATAAGATAAATATCTGTAAAACTGAGTTTTGAAGATTAATCCATGGATTTTCGAAATCAAGGATATTTCATTTCTAAAAACTATGAACCCAAAACTTCCCGCGTTCCCTAAACTCCTCAACTTCTGAAACTTACTATTAGAAAAAGTTACTAAGACTTTTAAATTATCAAAAATTAGTATTTTCTAAAAAACTCTGAAGACAAGATTCGAAAAAAAAATTTTTTTTTGCTAATTTCTGAAAATCCCTAAAATCTGGAGAAGTGTTCTGGAGAGGGAAGAGCTATAATTTGCTTATTATTTCTTGAAAATCCCGCTTCTTTGTGCAAGATTCAAAATATCGCGACGACATTTACTTCAGTGAATGCTCCGAATAATTCAAAATTCAATTTTCTGGTTTTTGGAGTAATCCCGTTTTAATTTGAACAAAATCTCAAGATTTTTGTAGTTTTACTCAAACATTTTCTCCTTTGAGTGTCTCAGAAATATAGTAGATTTTGTTGGATAAAACCAAAAACTTGCAGATCTTCTAAACAAAAATAGAGCTTCAGTTTTGTAGTTAACAACTTTTTTGTAGTTTTTTTCGTTTATGAGACATGCGCCTTTAAAGATGGAAGCCGCTAAATGCAATGGAGAAGGAGAGGAGGGTACGGTATTTTTAAAGGAGCACAACTCAAAAACCAAAAAAGTTACAAAAAATTGTCGGCAACAGAGCGCGCATGAAAGCACACACAAAACAGCGTTCCAATTTGGGACAGTTCGACTCCTTACCAGTTCGAACTTGTAACAGTTCGATTCTGTCCGCGTTTTGTTCTGATACGTGTGCGAAAAAAGGACTATTCTGAATTGAATCTGTCGATTTTAGGTCTGTTCGGTTTTGAAAACGTTCGAATTCGTCGTACCCCCAAATTGTCAACTATGAAAATGAAGCTCTAGATTTTATTATCTGAATCTAAAAATCCATAAAAATTTAATTAACTTTTGGCGGGTACTGTATATCTCGAGATCCAATGATATCCGAAAAAAAAACCATAGATATATATTTCTAAAAAATGTTTTTTTTTTTTCAAAAAATCCCATTTTCCTACCTCCATCCCTTTCCCCAACCCATCTCACCGACCACCACTATCAGAAGTCAATTCATTATAAACCCGAATTACGTAAGCAGTTCATAGTTCTCCTCCTGTCAAAAAATGAGTGGCAAAGTATTATCAGTCCTTCTGAAATCAGCCCATCAATATAGTCGAGAAAATTTATAACTAGGATTTTCTTCTTTTTGGCTCCGGGACGGTAGAAAAAAAGTGGAGAATTTGGTTGATAAAAGTGTCAAAAATGGAATTTTTTGATGGAGGAATAGGAAAAAAAAAGTGGAGTGTATCAGAAATTAAAAGAGCCACACTTTCGAATCGTATAGCAGTGTTTGTTATCTCTCAGAACTTTTTGTCATTTTTAGAAAAAAAAGAGAAGGAAATTGAGAACAAAATGGTGTGATTTGTTTTTTCTTTTCTTTCGGAAACATAATTTAGTGTATCGGAAAATGAAGAATAGAGGATCGAGGTTTTTTTTCGAGTTTTTGAATAGTGTCAGAATTTGAAAATTCTAAAATTCTGAAGTTCTCAAAATTCGAAGTTCTTAAAATCTTATTATCTGAATTTTTTTAATGAATATACCGTATTTCCTCTAATAGAAGCCCACCCTCCGACGTGCTCAAAAACATAAAAGCGGAACCTCTAACAGAAATTCGTGCAGTTCAGTTAATGCAGTTCATACCGTGCAGTTCATCTATTCGGTTATGGAGGAAATACGGTATTCCGATAATCCATCATCATCTTTCGTTTGCGAAGAATATTATCTCAGTCTTCTAGGATCCCAATTTTCAAAGAACTTTCAAAATTTCAAAGATGTTTTGATTTTCTGAAAAAAAATTATTTTGAAAATATGTATATTTTGTATTTTCGGTGTTTTTTGGTTGTTGTAACTTCTTAAGAACAATTCCAAACGAATTTCAAATTACCAAATTTCAGAAATTTGGTTCTTCATGGCTGTTGCAGGAAAAAACCCCATCATTATATTTTTAGTACCAATTCCTTCGTACATGATTTCCGAATCCAAGTTGCGAAACATTCGCTATCTCTCTCGAAACATTGCTAAACCTCACCCAATAATTCTTCCGGCGATTAACGACTTTTTGAAAGAACCTTCTCTCATTCCTATCTCTTCAGTGCTCATCGACACGAATCATTATTGAATTGGGATCAGAGGAAGAAGCTTGAGAGAGAGAAAGTGGACACATGTTCTTTTAATGAGGTTGAGAGGGCTCGAAAGAGTTGTACACTTTTTTTTTCAATTCGAGAATCGGAATGAGATGGTGGGGGCATCGAAGAAGAAGAAGAAGAAGACGACCCCGGGAGAGAGGATAAAGAGAGAGAGTGACAAATGCTTTTTAGTTCTTTTTTCTGTGCTTGGACACAGCGGAAAGAGATATTTTGGGAGGAAGAAGATATGTACTTTTTCTGGAGACGCGGAGGTCTTTGGAGTTGTTCAAAGGGTCACCTGAGAGGATAGTAGTTTCTGGGGGATCAGGGTAGTACGATGTTCAGAGAAGATCAGTAAAAAAATTTGGGGTGAAAATATTTTGACAGGGTTATAAATTTGAACGTCGAGGATTTGGACCCGAATTTTAAAGAAATCTTGATTTTTTCAATTTACACTAATCTTATGGATTCTAATTTGTTAAATTTGTAGGATTGGTCGGAAATTTTCAGCAAGTATCAACTTGAAATTTCGCGCAAAACCGACTGCGGTCGGAAACAGAGCTGCCGACTTTGCACCGCGTAGCTCAACCGGAAGTAGCTCGAAACTCTTAATATTTTACTCACGGGTTCAACTCCACAGAGAGAATTTTTTAACGAAACAAATTTTTTGAAATATTTTTGTCTAACACAAAATCCAGTTATCAGAGAATATTGCGGTGCAATCAAAAGTTTCCATTTCGCTCTGATCGGCTAAAAAGATAATTAAAAGTTCCATTTTCAAACCCAACCATTCTTTCCTTTTCCATCTCTACTTGATTGTACTAATTACCCTTCAAAAAGGATACCATAAATTTTTTTTGGTTCAATCAATAAAAATCCTCTTTTCTCATAAATTCAAATGAGTAGTGAGTAACGAACTTTTGTACTTTTGAATAATGCAATTTTCGTAAATGAGAGTACAGAATTCCAAAAAAAAATTCGATTTTCAAAATTCAACTTTTTCAGACTTTAATTTTCAAGTTAAACCGTTTAACCAGACTTTTAGACATTCCTCGATTTTCAGAAAGACTTTCCCATTTCAAGTGTTTCTGCCAGAATTTCAGATTGCCCCAGAAATGTGCTCCACCTTTCCTCACCCCAAGAAAGAAAGGTTAACATCAAAAAAGGAGAAAAATGATTTATTTGTACAAGTACTCTGGTGTTATCAACCCCTCTTCTTCTCTTTTTCCTAAGATTAATGACTTTTCTCCATAAAGGACTGCTGAATAGTATTAAAGACGACAGTAAATCGCTTTTCTTTTTATGATGCCGCCGCTCCAGTCCATGGGAGCACATACTGATAAGAGCCGCCCGAGAGAGAACATCAAAAGAGACGCCGTCCCCCGTCCGTCATTCTGCCGCCGGAGGAGCCAGGAAATTTAGAGAGTATGCGAAAACGAGAGAGCGGGTGATAGAAAAAGGAACCTCGAGGCGGGCGCCATGATCTTACCCCTCCCACCGTAACGAGAGACTCCGCCCACTATTTTTGGGAGGAGTTTTTTGATTCTGCCCCACCATCATCACTTCATTTGAGTTTCACCGGAGTCCAAATGAGTTCCACTAAATTTTTTCGGCCTTGGGAGACCCCTTATATTTATCCACCTATATCCATCTCTCCTCCGGATTCTCCAGCATCAACATCTGCGAGCTCTAGCAGCTCAGTTACTGGAAACCATATACTGGCGAATTATCCAGATATGGGACCGATTCTAATGCTGAGCAATGGATTCTTGGAGGTCGCCAACAACACGCAGAGACGCAAGTGTCAAAGATGTACTTGTCCGAATTGTAAGGCAATGTGAGTTTTGGGATTTGTGTTTTAAATGTGGGTTTATTGGATGGTCTGCTCGGATGGACCTAAAATAGCAGGATCCTCACAACTTTAACCCTATTGGTTTTCAAGAAAAAGCAAAAAAAATCCTCATAATAATGCGCATTTTCAAATTCGATCTATCGTAAAACCTGTAATCGAATGTCCGCACACAGTCAAGTTTGAGTCAATTTATCTCGGTTCCTGTGGGAGATATCAAAAATGTGTCAACTGACAAAATGTTGCTGATATTATGATAAACGACTTATCAGTTTACAACTTTTCAATATCTTTGACAGAAACCGAGAGAAATTCTGTCAAAGATGAAAGGACTTTCCCTCAGAAAGAATTTTGGAATTGGATTAAAACACGTCCAGAATTTGGCTTTGAGGAATTCCTTCAAATGTTTGAATTAATATTTGGAAACTTTGGAATTCTTGAATTCTGAAAATCTGGTTTTCCAAAAATTTGAAATTATTTGTTATCAGTAACTAGGATTCTGAATTATCTGTGAACCGAATTTTTTTTGGAAAGTTCAAATTTTCAAATTTTTTTTATTTTGCAAGTTTCGTAATTTTGAAATTTTGATCTTCAAATTTAGGAAGCTCCAAAATTTGAAATTTTTAAAATATCTGGATTACTGTAATTTCAAAAAATCCAGCATATATGTGACTCCGAAATTCAGAAAGTCACAAATTCCGAAGTTACAAAATTAGGAAAATCTGCAATTCTGAAATTCCGGAATTCTGAGATTTTGAAATTCTGAAATTAGACTTTTCGAAATCTTCAAAATTCCAAAATCTTATCTTTAAAAAATCAAGAATTGAAAAAAAAATTCTGCTCCTCCACAAAACCCCCAGATTCGTTTTATGGGTTTTTCGGGGAAGACAAAAAAAAGTGGGGTTTATTGGAAAATTCCGTATGTGTGGTGGTGGGATTTAGAGATGTGTCTCGTCTCTCGAAATGAGTTCTGTTTCTTCTAGAAAAAAAAAGAGAGAAAGGCCTAGTTGAATGGGGCTATTAAATAGGAATAGAGAATGATATTTAGACCCCAGAAAAGGAGGGAAAGAGCAAAATTGAATTCGAAAAAAGGGGAAAATGGGAAGAAAGGGTGATTACGGTAGGGATTGGTTATTAAGAATTGACATCACCTGAATTTTTAAAAACTTTTTTGAATTTCCGAAATTCCTGAATTCCTGAATTTCAGAAGTATAAATTCTTGATTTGTTTAAAAGAGAATGTTTGGGAATTTTCAAGACTTTGGAAAATTTCAGTCCCAATGAGGGCTTTTCATAATTTTAGAGTCTCAGAATTTGTTTCTGAATTTCTTATTTTCTGAAATTCCAATAAATCAGATCAATCAGACAAAATTTTAAAAAACTTATGGTTTCAGAAATAAAACATACTTATAAAAAGTAAAACTAAACACCGAAAAATGTCTCTTTTTTGACTTTCGGCGATTTTTTAAGAATTTCCGTTTTTCAGAACATCATCAGGCTTTTGAAGTTTGAGAAGTTCCCAGAAAATTGAAATTTTAAAGATTATGAAAAATTGAAATTCATTAAAAATCAAAAGATGATGGATTATGATCTTCGAATTTCGGAGTCTTATAAGAAGGTTCTGCATTTTGTTAATTATGTTCTGGAATTTCCAGAAAAATTGAATTATTCGGAACTACTTTTTAAGGACTCCAAACTTAACTATCTTCAGCGAGAAATGCCCTTTTTCCACTCCTCCTTTCCGGCACCTTAACTATTACGCACACCTTTCCTCCTTTATTCATAACTTTCTCCACCACTTAGTGACTCATGATTACTACCCTCCACCTTCGACCTTTATCTGTCTTTAGTCCCCCTTCTTAAATGTTATACGGTCCCTTTGAAGATAAAGAGAGAAGGAGAGGTGCATAAATTAGTGTGTGTATCAATATTTACTTTCTTTTTTTCATTCAACAGTCTATTTTTTGCAGAAAACATGGTGATCGTGGAGCTCAACACACTCATATGTGCAGTGTACCTGGATGCGGGAAGACTTATAAGAAGACGAGTCATTTGAGAGCACATTTGAGGTGAGACATCTGGATAAAAAGTGGGACAGATTTCGAGATTCTGGAATTGGAATTTCAGAAATTTCAGATTCTTACATTCTGGGGTTCTTAGATTTCTGGGGGTTCTAAGATTTTCAAAAATTGTAAAGAAACTGAAATTCTGAGGTTCTGAACGATTTTGAAATGTTGAAAGTTTTAGCTTCTGAAATTGATAAATCCGCGAATATTTGAAATTGTGGATGTTTCAAATTCTAAGATTCTAAGGTTCTGAGATTCTGAGATTCTGAGATTATGAGATTCTGGGATTCTGAGATTCTGAGATTCTAAGATTCTGAAATTCTGAAATTCCAAAATTTTGAACCTCTGAAATTCTGAAAATCTGAATGAGCATCCGCATTTCTAAGAGTCTCAAATTCTAAGATTCTAAGATTCTAAGATTCTAAGACTCTCAAATTCTAAGATTCTAAGATTCTAAGATTCTAAGATTCTAAGATTCTAAGATTCTAAGATTCTAAGATTCTAAGATTCTAAGATTCTAAGATTCTAAGATTCTAAGATTCTAAGATTCGAAGATTCTAAGATTCTAAGATTCTAAGATTCTGAGATTCTAAGATTCTAAGATTCTAGGATTCTAAGATTCTAAGATTCTAAGCCATCAGGACATCCGGACGAACAGACATCTCAATTTTTCAGAAAACACACCGGAGACCGTCCATTCGTTTGTGATTGGTTTGAATGTGGAAAACGATTCGATCGAAGTGATCAACTGATTAGACACAAAAGGACGCACACCAAGGAGTATAGGTGAGCACTTGTTTCAAAATTTGGGATTTTGTGATTTATCGAATTTGCTAGTTTCGAAACTCGAATCAGATGATTTTTGGACGCAAAAGTGGGCGGAGCCTATTCGAAAGTTCTCAAGGTTTAACTTGCAAAGTTGTACCGTAGTCCCTAATTTCAAATTGTTTTAATTTAAAATTTAATTTTTCCAGATTTTCGTGCAATTTGTGTATCCGCCAATTCTCGAGATCCGACCACCTCCAACAACATTTGACATCTGTTCATAATATTATTGTAGTTGACTAATTTATTTCGTTTTCGTGTCATTTTTAACAATGTTTTTTAAACATTTCCACCCCACCAAAACTTTCTTGTCGTTTTTTAAATTCGAGTACATTTTCTGCCCAATACTTTGTTTTTTTAAGAACAGAACCGTTGATTTTTGATTGTAATGATTGTTTAAATGAACTTGATTTTGTGTTATTTTTTTCTATTTTGTGAAATTCAGAATTTCAGAGTTTCATAAGTTAATTTCAGAATATTGGGACCTAGAAATCCAAAAAACAGGGGGAAAACAGAGACCGTACAAATCGGAAAGATTTTAAATCCGAAAGAAACGAAACCGTAAGAAACGAAACGGAAAGAAACGAAACGGAAAGAACGCTAAACCGTGCACAGTTTTGCTAAAATTGCGTGCG
>NC_013486.2:4077570-4109387 GCF_000004555.2 Caenorhabditis briggsae | reverse complement strand
TTCTTACGGTTTCGTTTCTTTCGCTTTCGTTTCTTTCGGATTTCGAATCTTTCCAATCGGTACGGTCTCAAACAAATTTGTGTTTGATGCGCGTCAGCTCTTGCGCCTTGTACGCAAAACGTGTAGAGTGTTTGCGTACAAAGCGGAAGACCTGACGCGCATTCACTGTTTTTGTTTTTCATAAGTTTTGAGCTAATTTTCCTCCGTTTTCTTCTAAAAAACTGAATTCTATTCAAAAATTATTCAAAAAATGACCAAATAACACATTTTTATTCTATTTCTCGTATAATTATTGATTTTTTCCAGAAAATGACCGAAAAACCATCGATTCTTGAAAATCCGAAATTTCTTCGCTCGTGCATTCTGTATGAATCTCTGGGAGATTGGAAATATTGTAAAGTGTACGACGTTTACGCGGACATGTGCAGAAGATTCAACGACAATTTTATGGACTATCCGGAATTCGAATTTTGGTGGCTGCGATTTTTGGCGGGAAACTTCGATATCGATTATGATAGAAAGTGTGTCTGTGTGTCGGTTTGTCCAGAAATAATTATTGATTTTCCAGCCAGGACCCAAAGTACCGTACTATCACGGATATGCCAATTCAAATTTTCGACAAAATCTGTGAGAATTTGGGAGAAGGTTATCAAGAGAAATATCGGTCAGTAAATGCGCTCCATTCTTAATTTTTCAAAAGATTCAGATTCGTCTTTCGCCACGTGTGCAAATCCTTCCGCGCTTTAGCGGACTCTTGGGCTCAAAATTTTCGATCTGTGTCCATTGAATCAGGATATCGCGACCAAATTTCTATGTTCATCGATGGCGGAACACGCTATTATGTCGAAAAAAATCGTGCGTTGAGTGATTTCTTAAGTATTCTCACTGATCCTGACCTCAAACTGTATAATATTCAAATCGATTCACATCTCGATAAGCAATTCTTGGAGAGATTCGTTCTGAAATTGGAATCGCTGAAAATCAAAATCCACGTAGAGAATGTTCATTTGGAAATGGAGGAGACAGAAATTCAGAAGCGAATTGCGGCGTTGTATCAAGTTGAGACAATCGAAAAGGCTCATTTCAAAGGATCGCAATTCCAAATTATTCAATTTCTCGACGAAATGATCAAAAACCAAGCTGAAAATCCAAAGTTTCAGCATCTCCGAAAATTGAAGATCTTGAAAATGGAATTTCAATGTGATTCACTGTTTCTGAGAGAATCGACGAAAATTGTTCAGGTGATTCGGTTTTTTTAGAAAATTTCCAGGATTTGTTTTGCGCGTAAGGTCTGATGCCAAGTACGCAAACTGTCGGCCGAGAGTGTTTGCGTATTTGGCGCCATATTTGACGACACTAAATTTTTGAGCAGGCAGAAAATGAAAATGCGCCCTTTTAGTCGAAATTCGGACTAAAAGGATCAAAAATCGATGAAAATAATAGCTAGCTAAAAATTGTAAAATTTCCAGTACCTTCTCCGATTTCCCGATCTGAAATATTGCCGAGTGACTGGAAAAGTGACTTCATTTAAAAAACTAAAGGAAAGAATTGAACAATTTGGAGTCAGAAGAGCCGACAATAATCCGGATATTTTTCACTATCCAATTCCAAAATCTGCTGATTTTTTGAAAATTCAAATTTTCAAAAATGGTTTTGAGGTTGAGAGAAACCCAAAATCGACTTGATTTGTTGTTTTTTTTTGTCTTTTGTTATCACTGTTATCTCTTAATTTTTCAATAAAATTTTAATAAAAGGAGACAGGACATTTTACGTGGGAATTTTTGGGACCAGAGTATGCATTCTACCGTAACGGTGTACAACGCTTAATGTCACTCTGCGTACAGCTGTCGTCCTCGCCTTTATGAATGCAATCGGGCGCCCACTTCACTTTTGCCCGCGTAGCTCAGTCGGTAGCGGTGCTGTACCCCTGATCTGCCTGTCATGAGTTCAACTCCCCGAGGGGCATATTCAAACGGATTTTCGAGAACATTATTTTTTCATGTCCCCCACCTTTACGAATTTATCGTTTTTTGAAACCTGCAAGAAATAATGCGAAAAATTGACCAAATTGAGAATTTCAGAATATTACAATTTCGGGACTTCAGAATTTCTGCATTTTTCTGGAAATTTTTGAAACCTGAAAACTTCTCAACTTTATATTTTCAAATTCCCAAATTTTCTAAAAACCCTAATCATTGAGAACTTCGATATATTGAAATTCCAGAATTTCAGTATATCGAATAACGAATCTAAATAACCAATAATAATGTTGTGATACTTCAAAGCCGTTTAAATTATCTACAAAATGGTATAACTTTCATTTTTCTATCTCAATTTTGAAGCTAGATATGCGCCTTTAAACATCCGACATGATGCATCGTCCTACTCTTCAGGAAGTTTAAAGGGGGACTCCGAGCAAAAATTTTTGTTGTATTAAAATGTGTTAAAAGTTTTCTATTTTCCTAATATTATTGTGAAAAAATTCAAAAGTAATCCGAAATCCCCGAAAAACGCCGTTGAAAATGAAAAAATTCAAAAAAGGTGCCGCCGAGGGACGAGGATTTGAATTCCCTCGCAATGAGAAAACTAGGCCACGGCGCCTGATAGCATTATTTTTAAGTGGCCGACAGTGTTTTTTAACGTTTTTTACCTGTCGGAGATAAAAGCGAACAAACTCCGGAAAATTTGTCCGTTAAGAAAGTCGCGCCGCTCGCGTGGCCTAGTTTTCTCACTGAAAATCGATATCCTCGTCCCTCGGCGGCACCTTTTTTTGAATTTTTTTTTTTCAACGGCGTTTTTTGGGGATTTCGGATTTTTTTCGAATTTTTTCGCAATAATATTCTGAAAATAGATGAATTTTAACACATGTTGATGCAATAAAAAAATTGACAGGAGTCCCCCTTTAAAGGCGCATAACTCTTTTCAAAAATTTTTAGTAGAAAATGGAATTTTATGGAATTTTTAATCAATTTGTAAAAATTTTATGTGCTCTGAATTACCAATTTCTGAAACACACCCGTTTTTTTAACGTTTTCCGTACAAAAACAGACCAAAAAAGGTATCGGCAAAAAGCTGAAAAACTAGAAATTTTAGAAAAATTCTGTGAATTCAAAGTTTTCAATCTAGGTCTGTTTTACACCCTTCAAAAAATCAACTAAAAACGGAGTTTCGGTATACCGTAAACACTCTAATAGAACTTCACCCGATTCGTCAAATTTTAGCCCATGTATCTCATTTTCTGTGAGAGATATCGAACATTTGTCAATTGATAAAACATTGCTGATATTATGATAAACATTTTATAAGTCGACAACTTTTGGATATCTTCCAAAAGAAGAAAGATATTTAGGCTCAAAGTGGACGATCCAAGTGGCGCTTTATTAGAGTGTTTAGGGTATCTTATTGACCGATACTCTGTGTAATAATCCCAAAACAAAACATTCTAACTAAGATCTCTTGAACTGTCCTATAAAATTAACTCAAAAAGTAGAAAAAACGGTATGTTTTACAGTAACCCTCATCGGCGGAGTTCCTTCCTTCTTTTCGCCCTCTCCTAGGGTGAAAACTTTGCATTTATAGAATTTTTTGAAAATTCCTAGTTATTCAGATTTTCGCCGATTTCCCCAACACACCTTTTTTGCATTTTTGTGACTGGAAACTTTTCTATTATGGGGGTTTTTTGAATTCCATTTAAATGAGCGAATCTAAATAACCAATGATAATGTTTTATAAGTTTCATAATTTTGGTTCCTGAAATTTTAAAATTCTCGAAATATCAAAATTTTCAGAATTTCAGAAGTTCAGAGAAAATTCAAAAATTTCAGAATTTCAGAACTTCAGAGTATCAGAATTCCCAATTCTCAAAAATCTCCGAATTTTTGCTTCCTTGAATTCTTGACAGTTTCGGAGTCTCATAATTTCCAAACCGTCTATTTTGAGACTAGTTCCTTACACTGACCTTGTTAGGTCAGTGACCCCAAAAAATGACAAATTTCCAAGAAATGTTTTGAACAACATTCTAAAAAAAAGTCTAAAAAATACAAAACAAAAATATGCTTTTGTCTTTTTTTATTATTATTCATTCTTCTCGTGATTCTTTTTTGACATCCCGCTGAGATTTTCTCTTTTTTTCAACTTCTTCTAGTTTCTTTTCAAGACATCATCATCCATCTATACCAGTGACCTTCACCCTCTTGTTGATTAAATTCGAACGTGATCATCATTATTTTTTTCATTTTCTTTAAATCTCTCAATCTCTCTACTCTCTCTCACCCATTTATATTTCCCTACTACCGTTTATATTTCTCTCCCCTCCTCACACACACACAAAAATTTGTTTCTCGTTTTTTTCGAATACTTTGTTGTAAAAAATCTCAAACGTAACCACACCGATCACGTCTTCTGAATCTTACATTTTTATTCTTCAATCACACGATTATATATTTTTTGACGTCTGACTATGCGGAACTGTAACTATTTTTCTGTGATTCTGTTTATATGGGTTTCGGGTTTAGCAGGTGAGATTTTGAGATCTTGAGATTCTGGAATTTGGAGATATAGAGATTTGAAGATTCTGAGATTCTGAGATTCTGAGATTTTGAGATTCTGAGATTCTGAGATTTCGAGATTCTGAAATTTAACAGATTCCGAGATTTCTGGAATTTTTGGAGATTTGAGATTTTATGATATTCATTAAAAATGAGATCTCAGATTCTTTCATATTCTAAAATTTCTTATTTTTGAGATTTTGAAATTTTGAGAATTTATATGAAATTTCTAGATTTCAGGAACTCGGAGTCTCGGAGTTATCAAATTTTTCCGAAATTTCAGATTCTGAAATATTGAAAGGTCCCGATTTCTTGTTCTAAGTTTTTTAAAGATTTGAAGATTTTGAAATCCCTGAGATCCTGAAAATTTTGAAACATTGAAGAACTTTGATTTTATATTTCAAGATTCAGATTCCAAGTTCCAAAGAACGATTCCATTTTGATCATTTTTGTCACAATTCATAGTTGTTCTTTTTGAAACCTCAGTATGTGTTTTCTTATAATTTGATGCCAAAAAATACTTTGGACCAAAACCAAAACTGAAAAACGTCTCTGATATCGAATTCAAATAAATAAAAATCAGAAAAAAAAATCAAAAATTGGTATTTTCCAGTCAATGCCTCTGTGGATCGAGAACATTTAATCAAACTAGCATGTGCCAGAAATCCCGACCTGGAAATGTGTGAGCAATTAAAAGCAAGAAGTGCCAGAGAATCATCAACTACACATACAAATTCCAAAAAAGATGGAGTATTGGAAAGTGAGTTTTTTCAGAAAAATATCACTTTCGGTGATAGCAAATATGGTAATTGGAAAAAAATGACAAAAATTGGCGATTTAGAATCTAAACCATTGGATTTCAATTTTCCAATTTTTTTGCTAGAAAAAAGGTCCAAAACTACCGTACTTTTGAGCTCAATTATCTCGGTTCCTTTAAGAGCTATCAATAATTTGTCAACTGATAAAATGTTTATCATAATATCACCAACATTTTTTCTAGTTTGCAGGTTGTGGATACGTCCTACAGAAATTCTGATATTTGAGCTTGAAAATAGGCATAAAGATCACTGAAACTTTGAAAAGTGAAGGCTAGAAAAAAACAAATCCGCATTCCTAAATCTTATCACATTCCAATATTACAACAGATCACCCAGGTAAAAGGGAAAATCTTTTTTTGTAGATCAAAACATTTTTACACCCTTAACCAAAGACCTACGTGATAAGAGTGATGTTTGCAGTGGTCGAACCTCCACCATTACCTCCGAATATGAAATCAGCGAAACGAAGAGAAATTAGGCCGGCTGCACATGATGAGGAACATAGACCTGTGGTAAGAATAGATAAAAGAGGACATCTGGATATTCGGAAAGATAGATAGACAAGCATTTTCTAAAAATTTTTGAATTTTTGAAGATTTGAAAACTTGAAATTTCAAGTATCTGAAATAGTTCAAGCGTCTAAATTTAATGGAATTGGAACCCCAATGTTTCTGAGTATTATGTAATTTAGTACTTCTAAAAACGCATATCTGGATATATGTAAATACAGATAGAAAAAGAAAATAAAGTTCTGAAATTGTTTTTTGGATTTTGAAGTTCTGCAAACGGTAAATTCTAAGATTCTGAAACAATGTAAATGTCTAGATTTCATGGAAGTGAAATCCCACTTTTCTATAACTTCTACAACTTCTAGAATAGATTTTGAGTTTCAAAATCTTGAAATTATATAAATCTATGATTTCTACAAAGTTCGCTAAACATTAGACCAACGTCAGACATTAAAGGTGGGGGGACATGAAAAAAATAATGTTCTCGAAGTTCCGTTCAAAAATGCCCCTCGAGGAGTTGAACTTGTGAGGGCGATGATTGAGGGTGTGGCGCCGCTACCGACTGAGCCACGCGGGCAAAGAGAAAGCGCACGCCCGATTGCATACATAAAGGCGAGGACGACAGATGTACGCAGAGTGACATTAAGCGTTGTACACCGTCACGGTAGAATGCATACTCTAGCTACAAAAAAACTACGAAAAATCTCCTGTCCCCCCACCTTTAAAAAAATTTAAAATTAAATTTTTTTTCAGCGCTACCGAGCCCTGAGTGCCGAAGAAGTGCGTATTCTACAAACGAAATGTGCGAGAGTGGGACCACTAGTTCAAAAGCACTGTCAACCGAAAAAGACGTCAGCCAGAAACGCGGGAAGATGTGCAGCCTATTTCAGAGATTGTGCTCCGTTTATTGAGAAAAGTGATCCATTGGCTTCGATTGCAAATTCCTTCGATTCGGGGGTTAGTGAAACTTCAGGGAAAATCAGTAAAAATTGGAAACTCAAAAAGTACCGAATTTTGGGAACAATTTGGAAATTTCGGAGTTGGAACATCGGAAGTTCGGGAAATTCAAATGTTCTGAATTTTCGAAAAAATTGAGAGTTTGGGTTCGGGATATTCCGAATTTTGTAATTTTAAGTTTGAAAATTACTTTTTTTCCAGAATTTCCTAATTTTTTTGTTAAAAGTTCTCTAAGTGTCCAGAAGTTTTGAAATTTCAAGTTCTGTTTTCTTTTCAAAATCTCAGAAAAACTGAAATTCCCAAAATTACTAAAAATGTAATCATAGTCACTAAAGTGGACATTTTTCTGACCAGTCCTCTCGGTTTTCAGAAAGATTTTTAGCTCTTAAAACTTGATATTTGCCTCTAAAACATGATTTTCAAAAATTTGAGCTTGCCATTTTTCAGGTTAATATAAATCTTGCAAATGTAGATGTGAAGGGTATTCCATATTATCCAGTAAATGAAGAAGGAGCTGTTGGAGTTGGATTGGGATTGGGAATTCCATTTGGGTCATGGGGAGGAGGTTTCTCGAATTCTGTTGGTGTCAGGTAAGGGATTTCAAATGTTGAATTTTGGGGAAATTGGATTTTAGAAAGAGTTAGATGACATGAACGTTGTGAAAACCTTTGAGAAGAATGGTTAGAACTAAAGTATTTTGAGAAAACCTACCTAAAAAGTTCCTTTTTTTTCAGAGACTATTTCCATGGAGACCAAGAAGTCGGAGCCAACTGGTACGATGGAATGTACGGATATAAGGTGAGCGAAAATTAAAAAAAAACGATTTCAAAAGTCCTCGGATTGTCAAAAAAAAACTCCAGCCAAAACTGAAATTTAAGAATCTAATCTCCGAAAATTCAAAGTTGGAAATCCCAAGAGTATGCGAACATAATAAAAATGCTTTCAGAATCACTGGAACATTCCATTGGTGCAATCCTTGGGTGTCGAAGGAGGTCAACACAATACCGTATCCTTCCCACTACACGGAAAAGACGCGGGAAATTTGAAAGTGGATAATGGATACGGAGTTGGAGGATACTATCAACAGAACGATCACGTTGGAGTCAATTATAAATCTGGAGATGTGAAACACACATTTGGAGTTAGCTCTCCGTTTGTTGGAGCCGGTTTTCAGACAGGACAAGCTGTTGCTTTTCCTGGCTTGGATGTTTGGGAGCGTGCACTTGGATGATAACATTTTTATTGTTTTTGTTACAACATTTTTGTCGTTCCCCTTTTCCTTTTTTTATTCTTTTTTTCTTTTGAATTCTCAAAATCAAGTTCCAGAAATTTAAAATTTTCGAATTTTCCAAATGTCTAAATGCTGCGATTTTCCTATAGATTATTCTTGAGATTTTTCCTTTCCTCCACAAAATATTCAAACCAGAAATATTCATTTTTTTTGGGTTCCATGAACTCTAGAATCTTCAAAATTAGGGATCTCCCGTATTTTTTCTTTCATTAGTTTTTGTAGAATCAGGAACTCTTATATTATCAATTTCAAAAATTCTCAATTTTTTTGAAAAATAAAAATTTTGAAAATTTAATATTTTTTGTTTTGTTAATCAATACATTTTAAGAAAACTTCAAATTTCTGACTACCCGGAACTCGATGTTGCCAAATTATTGAAATTCTTAAATTCACGAATTCAAAAATTCAGAGTCTTACAATTTTAAATATGCAGAAATTTTCGAGTTTTCGAAAATCAGAAAACCAGAATTTTCGAGATTCTCAAATTCCAGAAGTCGGGAATTTTTGAATTTCTGAAATTCAGAAATTCGGAATCTCAAAAATTCAAGCTTCTGAATTTCAGCTACTCAGAAGTTTGAAATCTTGAATAAAAGAAATTCTGGTCTTACAATGTCTCGTTTTTTTAACAAAAAAATTTAAGTTCTAGAATTTCCGCCATTCAAAGTTTTAAACCTTGAATATCAGAAATTTGGAGCTTCTGGGTTCCAAGTTCTCAAAAAAAATGCATATGTATGCCAAAAAATTCAAAAAAAACTTGAAAATATTTATATGAGCAATTTAAAAATAAGTTCAGAAAAATATATAAGCACCTGAGTATCCAAAAATAAAATTATACAAAGTGAAATTTAGAAAAACAGAATCTTCCAGTAAAAATCGTCAAGGTTTTCATAATCCAGGTCGATCATCGGCCGAAAAAATCAATTTATCGATTGCTTTTTTGTAATAAAATCGTTGAGTAATCAGTGCCAAAATTGAGATTATCTGGAATCATTAATTGCGATTTAAAACAATTTTAAAAAGTACATTTGTTAAATTTATCTTCAATATTCCAAAAAAAGTTACCTGTAACACTCCCAATGTTGTTAATAACAATGTATTACTTATGAAATTTTCTTTGGGTCCATTCATTTTTTCACATTTAACACTTGAATTTTCAGCATCTTTGAATTCAATTTTTCCATTCGATGATTCAGAATTTGGCTCATTTTCTAGAATCAACATTTTGGGAGTTTCCACTTCCAAAGTGATATTGAAGACGTCTTTTTTATGACTTCGCGGTGTTCGATGTTGATAAACTGATGCTTTTGTTGGGTATGGAAGTGGATCCATTTCGGAATCCATTGTTTTTGATATGGTTTCCACGTGGAACACTTCTGAAAATATACATGTAGATAATTCGAGAAAAATTAAGAAAATATGAATCGAAATTGAAAAATTGGGGGTTTGAATTTTAAAAGAGTTCATAACTTCAGAAATTTCCAAATCTTAGAATTTCATAATGAGTTTGGAATTTTCAAGTTTAACTTTCAGGAAAACCAGAATCTCAAATTCTGAAATTTTCAATCGCCTCTGAATTGAAGATCGCAAAACTTCAAAACTCCAGACCGGAAAATAAGAAATCGAGAAATTGAAAGAAGTCAGGATCTCGTAAATTCGGAATCTCATGACCGAAATTTATAGAATCTCAAAATCTCTAGATTTCTGAATCTCAGAATCTTAGAATCTCAGAATCTATGAATCTCAGAGTCTCAGAATCTCAGAATCTCAGAATCTCAGAATCTCAGAATCTCAGAATCTCAAAATCTCAGAATCTCAGAATCTCAGATTCTCAGAGTCTTCAAAATTCAAAATCTCAGAATTTGAGAGTCTCAATATTCAGAATCGCAGAACTTTACTACAGTATCCAAAATCCCACCTCTTTTTGGCAATTTCTCCGGTTCTGCTAGCACTGGAATCTTTGGAACCTTTTTGTTCTCTTTTTCCTGTCCAATTTCCAATCCATACATATTCACACCAGCATCCTTATTTCCCGAATCCGTATTTTTCGACTTTGGACCAATATCACCAGCATTGTCCTGTCCAACGCCTTCTTCAGGTTCCAAATTTGGAAAATCGTAGCCATTTTGAAGGCCATATTTTGCATTTTGGTACTTGGAAGAAGCATGGTTTTCCTGAAAAAATTCAATTTCCAGGTTTCAAACTCAGAAATCGCTCGGAATTCACTAAAACTCACTGATAGCCCAAACTACAATCTATCAAAACAACAGCAAAAAAGTTCAAAAGAAATACTAGCACGAGTGGGGTTCGAACCCACGCGGTGTTATCCACCATTGGAACTTAAGTCCAACGCCTTAACCACTCGGCCATCGTGCTGCATGCTTCACGACAGAGCGAGCAGACATAGAGGAGGAAAAGGGAAAAGGATGGGGAGAGACAGAGAGGGTGGAGAAAGAAGAGGAGCAATGAAATGGACAGATAGGGAGAAAGGAAGAGGAAAAGGAAGGAGAAGAAGAAGAAGAAGAAGAGAATAGATGACTATTGAAAAACAGAAAAAAGTGTTTTGTTTGTTTGTTCGAGAGGGAAAGAGTGTGGAGAGTGTGGAGACGTTAGAGAAGTTGCAGAGAAAGATAGGTCACGTAGTGTAATAGGCTGATAAGAGAAGATACATAGGAGAAAGAGAAATAAAATGTCGAAAATTCAAAATTATATGTTCCCTAGTTTTCTAAATCTTTAAAAATTTGATATTTGAAAACTTCCCTTTTTCTGGCTATTTTTGTCCATTTTTTGAAATTTTTAAAAATGAGTTTCAAGAAAAGTTTTTTTGGTTTTTTTTTCAGATTTCTGAATTTTCAGAATATATATTTTTTCAAATGTTCTTGCCTACCTCATCTCTCAGTCCAATCTTCAACCTTTCATTGGTCATTGTGGTACTCGAGAAAGCTCTTGCAGTTGTGGATCTTACTGTAGTTGTCGGCGCGACGTCTTCTAGTTTTCTTGTTGGATCAGAAGTATTCTCAATTCGAGGAGGGAGGGTTTCCACTGCAGCATTAATATCTCCAATTTCGTTATTTTTATGTTTCACATAGTGAACTTTGATTGGTCCAAGATCCATTGGTTTGCAGATTGGTGGCTGTAAAAAATTCAGAAATCAGCTTTGAGACAATTTATCTCGGTTCCTTTGAGTGATATCAAGTAGCTGCTCACTGATAAAACGTTTATCATAATATAAAAAAATATTTTGTCAGTTAATTGTTCTTTGATATCTTTTACAGAAGTTGAGATAATTGAGCTCAAAAATACATACCAAAAAATCAAAATTTCTGTATTGAACGCCGATTTTGAGCTCAATTTATCTCGCTTCCCCTAAAATATATTAAAAAGTGGTCCACTGACAAAAATTTTGTCATAATATTGAAAATATTTTGGCAGTTGAGAACTTTTTGATATCTTGCATAGGAATTGAGATAATTGAGCTCAAAGTTCAAATATAGAGCCGATGTACTAATAGAGGAGGTACGGTATTCAGATTATTAGAAACCCTAAACTAACCGAAATACCTTCACATCCGTTCTCTTGTTTCTGACAAGTTGTAATTTGACATGAGAAATGGACCATCACTTGATCAGCATATCGAAAAGCCCGGACTGCAGTGAACGCAGATTTCAGATCCGAAGAATAGGTGACTTCGGGGAATAGACTGTAATCTGTGACGCATCTGGAAGAAAAGAAACATTACAAATTTTGAGGAGATTAAATTTGAGTTCTAAAGAGTCTAAACATAATGTTTAGTCTCAAAAATATCACAAAGAAAAATTAAAAATCAGTCGTCAACGTTGAGCTCATTTATCTCGCTTCCTGTAAAAGATATCAAGAAGTGGTCAACTGATAAATTGTTTAGCATAATATCATCAATATTTTGTCTATTAACCACTTTTTGATATCTTTTACAGGAAGCTAGATAAAGTGGCTCAAAGTTGAAGGCACTTTGGCGCAGCCTGGAAGTCTTCGGAGATGTGAGGTAAAAGTTAGAAATCTTGTCTTGGGAACAGGTTTTTGATAGCGGGATATTTGTTTTTTTTTGCACTCTTGAAGTTCTTCCTAACACATTTTTAAAATCTCTTCTTGGACCTGTTAGTTCCGCGCTTTTACCGGCTGAGCTACACTGTCGCAGAGCCGACAGCGTCAGGGGCTCCGACCCTTTGACCCCTTCTATCTCGCTTCCTGTAAAAGATATCTAAAAGAGGTCAATTGACAAAATGTTTATCATGAAATCAGCAACTAATTGTTAGTTAACCACTTTTTGATATCTTCTACAGGAACCAAGATAAAATTGAATCAAAATTGGAATTCTATGGACTTACCCTCTCTCATCAATAAACTGAAAATCCTTTCCAGATTCATCTCGAACCGCACAAGAATGGACAACAAATCCGTAGCGGTCTGAAAATTTTTTCCTTCCGAAAAGAGCGAAATTTCAAGGTCTTTACCACTATCACAAGTCCATTTATGTACTACAATATCTCCAACATTTGCAAATTTCACAGCTGGACCATTCAACGAGCCAGACAACACATCATACCGACATCTAGGCGGGTTTTTACTTTGGAGAGATGTGGAAGGAATGTCTCTGGAATTTTAGCATATACGCTAAACTGATGAAGCATATGAGATTTACTGATAAACTTACGACACATTAATCCTTTGTTGTAACACTGATTCTTGTTGCCGGTAGATACAATTCAATCGGTATGCTTTATCAAAAGAAGTGATAAACATTGGGTGATGTTGAATGATTACGGTGACGTCATAGGAAATTGATGGAGGCGTCACCTGGAATTTCAAAACTTCAGACTGGAATTTCGAAAAAAAAATCGACCGCATTTTGGCCCGGGGAATAGAAAACTCTCTCTCGGCCACTCTTCTGATTTTTTCAATTATTTTGCATAAAATAAAGCATTCACTGAACCCCACTTTTATGGGCTTATCCCTTTTCCCGTTTTCCTTCTCTATGAATATTATCCTTCTCTATTAAGCATGCAGCACGATGGCCGAGTGGTTAAGGCGTTGGACTTAAGTTCCAATGGTGGATAACACCGCGTGGGTTCGAACCCCACTCGTTCTAGTATTTCTTTTGAACTTTTTTGCTGCTGTTCGGTGTAGTTCTGGGAAATTATGGTTTGTAGAAAAAGGTTTTAGTGAGTTCAGAAAAACATGTGTCTCCAAGCACAAAAATGCAAACTATGGTCTTTAAAATGACTACAGTTTTCTAAGTTTAGAATCTGGAGAAGGCGTCTGACAGGACAATGCTGGTGATATTGGACCCAAATCAAAAAATTCGGATTCAGGAAATATAGATTCTGGTGTGAATACGTATGGATTGGAAATTGGACAAGAAAAAGAAAACAGAAGGATTCCGAAGATTCCAGTTCTAGCAGAACAGAAGAGATTCTGAGATTCTGAGATTCTGAGATTCTGAGATTCTGAGATTCTGAGATTGATTCTGATACTCTGAGATTCTGAGATTCTGAAATTCTGAAATTTTAAGGTTTCGAGATTCTGAGATTCTGAGATTTTGAGATTCTAAGATTCTGAGATTCTGAGATTCTGAATTTCTGAGATTCTGAGATTCTGAGATTCTGAGATTCTGAGATTCTGAGATTCTAAGATTCTGAGATTCTGAGATTTTGAGATTCTAAGATTCTGAGATTCTGAGATTCTGAATTTCTGAGATTCTGAGATTCTGAGATTCTGAGATTCTGAGATTCTGAGATTCTGAGATTCTAAGATTCTGAGATTCTGAGATTTTGAGATTTTGAGATTCTGAGGTTCTGAGATTCTGAAATTCTGAAATTCTGAAATTTTATGGTTTCGAGATTCTGAGATTTTAAGATTCTGAAATTCTTAAATTCTTAAATTTGAAACTTTTAAAATTCTCAAGTTATTTTCATTAAATTTTCAATATTTCAGAAGAATGTGAAATTTTCAGAATCTCAAAAATCCAGTTTCTTTAAAAATCGAAATTTAAAATTTTGTTTTTTTTAGATTTTGAAATTTTAAAATTTTCGAATTCTGATATGCTTAATATTTCTTGGAGCTCAAACTTCCTAGAATCTAATAATTTAAATGATTTCGAATTCTAAAATTCTCGGAGACATCTGGACATCCGGTCACACAGAAGTATTTGAAAAAAACTCACATTCCGTCTTCTCCTAACGTTACAGGGTCCTCGAAACGGGAGATCCATGACAATTGGCTGATTCGTCAATCGAGTACAGTAGTTCAAATGGCAGACCCTGAAAAATTGAGAAACTAGACAAAAATGTTCAAAAATGAAATTTGAAAAATCGTGATTTTTGGGAAAAAAATCTCTGAAAAAAGTTGAAATTCCATAAAGCCTCAAAATTTCAAAGTCTGGGATTTCTGGGTTCAGAAATTCAAAAAGTCGGAATTTGTATGTCTATCCCAATGTCCAGATTTCCTTGGAATTCAAAAATGTCTCTTGTTGTCCGTTCCTGTTTCCATCGTCATCATCATCCTCTATTCAAATCCCTCATTTTCCCTTTATTTCCACACACCACCCGTTATATAATCCAAAGAGAGAAAATAGAACACATCTGTCCTTGGAAAATTATACTTCCTCCACATTTCGTCTTCCTACTACCCTCCACAAAACAAATAAACAGAGTTTTTCCTACCATTTTTCAAAAAAAAAAGTTTCATTTTACTCAAGTAGATCAAAATATAGGTCAACGAGGGGGTTACTTACGTTTGAGGAAAAAATCCACGTACATATACATGACCACCGAATGTTCCAGTTGGACTGATGTGCAATCGAATGCCTTCGGAACCACACTCCTGGAAAAAAATATTCCGAAAAATATGAGAATCTAGGGTTTTTGAGGTGTCGGACAGCAAAAGGTTTATCTTTGAAGATTCCAGTTTTTGAATTTTCAGAATTTGAGAATCTCGAATTCTGAGGACTTTATTTCGGGATTTTCGGGACGTTGAATGTTGAAAATTTCGGAATTTTTTGGGGATTTTCAGATAGTTACAGTAAAACATTTTGGATTTGTTCCCCGGTTCGTCCAACATAATCTCATAATCTCAGAAAAAAAAATCAGAATTTCCGAAATTCAGAATTTCAGAATTTTGGAATCTCAGAATCTCAGAATCTCAAAATCTCAGAATCTCAGAATCTTAGAATCTTAGAATCTTAGAATCTTAGAATCTTAGAATCTTAGAATCTTAGAATCTTAGAATCTTAGAATCTTAGAATCTCAGAATCTTAGAATCTTAGAATCTTAGAATCTTAGAATCTTAGAATCTTAGAATCTTAGAATCTTAGAATCTTAGAATCTTAGAATCTTAGAGTCTTAGAATCTTAGAATCTTAGAATCGTAGAATCTTAGAATCTTAGAATCTTAGAACCTTAGAGTCTTAGAATCTTAGAATCTTAGAATCTTAGAATCTTGGAATCTTAGAATCTTAGAATCTTAGAGTCTTAGAATCTTAGAATCTTAGAATCTTAGCATCTTAGAATCTTAGAATCTTAGAATTGCAGAATCTCAGAATCTCAGAGTTTCCTAAATTTGAGAATCAAAAGCTAAAAAACCTACCAATCTCGGCGGTGACATCTGTGTGTAATAGTAGTTGTAGTCAATTTTATTATGGGCAATCACTATTCTGATTATCAAAATCCAAATTGATATCGATTCGATGATAGAGTCCATTATCATTTAGTGATCTTTTTTCAACGTATTTTCATGAATTTCTGGAAAAATCAAAATTGTCATCTTTGAGCTCAATTATCTCGATTCCCATAGAAGATATCAAAACATGGTCAACTGATAAAACTTTTATCATAATATCATCAATAGTTTATCAGTCGACAGCTTTTATATACTGTTACAAGTTCGAACTGGTAAGGGGTCGAACTGTCCCAAATTGGAACGCTGCCTGCAACAGAGCGCGCATGAAAGCACACACAAAACAGCGTTCCAATTTGGGACAGTTTGACCACTTACCAGTTTGAACTTGTAACAGTTCGATTCTGTCCGCGTTCTGTTCTGGTAAGCGTGCGAAAAAAGGACTGCTTTGAATTGAATCAGTTCGATTTTAGGCCTGTTCGATTTTGAAACCGTTCGAATTCGTCGTACCAGACAGACACTTAAACCTGATTACTGTAAAACGTGTATTAGAAGGGCTCCTCCGTTAGAAGGCCCCTCCGGAGGTACCTTGGAACAATAGAAGGGCCGTCCTTTCTAACACAGGGTTTACGGTATTTCCAGTTTTCTGTTAAAATTTTTCAGCAGTAAAATCCCAAAAATTATCAACAAATTCTAATTTCAAAAATGAAAACCTATTTTTCAGGATTTTCAGAAAATGTATAAAACTCCAGAAAAATAAATAAAAGGTTTCTAGCCTAATGGTTGGAAACTTCCAGAAAATTTAAGAGATGATTAAAGCCAACATGAAAAAAAGAAAAGTTTTGAATGAATTATTACGAGATTCGTCTCTCTGACGCAATCGCTTAATAGCAGGGGAGTGGTCGGCTTCAGAAACGTACGTAGTCCTTTCGGCAAAACCAAACGGACGGACGGTGGAGAATCGGAATACAAACACAGAAAATGTGTGGGGGCGGAGTCTATTTTGAGGAATTGATGATGGCATTGGGAGAGGCGATATGAGGTGTTGTTTTGAGATTGATGGCGCCACACATACAGGATATTTGTGCCAAGGACCTTTTTGATATGTAATTAGAGGTTGAGAAGGAGGTGTAAAACAAGTGTCTTGACTTTGGGAACATGCACTTTTTTTGGCAAAGAATTCATTTTGTTGGTTTTTGGGAGTTTGAGAAGATTCGAGAGGGATGCGGTCCTTGAACCTTGGATAATTCCCAGTCAATTGGATTATGAGATAATTAGGTTTGTTTATAGCTAGGGGTCAATTTTGACTTAATTGGTTATTACAAAATGACCAGAACAGTAATTTTTTCCAAGAAGTGCAGCTATCAGACATTTGCGTTCACCTATAGAAGATTCTTAAAGAGTTTTCGAAATTTTGAAATACAAAAAAATAGTAATGGCCGAATGTATTCTAGGCCAGAGTAACTTTTAAAAATGGGCGATCCTTTATTTCAGATGTTCAACTTGAGAATAACAAATAAAAGAGCATTATTTTATTCTTAATAAAACTTTTATTCGAAAACTTTTATTCGAGTTCAGTGTTTCTTAAAATCTGGGCAACACTCGTTGTCGGCGCCTCCAAAGCAGTCGGCGGAGAACTCGCACTTCGTTGGAGGAATAGCTCCCTTGCGCTTTGGTGTTCCTTCAGCGGTGAGAGTGTCAATGTTTTTTTGGTGTTTTGACAACTTCAAAACATAATCCACCGACACATTGATCATCTGCACCATCTCCACAATCAGCATTCGTTTTGCACTTTTTGGGTTGCACGGGATCCATGTATGCGTTGGAGAGGCAAGCCAGCATGGCCAGAGCGAGGAAGACGATCTGAAAATTGAGAGTGGCTTTAGATTTTCCAAGAAAACTTTTAAGTTCTGAATCATGGTCTAGATTCTTTAAAGGCGGAGATTCCAGAATCTTCTAGAACTTTGCATCCAAACTTACGAGGGTGAACTTCATTTCTCAGGAGAGAGAGAGAGAGAGAGAGAGAGAGAGAGCAGTTGCTGTCGGAGAGCAGGAGGATTAGTCAACTAGGGACTGATGTCTATATTTATTTTTCAACTGATCTATACCTAAAACTATGAGTTGGAAATATGTAGATGACTTACTTTCGAATTTAGGACATTTCACGATTTTTTGGAAAATGGGTCACGAAATTATTAAGAATTTGGAGAACTGAAACTTTTTGAAAAGAAAATAGATCGTTGACGTAAATAATATTTTGGAATCAACTTGAGAAATCGAGAGCCAGGACTACTATCCAATTAGAGAGACTAGAGAATCTGATAATACTAGTTTTTGAAAACCCGAAATGGATTTGTGAAATCTCGGAAAGACTGGCATCTGAAATTCTGTTAATCTGAACTTTCAAAATTGAGAATGCCTCAAAAAAGGGAAGTTCCTGTATTTCAAGATTTTACAAAATTGAATATCATTTTTCAATTGTGAAATCCTGGATTCCGAGGTGCTGATGTTTTGGATTACTGTAACATCTTTTAAGTTCTAAAAAAGTCAAATTCGTGTAGTTTCAGAGAATACTGAAATATAGAAGCTTTCCGAAATTGTTTTATTGAGATCTTGAAATTCTAACATATGAAATTTCGTAATATTGAATATTGGGAATTTTGGAATTGTAAATTCTTGAATTCTAATTCTGAGAAAGTTCTAGGTTGCTGTAACATCTTGAAATTTCAAAAAATTGCGAAATTCTGCAATTTTAATTTTAAAAAACTTGAATTCTGAAATTTTGAATATCTCAAATCAACCTCAATTAGTCTCACAATTAGTCTCAATTAGTCAGAAACTCAGTTTTTTTTTTTGAAATTTACAACTTTTTTCAGTTTAAAGGGTCTGTAAAAACCAATTACACCATCTTCAATTGTAACAATTCAATTAATTCCAATGATCATTTACAGCCAATTCCATTTTCAGCCAAATAAAAAAACTTGTCAATTTCTTTTTTTAATGTCCCTTTAAACTGTTCGTTGTATAATGAAATGCCATTGTAGATTTTCCTTTATTCCCTTTTTCGCCGAAAAGTTTCATTCTTTTTTTTCGCCTATTCTATTTAAGCCTAATCTGTTCCACTAGTGAATAGAAGAGAATGGAGAGGGAGAATAACTGAAAAGCGAAAAGCTAAAGTTGTTTCTGAACTGACCGATCTCATACCATATATAACGAGTTATTTCTCAATAGTCGAAGGTGATTTTATGTAAGAAGAAAAAAATGGATTAGGTTAGCAAGAATGGAAAGTTTAGAGAATCGGAAAAGGATTAGAATGGATAGGAAGAAGACATTTTGGTTAGAATGGAAAAAGGAAAAACAAAATAGTTGAAAACCGAAAAGAAATCTGATGATTGAACTTTAAATTTTTTAAAAAGGGGACCAAAAATTCATGTTACTGCAAGACTGTACCAGAATTTCACTCGATTTATCTCAGTTTCTGTAATATATATCAAAAAGTGATAAACTGACCAAATGTTGATAAAATTATGATAAACGTTTTGTCAGTTGACTACTTTTTGATATATCTCAAAAGAACTGAGATAAAGAGTTTCGAAATGAACCCAAGCTTTTAAAAAGTTGGCCGGTAAAAAAGAAGGAACCCCTATAATAGCATGACCCTTCGGAAGTACTTCTAGACAGGTTTTAAGACGCTTTCAGATTTTCAGGCTTATCTTTCCGACAAAGAGATTCTGGAGGACTGAAAAAACCCCAAATTTTGAATGGAGTTTTAATTTTTGAGATTCTAACTAGGTAAATTGTATTGATGGGCTGATTCTAATTTTCAGTTAACAATGAATCACAATAGGATTCTCTCGATGGACACCTAACAATGAATAACATCTATTTTCTGTTCTGGCGCCTAATTTCGCAAATTGATTCGAAAATATTATTCACGTCACCGACCTATCTTCTTTTCAAAAAAATTCAGGTCTCAAAATTCTAAATAATTTCGTGACCCATTTTTCAAAAACCGTGAAATGTCCTAAATTCGAAAGTAAGTCATCCACATATTTCCAGCTCATCGTTTTAGGTATAGATCAGTTGAAAAACAAACATAGACATCAGTCCCTAGTTGACTAATCCTCCTGCTCTCCGACAGGAACTGCTCTCTCTCTCTCTCTCTCTGTCCTGAGAAATGAAGTTAAACCTCGTAAGTTTAGATGCAAAGTTCTAGAAGATTCTGGAATCTCTGCCTTTAAAGAATCTGGGCCACTAAAAAGTTTTCTTGGAAAATCTAAAGCCACTCTCAATTTTCAGATCGTCTTCCTCGCTCTGGCCATGCTGGCTTGCCTCTCCAACGCATACATGGATCCCGTGCAACCCAAAAAGTGCAAAACGAATGCTGATTGTGGAGATGGTGCAGATGATCAATGTGTCGGTGGATTATGTTTTGAAGTTGTCAAAACACCAAAAAACATTGACACTCTCACCGCTGAAGGAACACCAAAGCGCAAGGGAGCTATTCCTCCAACGAAGTGCGAGTTCTCCGCCGACTGCTTTGGAGGCGCCGACAACGAGTGTTGCCCAGATTTTAAGAAACACTGAACTCGAATAAAAGTTTTCGAATAAAAGTTTTATTAAGAATAAAATAATGCTCTTTCATTTGTTGTCTTCAAATTGAACATCTGAAAATATAGGATCGCCCATTTTTAAAAATTACTATGGTTTAAAAATACATGTAGTCAATAAAAAATTTTTTCGGAATTTGAAAATTCTTCGAGAATCTTCTGAAAGTTATCTTGAATGGCTGAATTCTCTGACACTTTATGAATTCCTCACGTTTCGAACCATTCAAAACTTTCAAAGTTACGGAATTTCGAGAAAAAAGATTCAAAATATTTGTTTTCCAATTTTTGTGAATCTCTGGAACCTCAGGATTTTTTCCAAATTAAGAATTGTTTCCAATAATTTCAGTAATCTAAAACTGTATTGTCGGAATTTAGTCATTCTAATTGGATAGTAATCCTGGCTCTCGATTTCTCAATCAACGATCTATATTTTCTTAAAAATTTCAGATCTCTAAATTCTCAATAATTTCGTGATCCATTTTCCAAAGACCGTGAAATATCCTAAAATCGAAATTAAGTCATCCACATATTTCCAGCTCATCGTTGAAGGTATAGGTCAGTTGAAAAACAAATATAGACATCAGTCCCTAGTTGACTAATCCCCCTGCTCTCCGACAGCAACTGCTCTCTCTCCTGAGAAATGAAGTTCACCCTCGTGAGTTTGTGTGCAGGGTTCTAGAAGGTTCTAGAAGATTCTAGGAGAGTCTAGAAGCTTCTGAAATCTAGAATGTCCTGGAAGACAATTTGTCCAGCCTTGGATAGAGAGCACATTTAAAAAATGGCTGGAATAGTATTTAAAATTATGTTCCCTTGTTCTAGAAACTACTATGAATCTTATGATTCAGAACTTAAAAGTTTTCTTGGAAAATCTAAAGCCACTCTCAATTTTCAGATCGTCTTCTTCGCTCTGGCCATGTTGGCTTGTCTCCAACGCGTACATGGATCACAACACCCCGTGTAAAACGAAAGCTGATTGTGGAGATGATGATTGTATCGGTGGATTCTGCTTCGAAGTTGTCAAAACACCAAAGAACATTGACACTCTCACCGCTGCAGGAGCACCAAAGCGAAAGGGATACATGGATCCCGTGCAACCCAAAAAGTGCGAAACGAATGCTGATTGTGGAGATGGTGCAGATGATCAATGTGTCGGTGGATTATGCTTTGAAGTTGTCAAAACACCAAAGAATTAGGACACTCTCTTGCATCAATGAGATAATTGAATAAAGATGAAAATTAATTAAAAAATATTGTATTTCGTGTTTAATATTATTTACAAGTTGACAGGATTAGACCACGAATTCTCAATATATCTGAAAAAAAAGTAAAATAGTTTCAGGTGTTACCATTAGTTATGACATTAGTTTATGAGTAAGTAGGACATCTTGGTTGACCATCTGGTCAAACTAGTACTCATAAGGACAGACTTCTTTTTTATCTCATTTAATCTTTGTCATAAACGAAGGTCTGCTTTGAACCGCCTGAACGTGAGGACTCCGAAAATTCTGGTTTCTACCAAATTGGACCAAAACTCACTGAGATGAGGCACAATTATCATTGGAGCGCAATTGCAATAAAAATTCAGAATGTTTTGAATATTGGCTTGATTAGATTCATTCGAACCGTCTAAACGAGACAAGTCCAAAAATGTAAGTTTCATTCAAATTGGACAAAAACCAACCGAGATATGAGCTAATTATCATTGGAGCGTTATGAACGATTTTCTTATTTCTGGAAATTAAATAAGTTAAAATTACATGAAAAATGACTCAAATTACTTCGAAATTTAGCAAAAGAAAGCAGAAAAAGCTTGAAAAATCCAGAAAATTCGCCGAAATTTTCACAAAATTTCAAAATTCGGTGCCAAAATTGAAGGAACATTGATGTGCCAAATTTGTTACTCTACAAGATGATATAGGTTCCCAGACGTTATTTTGAGTTTTAGGCCGGAAAATTTCCGTTTTCCCAGGAGGCATCTTTTCTACCGTCTTCAGGTGGTCAATATTTAGGAGGTTCAGGTGTCATAAACCATTTTTTAATGAGGGAGGTGAAGACAGTGTTGGATACCTCCGGCCCCTCCCCCCATATCCCAAATTGGTCATTCATTAGTAACTTACTAATACATCCTAACGTTCGGATTCTTCTTACCTAAGGTATTCGCTAAAATGTCAGCTATTGACTTTTCTGAATTCTCCGAGTACCAAATTCGCTCATCACTTGGGAAAGGTGCATTCGGAGAAGTGTCCATGATTCGTACAAGAAATTCCAGATTCTGTGCGATGAAAGAATTCTCGAAAGAGAAGGCTTACATGGCCAAGAATGAGTTTGAGATTCATTCTCTAGTTGGCTCCACCCATAAACATCAGAATGTTTGTGAAATATTCGCGATGACTGAGGAAAATGGGGTACCCCGGATGTTCCTAGAAATGGCTTATTGTGGGGACCTCAGTACTCGGATTTATGGTGATGGAATGCCGGTACAGTATGCTCAGAGATATTTCCGGCAGTTGATTGCTGGATTAGAGCATGTACATGGTCTTGGTGTGGCTCATCTAGATATTAAGCCACTGAATTTGCTGATCAAAACTGATGGTGAGTCTTCTTTTTTCTTTATTTCTCTAGCATATTTTCAATCAGGTGTATCTCCAAAACTAAAAAAGCTACTGTAAAATTTGCAATTACAAAAATGTGAAACTTAAAATTTTCCATATTTTGTTAATTAATTTTTTGTAGCGTTTTTGGTTCGCGAGATATGCGCCTTTAAAGATTGCGCTTCCTTCTTTAAAGGCAATCTTTAAAGGAGCATATCTCAAGAACCAAGTGCGCTATCAAAATTTTGTCAACTAACAAAATATGTAAAATTTTATGTGCTATATTATACTGGTTTATACATTTTTGACAGCTTTTTTGGTTTTTGAGATATTCCTTTTTAAAATTAATTAACTCATTCTAACGTTATTGTTTTATTACAGGAACTCTGAAAATCAGCGATTTCGGGCTCTCAGTGAAGTTCATCGGCGATGACGGCGTGAAGTTGTGGGTCCGACCGGCTGGAACCCGCGCATACTGGTGTCCGGAAGGCATGGTGCATCCCTACATAGATGGAGAAGCAGCAGACATCTGGTCAGCCGGCATATGCCTCGTGGAGATGCTCATTGGAGACGTTCCATGGGAGGAACCAACAGAAAAGGAGCTACAGTATGAAACCTGGCTGATGAATGATGTGATGGACTGGGATATTGACGATGATGTCTTTGGTGAGTTTTATATTTCTTTTCTTAAAGTTTTTTTTCTAATTATCTGATTTTTAGATTTGCTGGAAAGAATGCTCGAAGTCGACACCCCGGCACGTGCCACAATTAAGGAGATCAAGAAGGATGCATGGTTCCAGAAGGACTACAGTTATCTGGAGAGGAAGAGGACGAACAAGAGGAAGTTGGTAGAGGTGGAAGTGGAGGAAGAGAACGTCCAACCAGCCAAACGGAAGTGATAGTTTCTCCTAATTTTTATATTTTTTCTTCGAATTCTTCGAATTCTCGATTTTCTTTAATTTCTGATCTAAATAATCATGTACTTTCTTCTGAATTTGTTCTTTCTTTCAATAAAACGCATAAAAAAATAAAAAACTGTGTTTTCAATTTCTCCTTTCTCTTTTCAGATTATCTTATGCGCCTTTGAGATGCTTTATGTTGAAATTACAGTATCTCAAAAAACAACGAAGCTAGAATTACATTTTTTATACCATATTGTTTGAAATTCTAAAAACCATATTTTCGCAGTTAACAAAACTGTTATAGCTTTGTTGGTTTTGGAGAAATGCACCTTTAAAGCTTTACTGAGAAAGGCCCGGCCCGGCCCGTAGCAAGTATGCTTTTTCCTTTAAAAAAACCATTAAAAATCTTGAAAATTTGTTCAAGCGGCCTTCAAAAATCATTCTCGCTTATTTTCACAGAAAGCAAAAATTGAAAGCATTAAAATCAACTACATGGTATTCAACGAACGATTCCGGTTTTCGAATTTCTGTAATTCGTTTCCAAATCTTCGTTTCTTGGATATTTCTTTCGCGAGAGGTCTATCAACTCTGGACGGAATAAAAAATCTCAAACACCTATAAAAATTGGTGATGCGTAACGTAAGAATCGGAGACATTGATGGATACAAAGATTGTCCGAATCGAAGAATTTGAGATTTTTGGATGTTTCGGTTGATAGGAAATTGAAAGGATCGAAAATTAAAAGAAGATTTAATCAATTCAAAAATGTATGTGTTGTCTCAATGATTCTCTCCGTGTATCACAATTTTACAACAATTCAACCCCTCCTCACCCCCTTTTAGTAGACTGTATTTACGATAATTTTTTTAATCCCCCATATTTCAGTTTTAAAAGTGTTATAAACCTTCGCTTTTAACTCTTATCTCTAGAAATGCATTGCAAGGCATCGGTTTTCCAAGACATACAGAATGCAAAAGTGATAGAAGAACAATTCGAAAATTGCGAAAACAATAGTGCAATCATAATAATGATAAAGAAGTACGAACAGTCTTACTGTCTGCATTCCTTTTTTTGTTATTGTATTTTTCTTCTTTTTTTGTTTGGCCTCTGAAAATAGTCGATACTGTTTAAGTTGGTTACAGATTCCATGAAGTGGACGGGAACTCCGATGATAATTTCCTATATCTCGATTGCCGTCTTATTGATCATTTTGGTATGCATAACTATTCTTGCGACGCACCACTCAAAACGAAAGTTCACTAATGGTGAGTTTCAGTCTGCGACTTTCGTTTCGTTCGAATTTACTTCTAGCATTTTTCGCATACTTGTAACGGGCCGGGCCTGTCATTTCACAAGTTTTGAACATTTCAAAAAACACATAAGGGGGGACCCTTATGTGATTTTTTTCGATCAAAAAATTTTTTTGAGTTTTTTCGATCTTTTTAGAGCAAACAGACAAACAATCCAAAATAACAAAAAAAAATGGAGAAAATTGTATTGAGAGCTCAAAATTTGGCTCAAAAATACATAATTTGTGATACCGGGCCTTCCGGGCCGGGCCCGGGTCTTGAAAATTTCCTCAGGCCCGGCCCGGGATTTTACAAGTATGATTTTTCGAAAAATTTTCGATTCAGGATTTTTTTCGAGAATTAGGTCAAACGAGTTTTAAATTTTTTTCCGATCGATGTCGAAAATCACTTTCTCCGATTTCATCTGCGGAATATAGTGGACTAACTTTCTCAAAATGATATTTCTAGGCCATCGTAGATTATCGCCCAAAAATGGTATAAAACACACCTTTTGTGTTTCCTAGGCCGTTCAACATGATGACCTAACGTGCACGCTTATTTTTCTAGGCCACCATGTTAAACGACCTAGAAATGGCTTGAAATTCACCGGTGTGTTTTCTAGACCATTTTAACATGGTGACCTAAATTTTTACAAGGTTAGTTTTCTAGCCACCATGTTATACGACCTAGAAATGGCTCGAAATTCACCTGGTGTGTTTTTATGCCATTTTAATATGGTGGCCTAACTTTTGCAAGTTGAGTTTCTTAGGCGACCAACGTAATGGCCTAGAAATGACCTCACGTTCATCTAATTCTATTGTATTGTATTGTATTTATTACGTAAAAAATACGTGGAAGAATAAAAAGAAAAAAGAATGAAAAAGAGAATTAATAGACAAAAAGGGACATGGTGACATAAAATTGATATTTCTTAACCTAGAAATGAATAATAGTGGATAATAACAAATCTTTTTCCGAACTTCTGATAGCAGCAGGCTTTTAGATCCGTTTTGTAGAGCTCATCATTTTACTAAGAACCCTATGTGTGAAGAAGTTTTGTTTAAGTTTAGACTTTAGAGTTTTCCATTGGTAGGTGTGGCGGCTGCGCGTTTTTTCGATCTAATTTTGAAATATGATAAATGATTTATATTAATTTTACCCACAATGAGTTTGTTGAAGAATTTCAGATCAAGCTTTTCCCGTCTAGATTGTAGTGATTCTAGGCTGAATTCGGTCAATCTGTCTTGAGATGTTTTGTAATCCTTATCAATTCTCGTTAAGTTTCTACCCACTATTCTATTCATCAATTTTCTAATGAAGGAGCTTTGCACTTTCTCTATATTGTCAATGAGCAGTTTTTTAGAAGGGCTGGCTACCACCGTTCCATATTCCAAATACGGTCGCACAAAAGTCTTATATAGTAATTCGTTTTTTCCCAAAGGTAGTCTACAAGTTTACTGAACGATATCAGGTATTGGGGGAGATTTCCATATTCAGAATTTACTCTAATCCAAGGAACAGTGCATTCAAAAACATGATTAAGGTAGGAGAGGAAATTATCATATTTGTCATTAATGTCTAAACTTGAACCAAAGATTTGTGTCCAGTCAACTCTATGTAACATTTGTTGGAGCATTTGCCTATTTACGTTTTTATAATCAGGGATAGAGATGTACACAGGAGTTGGCTTGTGAATAAGGTCACGCTGGAAAGATATTTTTGAATGATTGCTGAACCCTATTGGACTGGAAACCACAACATTAGACAGTGACGTATTCGAAAAAAGTAGATCAAGAATGTTTGGGCCTCTAGTAGGTTGCTTTACGTATTGAGTAAGATTATTTGTTACGCAAAAATCAATAACCGCTATGGCTAGCTGTAGGGGTTGTGTTGGTGTGGGAGGATCTGAGCACCAATCAATTTCTTTACAATTAAAATCTCCTGATACAATAATATTCTTATGATCGATGAAAGTAGATATAATATTAAAAAGTTGTTTTGAATCTCTAATAAGTTTCCTAGGCCGTTAACCTGATGGCTCCACTTATGCACGGTGTGTTTGCTAAGGCAACCAACTTTAAAGGCTCAAAAAATGAACTGATATTAACCTGTGTTGGTTCTAGGCCATTTTAACATGATGACTTGACTTTCTGAACATGATTTTTCTATACCACAGTGGTTGATCGTCCAAAAATGGTATATATGTTTACTAGGCCATTTAACACATGATCGCCTAACTTTAAGGGCTCTAGGCCACGAAATTTAATTTCAGATGTTAATCAAACCGATACCAGGACTATCCAAGACAACATAAAATCCGAGAACATTAAGAACTACCTCCGCATCTTCTCAAAAGAACCCCACCTTTCTGGAAGCGATGCAAATAAAAAAGTGGCATATGCAATTGCAAATGCGTGGATGGAAGCTGGTCTTGAAGATGTACACATGCTGCCTTACGAAGTTTTGTTGTCTTATCCAGACTTTGAGAATCCGAATTCCGTTGTTATTCGAAATTCAGATGGTGAAGAAGCATTCCGGAGTAAAGGGGTCAGTCCGGTTATTATCCCTGATGAGCAATCAGGAAAATGTTGGTTATTTGATGTTTGATATAACCAAAACAATATAATTTTCCAGATGCCGGGCATCAATGGCTAGCTTATGCTGGCAACGGTACTGTTTCTGCCGAGATAGTGTATATCAATCATGGAACCGCAGACGATTTCGAAAACTTAAAATTGATGGGGGTCGATGTGAAGGATAAGATTGCTCTGATGAGATATGGGCATGGTTTTCGAGGTGACAAAGTGTACAAAGCACAACAAGCTGGAGCAGTTGGAGCAATTCTGTTTTCTGACCCTTGGGATGTTGCTCAAGATGGCGTTGATTCTGGTAAGAAAACGTTTCATGTTGAGCTTTAGAACTTTTTATAAGCTCAGATCATGTCTATCCAAAAACGATCTGGATGCCAAACGAAAGTGTTCAAAGAGGATCATTAATGCACGGGCATGGAGATCCACTCTCTCCTTATTATCCTTCGAAGATAGAACTCTTTAAAGGAAAAACTATAAAGGAGGCTTATGACGATGGAACGCTCCCTTCCATCCCAGTACTTCCCGTATCGTATACTACTGCGCTACAATTGATGAAGAGAATTTCGGGTCTGGATGCTCCTTTCGATTGGCAAGGTTTTCTAGTTTTTGCAGTCACTATTACGAAAAAAAGTTTCAGGATCAGTCGGAGGAAACCTCACATATAAACTTGGTCCGGGTTTCGGCAATGGCGAGAAGTTAACAATAAATGTGCACAGTGAGCTCAAGACCAAGTTAGTTACCTTTTTGCAAACTTGTAAACCGGGTTTTGCCGGGTCTTTGCGGGCCATGCCATATTCTCTTTCAGAAGAAAAGTATTTTTGGACCAACTGAACAGAATATCATAAAACTCAAAAAGTATTACAAAATGATACTCTTTGGAGGACTGTATCTTGTCTATGAACAAAGTTACAAGCCATAAAGTGGTCGGGTCTGGTTTTTTGGTTTGTGGTTTGATTCGTCTGTAACTTTGTTCATAGATAAAATACAGATTTTCGAATAATATCGTTCTGTAGTACTCGTCGAGTTCTATCGTATCAAATTTAGCAAATTCAAAAATATTGATTCTAAAGAGACCTATGGCAGGGCCCGCAAAGGCCCGGCAAAGATCCGGTTTACAGTGTTTTCTGGTAAATTCAGAGACTTCGTGAACAACTTGGGTTTTATAGACGGATTCAAAATGTTATTGGATACATCCGAGGTTCCAAAGAGCCAGATCGCTATGTTATGCTTGGGAATCATTTCGATGCATGGGTGTATGGATCAGTGGATCCCAATTCTGGAACAGCTGCTTTGGCGGAAGTGGCAAGAGCAATGATGCAGACGATCAATGAAACTCATTGGAGGCCTGGTTAGTTGAGAATATTTGCTTGAAATTTTCCTCTATTTCAGCCCGTACTATTGTGTTCAATGCATGGGATGCAGAAGAATTCGGTCTGATAGGTTCCACTGAATTTGTCGAAGAGTTTGTGGATATTTTGCAAAAGCGGGCCGTGGTTTATATTAACATGGATTGTATTCAAGGAAACTCCAGTTTGTAAGTTTTTGTTAAATTGCTGTTTTGAGTCAAAGTTACAGACATGTCGAAACAGTTCCCACTTTGGAGCACGTCGCCATTGAAGCAGCAAAACGAGTTCCTAACCCTTCGAAGGAAGAAAAATCGAGCGGGAGAGCTACAGTTTACGATACTTGGATGAACGTTTTTCCTGACAAGGAAGTGGGTCATCCGAAGATCCGTGTTCCTGGTGGTGGCTCCGACCATGCGCCCTTTCTGAACTTTGCAGGTGTCCCTGTCGTAAATTTTAAATACAAAAATTACACGGCGTATAGTACTTACCCATTGTATCATACCATGTACGAGACACCTTTCACTAATATCCACCTAATGGATACCGACGATCTTGCAGTACATAGAGCAATTGGGCAGTATTGGGCAGAATTAGCAGTGTAAGGTTGTTTGAAGTTGTCTGGTCACATATGTTTTTATTTTAGAATGTTTGCGGATAAGACGGTTCTACCAGTAAATACAACAAATTTGGCATCTGTTATGATCAAAAGCTATCTTCCTCAATTGAAAACTTCCATTTTAGGAATGAACGTTTCGAGAATCGATTTGGACAGTATCCTCGAACAGTATGCTCTTTTATCTAATAGTGCTCAGGACTTGCTCAAAGTGGCAATAAGATTCCAAGATACTAGACAGTATCATGATACAAATCACGTTCGAGCTGTGAACGAGAGACTGATCAGGTAAGCCGAAATTTCCTTATTAAACATCCTTATTGATTTTGCCATTTTTAGCAGTGAAAGATGTTTTATAAATCCACGAGGTGTATCCAAGCACAATCCTTCAGCAAGACATGTTATGTTCTCGGTCAGTGATTCGGACGCATACTCGAATTCCCTGTTCGCTGGAATTCAAAACGCAGTGAGTGTTAATATTTTCATTTCAGCTTTTTACATAAACATACTGTAAAACCTGTGATAGAAGGGCCCTCTAACTTTTACCTTTCAGCCAATTTACCTCGCTTCCAGTTAAAGATATGAAACAAGTTGTCAACTGATAAATTGTTTATCATAATATCAGAAACATTTTATCAATTGACACATTTTTGATATCTCTTATAGATGCCGAGATAACTGATCTAAAACTTGACAGTGGGGGGAGGGGCTTCTATTACAGGTTGTACTGTATCACTGGCTTCAGATGGACAGCTACGAGATATCCCCGTCAACGAGCAATTTGCGAGAAGTCATAAACCAGATTTCGATTGTTCAATATTCGGTGATATGTGTTATCAATACTCTTAAAGATGCGATTTAAAGACATATTTATTAACTTGTGTAAAGTTTTGAATAAAACAAATATGATAACTTCCATTGAATAACTTCTATTGAAGTTCCATATGTCTGAATTTCTGTCTTTTCTATTAACAAGTTCAAACAATCTTAAACATTGTTTACACAAGAAAATAAAGTTCAAATAACACCCGTTTTGTACAGTTCAGATGTTTCTACCACAATGGAAGTGTGAATTTCTCTGACGACCTCCAATGCGGCATACAACAGACCACGCCATTTCCGAGACCGCTGAAATGGAAGAAGAATCAACAGAAACATATGAAATCCTACCTCAACCAAGTTCCATAGGTACTAAGGAACGACCAGGTTCCATCCGAATTTTTGGATGGTTGCCACATCACCGCAGGACATTGGTTAGGATCCGTTTCTACCAAATCCACTTCTCCAGAAGGCACAGCTTGCAGAAAACGTTCCGGTGAGTTGAACGTTTTGATTGAAACCTAAAATGCATTTTTACCAGCAAGCTGGTGCACCTTCGACGCGATTCAATCTATTTTTTTCAAATGTTCGTCGCTTCGTTTCTCACTTTTTCTGAATAAAAGGGTCACGTAAATATATATGTATTTTTCAATTTTTTCAAAAGTCCACAGACGGACGCGAGGACGGACAGACGCCTCTAGCGTTTTATTAATAAGGAAGATATTTGAAAAAGGAAAAGTGGCTACCTTGCATCCCAAATCCACGATGTACCAATGTTCCGAATCACATGGACTGCCCTTCTTCAAGTCAACCGTCTGCGCATTGGCTCTGCAAACATAGGATTAAGATCAAAGTTCCAGATAAACTAACCTTATATAAGTTCCATGTTCCGATTTGAGCAAACGCCTTCCACTGTCTTCAGCCGAGATCCCCATATCGGAAAAACGAGTAGATTTGAAATTGATATGATTTGGACAACCGAGTGAGCTCAATTTAAAGGTTTCTCTCTTCCTCAATATTTATTCATTTCCTCAGAACTTTTCTCCGATTGTCACTCTCGACCCCTACGTCTAGTTTCCTTTGTTTTTTGATACAAACCAATCTATGAACAAACAAGAAAAGAAGAATCTCTATTTGGACAGTAGGCTCTCGATTTCTCATGTTGATTTCAAAATATTACCGTAAAACCTCTAATAGAACGACACCCGGATCGTCCACTTTGAGCCTATATATCTCATTTTCTGTGAAAGATATCAAAAAGTGGTTAACTAGTAAAATGTTTATCAGG
>NC_013486.2:4064781-4077521 GCF_000004555.2 Caenorhabditis briggsae | reverse complement strand
CTCTTCATCAATTGTAGCGCAGTAGTATACGATACGGGAAGTACTGGGATGGAAGGGAGCGTTCCATCGTCATAAGCCTCCTTTATAGTTTTTCCTTTAAAGAGTTCTATCTTCGAAGGATAATAAGGAGAGAGTGGATCTCCATGCCCGTGCATTAATGATCCTCTTTGAACACTTTCGTTTGGCATCCAGATCGTTTTTGGATAGACATGATCTGAGCTTATAAAAAGTTCTAAAGCTCAACATGAAACGTTTTCTTACCAGAATCAACGCCATCTTGAGCAACATCCCAAGGGTCAGAAAACAGAACTCATCCAACGAGTCCAACNGGCTGAGCAGTGGACGATCCGGGTGTCGTTCTATTAGAGGTTTTACGGTATTTACGTCGACGATCTATTTTCAAAAAAAATTCAGGTCTCTAAATTCTCAAGTTTTAGGTATAGATCAGTTGAAAAACAATTTAGACATCAGTCCCTAGTAGACTAATCCTCCTGCTCTCCGACAGCAAACCACCTGTTCTCTCTCCTGAGAAATGAAGTTCACCCTCTTAAGTTTGCTTGAAAGTGTTAGAAGATTCTTTGAGATTCTAAAAGCTACAACGAATAGATGCTTTTTAAAAGGATCTAGACCATTATTTAGAACTGAACATTTTTCTTGTAAAAGTCTAAACCATTTTCAGGTCGTCTTCCTTGCTCTGGCTATGATGGCTTGCCTCTCCAACGCATGGACGAATTTCAAAGGCCCGTGTAAAATAAATGCTGATTGTTCACAGGCTAAATGCCTCATGGGATTCTGTCAGCAAATGCCATTCCGTAAGTGCGAAACCACTGCCGACTGTCAAAAGGATCATCAATGTAATAGTGGATTGTTATAATGCACCAAAGAACATTGACACTTTCTTTGATCAAGGAGATAATTGAATAAAGATGAAGATTGATTGAAAAATATTGTATTTGTTGTTTTTTTTTGTTATCTACGAATTGGGCCATCATCTCAAAAACATGTTGTTTGGGAACCGTCCTTGGTGTTTCTGTAGTGTTTTGTCTCTGAACCAGAATTTCCAAAACTAATTTTTATAGAACATTTTATTATGGAAAAAAAGAAACAGGACAAAAAATCACCGATAGAAAATGCACGGTATTGTGTAACAAATATAGAAATTATGTACAGAAAAAGTTTCGGAGGATAAAAAATTCTGAAAAAAAAACAATCATACACGTTTTGGAGGTGATTGAGGTGTGGTGACTTAAATTTTGAAAGTCTGGGGAGGGAAGAATTTTTTTTTAATTTTTGGGAAATTAGATTTTTAAGGGTTTAGGAAGGTTGTGGTTAAAGTGGTCTAAAGAGTAAAATTTCAAAAAATTAAAAAGAAATTATCGCTCCAAAAGCTCTGGTGGTGGATTGAAAGTTGTCTTCTCTTTATAATAAACTTGCTCGTGGTCCTTATCACAAACCAACATCACCACGGATCCGAGAGTGAAAAAAGCTGCTCCCCAAGCGATTCCATAAGACCAATCGACTTCCCAATTTCGACGGCTACCGTATTCATTCATGTTAACGTAGAAGGCTGCTGGGAACTCGATCAGTGCCGCCAGTTCACAGAGAGCTGCAAATTTCAGTGTTTTTTGATTTTTAGAGTTTTGAGAATTCGATGTTAAAATATTTTGGAATTTTTCAAATCTGAAATTCTCAAATTCGGAGATTTCGAAATTCCAAGAATCTGTGAGTGTAGATTTTGAAGATCATTTCAGATATCACAAAAACCCTAAAACAGTCTTTGGAAAATCGTCGGAAAAACTTCAAAATTTTGAAAACAGTGAATTTGTAAAATTTTAAAACTTTCAGAATCTCTAAAATTCAAACAAATCTTAATTCATTCAAATATTTTAGAATTCTAAAGTTTTAAAAATCTAAGCTTTGGTTTAGGATTAGAATTTTTAGAACCCTGAAACCGTAGAGGCCTAAAATTTTAGAATCTTAGAATCTTAGAATCTTAGAATCTTAGAATCTTAGAATCTTAGAATCTTAGAATCTTAGAATCTTAGAATCTTAGAATCTTAGAATCTTAGAATCTTAGAATCTTAGAATCTTAGAATCTTAGAATCTTAGAATCTTAGAATCTTAGAATCTTAGAATCTTAGAATCTTAGAATCTTAGAATCTTAGAATCTTATAATCTTATAATCTTAGAATCTTAGAATCTTAGAATCTTAGAATTTCAGAACTCCAGGATTTCAGAATTTCAGAATTACATAATTTTGAACTTTAAAAATCATAGAATTTTAGAATCTCATAATCTGATATTTCGAAAGTCTAAAAGTGTTGCTTACCTGCGAAACCGGACAAAACAGTTGCCAACTTGTACCACCGATATTTTCCACGGACATCCGATTTACTGAGTCCGACGATATTGAAAATTGAGGCGAAAAGTGTGCAGGCCAGAGCAACAAAAAGAAGAACAGCGGCGGCGATCAGGAATCCTGAAAATATTAGGATTCAATTAGCCATAATTCTCTGAATCTCTGATTCGTAAAGCACTTTATTTATAGCATTTCTTCTGATCCCAATTATCTCAATTTCTGTGAGAGATATCAAAAATGTGCCAACAAATAAAATATAGGTGATGTTATAATAGGAAACATTTTATCAGTTAATAGCTTTCAGATATCTCGTACAGGAACCGAGATAATTGAGCTCAAGTTGAAGTCCTCTCTTCTCACCGCATCTTGTAATAATAACTCATCAACTGACTTTTGACTTTGCTTCATTTTCCAAAAAAACCTTTTTTTTTAATTCCCGCCGTTACCGTAGACACTCCGATCCCTCAACTTTCAACTTTGACCCAAATTATCTTGTTTTCTGTAAAAGATATCCAAAAGTGGTCAACTGATAAAATATTTTTGATAATGTGATAAACATTTTTTCAGTTGACCAATTTTTGCTATCTTATACAGGAAACGAGATATATAAGTTCAAAGTTAATAGCTGGGGCGGGGCGCTCTATGCCAGCTTTAAAATTCTTATGTTTCCTCACCTTGATTTCTAGATGGACCATGGCAATGACCTGGTGCGGGGGCACCAGGGAATGGAGCAGCGTGTGTTGGTTCGTTTGATGATGTGCATTCTTTGAAGAGTCCCGTTCGAAATGATCCTGTTTTGAGCCAAGAGGTTGAGCAGAGGGCCAGAATCAGGAAACCCATCGCGATGACTAGGGATATCAAGGAGATTATCTGGAATTTTTTTTCGGGTTTTCAAAAAAGGAAACTCAATTTTTTTCCAATTTTAAAAAACTTCAAAGTTTCAGAAATTCTGAAATTTTCAACTCGAATTAAAATAAGAACTTTCGAGTCAATTTTTTAAAACTTTGAATTAAGATTCTTGAATTTTTGGAAATTTTAAATTCTGAACATTTATAATTTTTAACGCATTTCTGGAAACTGAAATTTTGAAGCTTCAGAATCTTTGAAGACGTTTTCAGATTTTTCAATTTAACAAAAAATTAGATTTCTGAAACTTTAAAAAATAAGTTTTTTTTAATTTTTCGAGTTTTTCTGATTTCAGATTTAGAAAGACATTTTCAGATTAAACTTTTTTAATTCTTGAAAACTCACTTTAAGAGGCCTCACCGCCGAGACGGCCTCAATGGTAGTTCGTTGTACAGCTACCATTCTGTCTCTCGACGACGTTCTCTCGATATCCGGAATTCTGAAAAAATTTGAAATCTAAAATAATATTTTTTTTTTTAAAATTGACAATTTAGAGACAACCGACAAAAAAACGGGATTTTACAAAAATAAGTATCTGAAAAACTGGAAAAAATACTTTCAAAAAATGGGAAAGAAATAAGGTTTGAGATTGAGAAGTTTTAATTTTGAAATCCTGACATAGTTTGAAAATAAAACACCTCGAAAGTTGTGAAAAATTTTCAAAAAGTTCAAAGATATAAAAGTACTAAACAAGAATTTTAAAAAGTTAGTAGTTGTTGAGTAATAGTTGTTGTAAAAATGGAAGAGCAAAGTGTGGCAAAAGAGGCTCAGTGGGAACGAAAAGCGAGAGAGTGTTCAACGGAGAGAGACGCAGAGAAATGCAGAAGAAGAGGAGGGAAAGAAGAAGAAGAAGCTCGGATATAATCGCGTCTAACTAGTTTCTTCTTCCCTTTTTCCCTACCAAACACTTATACAAACTTTTTTAATGATTGGAGAAAAAAAATGATTAGATTTGTTTCTGGAACTTTTGGTTTTTTTTTGTTGAAAAATCTTGTTTTTCAGAACTTACAGAATCTCAGAACTTAGAATCTTAGAATTTCGGAATCTCTTATTTTCAGAATCTCGACATTTCAAAAACTCAGGTTTTCAGGATCTCAGAATTTCCAGAATCTTAAAACTTCAGAATTTACGAATTTGAGAATTTCAGAGTCTTGAAGTTTCAGAATTTCATAATCTTAGAATCTTAGAAATTTGTTTATTCATTCAGATGATTATTGGAGGAGGAAAAGTAAAAGAGGTAAAAGAGGATTCTGAGAATCTGAGATACGGAGGTTCTGAGATTCTGAGATTCTGGGATTCTGAACATCTGAATTTCGAAAACTATAGAATTTCAGAAATTGCCTTCGAAAATTTTAGAATCTCAGGAATTTAGAATTCCCAGAAATCCCCCGAGTTTCTGAATTTTAGAATCTCAGAATCTCAGAACCCCAGAATCTTATTATCCCAGAATTCCAATATCTCAAAATCTCAAATTTTCAGAGTTTCAAAATTTACGAAAAATTCAGAATTTCAGAATCTCAAATCCACAAATTTCAGAAATTAAAGATTTTGGGATTTTCAAAGATTTCGATCCTTTTTCTCGAAAATTTGAAAACGAATTGCCAAAAAGTTGTCTAGAATGTTCGAGAAAAAAAGAAAAAGAAATAGAAGAACTCACAATCAGCCAAAAAAGAGCACAAAAAAGTGAGCAACAAGAAGAAGCTCTCACAAACAAATTTATTCAATTTATTTGGGAGAAAAAAGATGAAGAAGAAAGAGAAAGTATATTTTTTCTCACATAAATAGAAGGAGTTATTTTTGTATTTTTCGAGATTTTTAGATAAAACTATTTTCTTTTTTTTTTGAGTTCCGGAAATCCGAGAAAAATAGAAATTTCGAACTATTTTTCCAGAAACTTTTTTCAAAAAGCAGAGCCGAAAATAGAGCGAAAAATAAGGAAACGAAGCACCAAGAATACTTGAAAAACTCCGAAAAACAAGAAATAGTTGGAGGAAGAAAAGAAGAAGAAGAAGAGGAAGAAGAATGAAGGAGGTATTGCATTTCAGTAGTGCGCGCATTCCACCACACCAGTTTTGTGTTGTTCAGTGGTTGTATAGCCAGCTGGTGGACTAAATTTTGAAAAGTTGGAGGTCTAGAAAATCAAGTTAGGCCATGAAGAGGGAAATTACATGGAAAATTGAAAATTAATTTTAAATTTCTTTTTTTTTAAAAACGCGAATTTTTTTTCTTGTTAAAGGGGGTTTTTAAAAAGCTTAAAACCCCCCATGAATTTTCTAAAATCTAAAACAAAACTTGCAAAAAATGCTGTAAAATCAAAAAGTGAGTTTTTTTTCGGTAAGCCCCGCTATAAGAGAGCCCCAAAACTTTGATCAAAATCATCTTGGTCCCTGTAAGAGATATCAAAAAGTGCTCAACTGACAAAATAGTTCTGACATTATGATAAGCATTTTATCAGTTGACCACTTTTTGAAATCTTTCACAGGAAACGAGATAAACTAGGTTAAAGTTGAGAAAATCCTTCTGTATTACGGGTTTACAGTTAAAATCAAAAAGTTACATAGTTCTTAACTTCGATACATTCTGTCGCCCAGTTAATAAATGTTTTTGAATAGCAAATCGAACCAAAGAAGTTTCTCCTAGGAAATACGTCCTAGGAAATACAAATTGAGATTTTCTGAATACTGCTTGATTGAGACGGCAAGCACCTCAATAGAATGAACCTCTTAACTTTCAACTTTGAGCATATTCATCTCATTTTTTATAAGAGATACCAAAAAGTGATTAACTGGCAAAATTTTTACAATGTTATCAAAAACATATATTTTGCCAATTGACAGCGTTTTGATATCTCTCACAGGAAGAGATATAAACAGGCTTGAAGTTGAAAGTTAGAGGCCATTCTGTAGTGTTTACGGTACATGAACTTTGAGCTCACATATCTCATTTTTGTGAGAGATATAAGAAAAGTGATCAACTGATAAAATGTTTATCACATTATCAAAAATATTTTATCAGTTGACCACTTTTGGATATCTTTTACAGAAAACAAGATAATTTGGGTCAAAGTTGAAAGTTGAGGGATCGGAGTGTCTACGGTAACGGCGGGAATTCAAAAAAATAGTTTTTTTGGAAAATGAAGCAAAGTCAAAAGTCAGTTGATGAGTTATTATTACAAGATGCGGTGAGAAGAGAAAAGAGTTGTTCGAAGAAGAAGAACAGATGGGATATTGAGAGAGAAGAAACCACAAAATGAAAAGAATAGAAAAGAGCAGAAGTCAACAAAAGAATGATAATTAGAAGTAGAAGAAGAGGAGGAGAAGAATGGGGAACTTCAGAATCGTTGAATAAAATTCTTCGAGATATTCGCGAAAAATCATGTTTTAACATTGGTCTTGGAAAATCGAAATTCCAGATTTTTCACTCCAAAGTTTCAGATTCTTCCCATTTGAGGATCTCATTTTCCGGAACTGTGAAATTTCAAAATTTCAGAATTTGCGACTCTAAACTCCCAGATAACCACCAAAAAAACAACCTAAAGATTTTCGATCTCCTCCGAAAAATAAAATATTTTTTGAGTGCCTCCTCCGCCTCGTTCAAAACAAATGTATTTTGTTACATAAAAATGTAAGATGTTCAAAACGACGAACAGCTGGCTGGGAGAACAGGTTGATGAAGAAAAAAAATTAGAGACAACTAGAAATAGAGAGACGGAGAGAGTGTGAAAAAACACTCCTTTTTCGAAGGCATTCCTTTAGATTGCACATTGCTTGTGTGTGCACATACACATGAAAAAGTGTGTGCTCTTCAAATTTTGAAAGGAGGAGGAGGCTTGGAACCGCGAACAATCATCAAACAAAATGCCGCTTCTACAAACGACGGTAGTTTTCCTTTGAAGGAAAGAAAACACTAGGAAAAAACCAAATGTTCCCAGGCGGGGGTCGAACCGACTGGCTACCGCCTCCCAGTGGCGTGGTGGACAGCATGGCTACCGCCTGTGCCACAGGTGCAACAACCTCGTTAGGTTGGTTTTACCATACAAGAAGATGTGAAAAGAGCTTCTGGTCGAGAGGAGATCTGAAAAATATTGGGTCTTTAGAATTTCAAAAGTTCAAAATTGAAAATAGGACAAATCACGAGAAAGAGGACAAAAAGTGTTCGTGGGAGGACCCGAGGGACCAGGGGATTAGTGTAAAATTGGAAAAAAAGAAGAAAAAGAAGAAGAGGAGGATATTTTTAGTGGAAGAATCATCGAAAATTTTTGAACAGAGGGAAAAACGAAAAAAGATCCCATTCTATACTAATAGTGTGATAAAATGTGTGTGGGTCAGAGGAAAGAAGAGAAGCTATTATAAAAGAATTGGGGTGTCAATTGGATGATTTATGAGCGTTTCAGAGAGCGGTTCGTAAATCATTTAATGGGAGTTTAACCTATTTTGAATTGAATTGAATTTCAAGAGTAAAAAAAATGTAACTTAAAATTGTTAGATTTGTCTGAAAATTTGAGACAATACTAAACAGAAATTGAACTTCATTTTTGTAGTTGATCACTTTTTTCCAGAATTTCATCTAGAGGAGATATGAAGTCTAGCAGCGAATAAAGCTAGAAATTTAGATGACATAATTTTAAAAAGGCTATAACTCTTTTCAAAATCATCTTACAAAAATATTGTAAACTACAAAAATGAAGTTCAATTTTCGCTTGAAATATTCTGAAATTTTCAAGAAAATCTAAATAATTTGAGCTAATTGTTCAAAGCGTTGTATGATGGTTGAATCAACCAAAAAAAAACCTCTCACTGTATAAAACATTTTGAACTTGGGAATATTTGGAAGAGTGATGTGTCATAAAGTAGAAGTAGACACATACTGAGAGAGAGAGAGAGAGAGAGAGAGAGAGAGAGAGAGAGAGAGAGGACAATAGGTGACACATTGTACTCTCATACATTTGCGTCTCTTCAGAAAGGTTGCATTGCATTTTCGAAAATACCGAAATCCGTAAATGCGCAATTCAAATTGAAGGGTGGGAAAAAGCGATAAATTTGAGGAATGGCGAGGATTTGTGACGCCTGCTTTTTGGGATTTCATTATTGTTTTTTGGGTGGGAAATAGGCGGGGTTTTTGGAATTCAGACGGTTTTGAAAACTCGAAACGTTTTAAGTTTTCAGAATAACAAAATCCACAAAATACGATCATTTTTTTAAGAAATTCTCAAACCCTTGAAAACGCTGGAGACTCCTGAAAATGTTAAACATTTTAAAAATCCGGAATTCAGGAGAATAAAAAAAATTTCCAAATTTCCAAAATTCCGAAACTTCAAAAAATCAAGAAATTTTGAAAATTCCTAAATTCCGAAAGTTCAGGAAACTCCGAAATTTCCAAAAGACGGGAAAATTAAAAAATTTCAAATTTCAAATACATCCTGAAATTTTAGTGTTTTTTATTTATAATTTTCCGATATTTTTTAAAAATTCGAAAATTCAAAAAACAAAAAATCCCGCAACTTCTAAAAAATTACAAAATTTCCAAAGCTCCTAAAAGATAATTTAAAATATCTAGAAATTGAAAAATTCTAAAGTTCGAGAATTAGAAAATTCAGATGCCCAGAAAATTTGAAATTACAAATTTAGAGAAAATTTCAAAGTTCTGAAAAAGTCTAGAATTTCTAATAATCCCAACAACTCCAAAACTTCAATTTTCCAATTATTCAAAATTTCACAAATGCCAAAATCCAAAAAATCCATGTCGAGAAAATTTAAGTTTCCAAAATTTTAGAATTTCCAAATATTGGAACATTCTAAAGCTCTTTCCAACAACTCTGAAGCCCAGAAACCTCAGAATCTACAGAAAATAACAGATATCCAAAATCCCAATACTTCTAAACGTTCTAATTAATCAAAGATCTAAATTAGTGGTAATTTGAATACTAACCCATCCTAACCTATTCAATCTCTTCAATACACCTTTTCAATATTTGCATTTGAAATGATGGCAAAATAGTGTGAAATGATGCATACCAATGAGAAGACGAGAGAGACGAGAAAGGGTGTACAGAGAGTGGTGAGACGCAGAGAAAAAATGAATCATAAATGGTAAAATTTGCGTGGGGAGGAGGGGTGACAGGGAGACAGGTATTATCACAGCAGGGGGAAGAGAACTTCGGAACAACGATTATTCATCACCATATTGATATCGAAATGGGAGAATACCCTCTAATAGAACGGCACTTTGAGCTCAATTATCTCGTTTCTTACAAAAGATATTGAAAGTCTGTCAACTGATAAAAATAACACAAAAATTTTTGTATTTTCAGATTTTTGATATCGCTCACAGAAATCGAGATAATTGAGTTTAAAATAGACCACATGCCGCGACGAGGGCATGACCTCTTTACCGAGTACTGTTAACTTTAAGCTCAATTATCTCGGTTCCTTTAAGAGATATTAAAAATCTACCGACTGACGAAATGTTTATCATAATATGAGGAACATTTTTGCAGTATCCAAATTTTTTGTATCCCTCCCAGAAATCGAGATAATTGAGCTCGTAGTGGACCACAGATGGCAGTGTAGAGCGTCCTCCTAGCCAGGTAATGTCAACTTTGAGCTCAATTATCTCGGCTCCTATGGAAGGTATCAAAAATCTGTTACCTGATGAAATGTTTGTCATATTATCACCTACATTTTATCAGTTGATCACTTTTTGATATATTTGAAAAGAACCAAATTAATTGAGCCTAAAGTGTGAGTACATTAGATCATTGTATGAATACGGAGAGGTCGAAACAAAAACGTTCGCAAGAGGACATTTTTTCGAAATTCCTGGAGAAATAGAAAACCAAAATTTTGTAAAAAATTTTCGAAATCTCCAAATTCTGAACTAAAATCATCAAAATCTAGGAAAAGTTGTGCAAACGACTGTATATTATAATTTTGGTTTTCGGAACTTTCGGAACTTTCTCGAATTTTGAAACTATAGAATATACTGTAAAACCTGTAATAGAAGAGCCCACACACGCCAAAAAATTTTTTATAATGAAAAATTTTAGGATCAATTTAAACTTAGGTTGAGTTTCGAAGTTATTGAAAGAAACCAAAAAAAAAAGTATTTACCAAAAAAAATCAATAAATCAAAACTCAAAACAAGGCATACAAGAAAATGAGAAGAAATGACTTTTCTCGATAAAATCGAAGAAAAGAACGATCGGAAAAGGAAAAGAGAGGGGGCAAAGCAGGTCACTCAACAATTCCCTCACTATATATTCTTCGATTTTAGGAGAAAGAGAGATGGAGTAAGAAGAAGAAGAACTTTCGCCTCTGCGTCTCTTCCAATCACACACTCTTTAGGCTTCTTGCCTTGTTTGGCGCTTTCTGTCTGAAGGAATGACAGGCAAGGGAGAGGTTCGTTTTGTTTATTTATTGTTCGAGCACTCATTTCTTCTTCTCCGATTCGAAATATGAACAAGAATCGGAGAAGGAGAAGAAGAAGGAAAAGCGGGGAATTTTCTCACCGAAGAATTGTTTGTTGAATGTATTCTCGTTTTGGTTTTCAAATTATGTAACCACAGCTAATAAACGAATAGAATCTGAAGAAGAGACACGGAGGATTAGATTGGAAATGTACTTTTAGGGAATTGTGGGATCCTGGAACATTCAAAACGTTGAATTTTTAAGATTTCAAGTACTGTAAAGCTTTAATTATAAGGTTCAGACCTCCTATTTTTAGGGACCTTCTATTTGAGGGATCCTCCTGATGATGAAATGTTTTACGGTATCTAAATTTTCTTATGCTTAGAAGTTAGAATTTGAAAATTCCAGAATCTCAAAACCCGAGAACGTCAGAAAAACAAAATAAACAAATTTTTTAGATTCTTAAACTTTGAAATTCTGATATTTTGAAATTCAGGAATTCAGAAATTTAGAAACTCAGGAATTAAGAGATTCTGAAACTTTGAAATTCAGAATCTCAGAATCTCAGAGGCTCAGAATCTCAGAATCTCAGAATCTCAGAATCTCAGAATCTCAGAATCTCAGAATCTCAGAATCTCAGAATCTCAGAATCTCAGAATCTCAGAATCTCAGATTCTCAGAATCTCAGAATCTCAGAATCTCAGAATCTCAGAATCTCAGAATCTCAGAATCTCAGAATCTCAGAATCTCAGAATCTCAGAATCTCAGAATCTCAGAATCTCAGAATCTCAGAATCTCAGAATCTCAGAATCTCAGAATCTCAGAATCTCAGAATCTCAGAATCTCAGAATCTCAGAATCTCAGAATCTCAGAATCTCAGAATCTCAGAATCTCAGAATCTCAGAATCTCAGAATCTCAGAATCTCAGAATCTCAGAATCTCAGAATCTCAGAATCTCAGAATCTCAGAGGCTCAGAATCTCAGAATCTCAGAATCTCAGAATTTCAGAATTTCAGAATCTCAGAATCTCAGAATCTCAGAATCTCAGAATCTCAGAATCTCAGAATCTCAGAATCTCAGAATCTTAGAATCTCAGAATCTCAGAATCTCAGAATCTCAGAATCTCAGAGGCTCAGAATCTCAGAATCTCAGAATCTCAGAACCTCAGAATCTCAGAATCTCAGAATCTCAGAATCTCAGAATCTCAGAATCTCAGAATCTCAGAATCTCAGAATCTCAGAATCTCAGAATCTCAGAATCTCAGAATCTCAGAATCTCAGAATCTCAGAATCTCAGAATCTCAGAATCTCAGAATCTCAGAATCTCAGAATCTCAGAATCTCAGAATCTCAGAATCTCAGAATCTCAGAATCTCAGAATCTCAGAATCTCAGAATCTCAGAATCTCAGAATCTCAGAATCTCAGAATCTCAGAATCTCAGAATCTCAGAATCTCAGAATCTCAGTATCTCAGAATCTCAGAATCTCAGAATCTCAGAATCTCAGAATCTCAGAATCTCAGAATCTCAGAATCTCAGAATCTCAGAATCTCAGAATCTCAGAATCTCAGAGGCTCAGAATCTTAGAATCTCAGAATCTCAGAGGCTCAGAATCTCAGAATCTCAGAATCTCAGAATCTCAGAATCTTAGAATCTCAGAATCTCAGAATCTCAGAACCTCAGAACTTCAGAATCTCAGAATCTCAGAATCGCAGAATCTCAGAATCTCAGAATCTCAGAATCTCAGAATCTCAGAGGCTCAGAATCTTAGAATCTCAGAATCTCAGAGGCTCAGAATCTCAGAATCTCAGAATCTCAGAATCTCAGAATCTTAGAATCTCAGAATCTCAGAATCTCAGAACCTCAGAACTTCAGAATCTCAGAATCTCAGAATCGCAGAATCTCAGAATCTCAGAATCTCAAAATCTCAGAACCTCAGAACTTCAGAATCTCAGAATCTCAGAATCGCAGAATCTCAGAATCTCAGAATCTCAGAATCCCAGAATCTCAGAATCTCAGAATATCAGAATCTCAGAATCTCAGAATCTCAGAATCTTAGAATCTCAGAATCG
>NC_013486.2:4062851-4064535 GCF_000004555.2 Caenorhabditis briggsae | reverse complement strand
CTCGGAATCTCGGAATCTTAGAATCTCGGAATCACAGAATCTCAGAATCACAGAATCTCAGAGGCTCAGAATCTCAGAATCTCAGAATCTCAGAACCTCAGAATCTCAGAATCTCAGAATCTCAGAATTTGCAGAATTTCAGAATCTCAGAATCTCAGAATCTCAGAATCTCAGAATCTCAGAATCTCAGAATCTCAGAATCTCAGAATCTCAGAATCTCAGAATCTCAGAATCTCAGAATCTCAGAATCTCAGAATCTCAGAATCTCAGAATCTCAGAATCTCAGAATCTCAGAATCTCAGAATCTCAGAATCTCAGAATCTCAGAATCTCAGAATCTCAGAATCTCAGAATCTCAGAATCTCAGAATCTCAGAATCTCAGAATCTCAGAATCTCAGAATCTCAGAATCTCAGAATCTCAGAATCTCAGAATCTCAGAATCTCAGAATCTCAGAATCTCAGAATCTCAGAATCTCAGAATCTCAGAATCTCAGAATCTCAGAGGCTCAGAATCTTAGAATCTCAGAATCTCAGAGGCTCAGAATCTCAGAATCTCAGAATCTCAGAATCTCAGAATCTTAGAATCTCAGAATCTCAAAATCTCAGAACCTCAGAACTTCAGAATCTCAGAATCTCAGAATCGCAGAATCTCAGAATCTCAGAATCTCAGAATCCCAGAATCTCAGAATCTCAGAATATCAGAATCTCAGAATCTCAGAATCTCAGAATCTTAGAATCTCAGAATCTCAGAATCTCAGAATCGCAGAATCTCAGAATCTCAGAATCCCAGAATCTCAGAATCTCAGAATCTCAGAATCTCAGAATCTCAGAATCTCAGAATCTCAGAATCTCAGAATCTTAGAATCTCAGAATCTCAGAATCTCAGAATCTCAGAATATCAGAATCTCAGAATCTCAGAATCTCAGAATCTTAGAATCTCAGAATCTCAGAATCTCAGAATCTTAGAATCTCAGAATCTCAGAATCTCAGAATCTTAGAATCTCAGAATCTCAGAATCTCAGAATCCCAGAATCTCAGAATCTCAGAATCTCAGAATCTCAGAATCCCAGAATCTCAGAATCTCAGAATCTCAGAATCTCAGAATCTCAGAATCTCAGAATCTCAGAATCTCTGAGTCTCTGAATCTCAGAATCACAGGATTTCAGAAATTCAGAATTTTTGAAAATTATAACTTCCGAGAAACTCAGAAGGTCAGAAATCCAGAATCCCAAGGTGCAAAAATTTTGAAGTTTTGAAATTGCGAAGAAAAACATTTTAATCCAAAAAAAATCCTCCTCCTCCTCCTCGTCTACTTTTCCTCCTCTCCAATCATCATCTGAATGAATGAAAAAAACGATTTGAATGAAAAAAGGAAGGAGAAGAAAACAAGTTTAGACCCTCTAACCAATCCACGTAGATTAACGCACACACTCATTTCTGTTGGCTTAGTAATCGAGCGAAAAGAAGAAAAAAGAAAAAAGAAGAAGAAGAAACAGTAACCAATTTTCGGATTAGAATCGAACGAAGACGAAAAAAATGCAAAGGAAACGGATTTGGAGGAAAAAGAAACTCGTTTTTTATAGACATGGATTATGTGGAAAATGGTTTTTTGGGATTTTCAAAGTTTTGGGAATTGACGAATTCGAAGGAAATGGGAATTCTGAAAAATGAGGGATTCTAAGAT
>NC_013486.2:4036236-4062540 GCF_000004555.2 Caenorhabditis briggsae | reverse complement strand
TATAGACATGGATTATGTGGAAAATGGTTTTTTGGGATTTTCAAAGTTTTGGGAATTGACGAATTCGAAGGAAATGGGAATTCTGAAAAATGAGGGATTCTAAGATTCTAAGATTCTGAGATTCTGTGATTCTGAGATTCTGAGATTCTGAGATTCTGAGATTCTGAGATTCTGAGATTCTGAAATTCTAAAATTCTGAAATTTGGGAATTCTAAAATTTGAGAATTCTGAAATTCTAAAATTTGGGAATTCTGAAATTTGAGAATTCTGAAATTCAGAAATTTGGGAATTCTGAAATTCTGAAACTCTGAGATTCTGAGATTCTGAGATTCTGACCCAAAATTTCTGAGATTCTGAACAAAAATTGCATGAATATCGAAATTCCAAATGCTTCTTGATTTAAAATATCCCACTTTCCATATTCAGAAATTCTAAGAATCCGTAACTTCATTTTTCGATATTTGGAAATTTCGAAAAAACGAAATTTGATAATTTCGAAATTCAGAAAATTTAGAGTTTCAGAAAAGAGGGGGGGGGAGGGGCAAAAACTCCAATAATAATCACTAAGTCGATTTTTTAGAATTTCGGTTATAAAATGAAATTTCCTTCTCTCGAATTCCAAAATTTCGAAAACTGGATCCTAGAAATCGTTTTCAAAAATTTGAAAAAGAAAGTGAAATTTTTCATTTCATATACAGCTAAATTAATTGGGAATAATCTTCCGAGGAACCCGAAATTTAAAGTGGAAAACGGAGAGAAATGCGCGAAGAAATTAGAAATTAGAAAATAAAAGAAGAGGAAGAACATGAAAAAGTCAAATGAAGAGAGAATAATAAAATGAGGGGAATTTCGGGGTAAATCGCCGCCTTTTACCTCTTACCTTTCCGCCAGAAAAAGAAAAGAAAAGAAAAGAACAAGGTCAATTTTTAGAAAAAAGAAGAAGAGGAGGAATTGTGTTCCTTTTAACATTACCCATTGACCGGTAATGGCCATCTTCTTCAATTCTTTTTATGAGATTCCTGAGATAAAAATCTGTGTGTTCCCGAAAAACGCATAAGAAAGAGATTATCCCTTTATATGAATAGTTTATCACCTCTTTGTAAGGATAAAATGGATTAAAAATTACACAAGGCGTGAAGGACATAATGACAGAATATTGACTATGGAAAATAGCTCAGAAGTACAGTACCCCGGAAAATATAAAACTTGGCTTCTTATTTTCAAAACTTCCGAAACTGAGAACTTTCAGATTTTCAAAATTTTCAGAATTTCAGAATACTGGAGTCTCGGATTTCTAGAGTTTCATATTTTCGATATTTCGAATTTGAGAATTTCAGCGTTACTGAACTTTTTGGTGTCTGAATTTCAAACTTTATGAACTTTCAGAATTTCAGAATTTCAGAATTTTGAGATTTCAGAATTTCAGAATTTCAGAATTTTGAGATTTCAGAATTTCAGAATTTCAGAATTTTGAGATTTCAGAATTTCAGAATTTCAGAATTTTGAGATTTCAGAATTTCAGAATTTCAGAATTTTGAGATTTCAGAATCTAGAAATTTCAGGGATTTTTTGAGATTCTGACTAATAAAAAGTTCACAAAAAGTATAGTAAATGAAGGTTTCATGAGGTCAGAAGAAGGTCAAGAAAACGAGGAAACCCTCAATTATCTTGTCATGTTTGGAAAATCAAGGAACCCACTAGATAGGTAGTGTAACGTGAAGTGAAAGCATCTCAGAATCTCAGAATCTCAGAATCTCAGAATCTCAGAATCTCAGAATCTCAGAATCTCAGAATCTCAGAATCTCAGAATCTCAGAATCTCAGAATCTCAGAATCTCAGAATCTCAGAATCTCAGAATCTCAGAATCTCAGAATCTCAGAATCTCAGAATCTCAGAATCTCAGAATCTCAGAATCTCAGAATCTCAGAATCTCAAAATCTCAGAATCTCAGAATCTCAGAATCTCAGAATCTCAGAATCTCAGAATCTCAGAATCTCAGAATCTCAGAATCTCAGAATCTCAGAATCTCAGAATCTCAGAATCTCAGAATCTCAGAATCTCAGAATCTCAGAATCTCAGAATCTCAGAATCTCAGAATCTCAGAATCTCAGAATCTCAGAATCTCAGAATCTCAGAATCTCAGAATCTCAGAATCTCAAAATCTCCAAAATCCAGATTTTCCACTTTTTTCAATTTCTTGAGATAGCCACACCCACTCCAATTGACCTATAAAACACGTATGAAAAGCCATCAATCGCACAGACAAATGACTTTCGGACGTGTTAGAAACTTGACACTTTCTATAGCTTCTTTAAGCTCCGCCCACTTTTTTCGACCCAAAAGTAAAATTCGAGGAAGAAGGAAAAGAAGAAATATGAGATAGAAAATGAGGAAACTTTTATTTTTGCAGAAAAACATAACAAAAAAAACATTGGGTGACAGCTGTGTATATTTTTCTTTTTTCTCTGTGTTTTTTAGAAAAAAAAGTAGAAGTGCAATGGTGAGAGAGAGAGAGAGATAAGCATCTAAATCGGTGTCAAGGGGGATAAGAAGTGCGGGAAATAGAAATAAATCATTTTTGAGAAAGTTTACACTTTAAGAGATGGGATTTTGAAATATTGGAATGTGAAATTTTTAGAGAATTTGAATCTTAACAATTCAGAATAGTGCACAATTGCAAGGGGACAGGCCCGGGCAGGTGGCGGACCGGCTGATAACTTGTTACTAAAACAAGATATTCAGACGGTTTTGGTACCAAATAATAGATCTCGACAGGGTCCATCACGCCTATATTATTTCAGCCGAAATCCGGTCCAACAACATGTCGAAAAATGTGTTTGAATGACAAAAAAAATCTGATTTTTATCAAATTGGTCGAAAATTGTCATTCCAACGCACTTTTCGACATGTTGTTGGACCGGAATCCGGCGTGAATGATATAGACGTGATGGACCCTGTCGAGATCTATCATTTGATACCAAAACTGTCAGAATGTTTCGTTTTAGAGACAAGTAATTAGCCGGCCCGCTTGCAACTATGGAATAATGTAAAATCCAATGTTGAATCTTGAAATCGAAGTTGTGAATATCAGAATCCTAAAATAAATAAAGAACTTTGTCTACGAAAAATTTTCATTATTTAGTTTTAATTATATTTGTCTGTCTTATACGTTTCTGTCTATTACTTCAATGGGAAAATGAATAAAACAATTTAATCTAATTTTGAAAGATTGGGATTTTGAAAAGAGTACACCAGCTGAGCCAAGAATAATGAAGAAATGAGGGTATAAAGCAAATTGTTATAAAATATCCAAATTTATGTAGGGATCAGAACTGGGTCCAAAATGTTCTTTTTACCGATTCCATGAAAACTATAAAATCCCAGCCTTGGTAAAGATATAGTTAAAGATTCGTAGGTTTTCTACGATTTGAAACCCCATGAAGTCGTACAAAACGCTCTGTCGTTGAGGGCTTTGAGCCCAAAAAGTTTCATCCGAAGTGCGAAAATTAGAAAATTAAAAGTGTATGTTTCTTGTCCATCCTCTGCCTTCAATTTTTGTTTTTGTTACAACTGACTCGGCAACTCACAAAGATTGATGGGGTCCTTCTCACTTGCATTTCCCTCATGGCATTTCGGTTTTATGAGTTTTCATTTCTCTTGTCTCAAGAAAAGAAGATGAAACACGTTGTTTCAATTGGGGAGGAACAATTGGTAGCGGAGCACTTGAAAATCGTTTTCATGAAAATTATCACTGGAACATCAAAAAATCCAGGAGTATTAAGGATATTGACCGCTTACATATGGAGGGTTTTTTGAACGTTACATAGTAACGGAAGGATTTTGATCATGAATCGAATGGTGTTAACCGGTTTTCGATAACGCTTCTAGTTTTTTTTCGGTGCGCCCAAAAGCAAGGGAGGGGGGGGGGTCTTAAAGATATTGACCGCACAATATTTCCCATAAGAACAGATCCATAAGAACAGGTGTGATCTAATAAAACCATATTGACTGCCCTAGAAGTCTTTTGTAATATTTGACAGACAATGTTAAAACGCTTAGTTAGTAGGTAGAGGCAGTCTATAATTCTCAGTGTGTTCATTAGTTCTTTTCATTCGTCATTCTCGGCTGGTGGTGGTCCATACTTGCTTCATTTCCCTCAAATATTGGTTTTTTTTTCATTTTGTCATTTTGCTTGATATGTGTCTCAGCTCGGGAACCGTGCTATACCTTGGTAATTTTGCATTTTTTCATTATTCGCAATTTTTTGGTGAATTATAACATTACCAAGAATTTAAATCATGATCAACAACGCTCAACTGACTTTAACTAAAATGTTCGACATTTTTGGAAAGATGGGCATTTAATAACTATGATTTCAGGACCGTGGACTAGGAAATTGTCGTCCATTAGGAGCAACTTTTGAGCGCTGATTGTATCTTCAATAACATTTATTTTTTGTTAGCATTTTTTTTTTGATATTTTTGTCTGGTCCTAATAAGCAACATTGCGGCAGATTATCGGCTAATTGGGATAACTGAAAATTGTGTGAATTGATTTCAAAGTGATAATTCTTAACAGTTTTTCTCTGGAATTTTTTGAGATCTGTTCAGACTTTTGAAAACTCAATTCTCAATTTCAATTTGAAATCACTTCTTTTGTAAAATTTTAGCCCTGATCACAATCTGATTGTACTCCAAGATCATCGATCAGGTTTACCATCCAAAATCGGTTTCCGAAATTCACAGAACGATTATGTTTCCCATAAGAACAGATCCATATGAACAGGTGTGATCTAATAAAACAATATTGACTGCCCTAGAAGTCTTGTGTAGTATTTGACTGACAAGGTAAAGACGCTTAGTAGGTAGAGGCAGTCTATTAGTCTCAGCGTGTTCATTAGTTCTTTTCATTTGGCCTTCTTGGCTGGTGGTGATCCATACTTGCTTCATTTCCTTCAAATATTGGTTTTTTTCGTTTTGTCATTTTGCTTGATATGTTTCTCAGTTTGTGAAAATCGTGATCTGCTTTGTTCTTTTCGCATTACATTCTTTATTATTTACAGAGAACTTTAATCATGGTCAACAACCGTCAACGCAAAGCTATTCGCAAATCAAAGGCATCGGCTGAAGACCAGGCTCAACATGATCGGATCAAAAACCTTCTAAACACATTAGCTCCTTTAGACAGTGCCGCAAACCCACCGGGTCAACACTCCAACACTTCGAGGTAAGATTATGATGTGGAATAGGTTGATTTATGGAAAATAGGGGAAACACCTCAAAATTTTTCAAAAAATTGTTCGAAAAATTCATAGTAGAAACAATTTTCGACGAATTTCTCGAAAAATTTTTGAAACGCATTCATTTTGACATGGTGGCCTACCTTTTGCAAGTTGGGTGTTCTAGGCCACAGCTATTTTTGGCCTAAGAATGGTCTAACATGACCCTGGTACGTAAACGTTATGGTTTGTAGTTTTCTGGTATTCGCCTCGTATGTTTTTAGTCTGTTTTAACATGGTGGTCCTAACTTTTACATGTTGAGTTTTCTAGGCCACAATGGTAAATGGCCTAGAGATCACACCGGGATAATGATAGACAATTTCTATTTCGTAAACTTTGGTGGCATAGTCCGCCACTTCAAACTCAGGGTCAAGTAGGTCATTTATAGGCTTTAAAAAAGTTAGTGGCCTAGAAAGCGTAAATTGTAAAAATTAGGCCACCCCGTAAAAATGTCCAAAAATCGAGAAATCAGTGTCAGCGACGATTTTTCGAAATCCAGAATTGCGAATTTTTCGAGAAGTTTCGAGAGTTTCGAAAAAGTTGTTTCGATCGAAATCAATCAGAACTGAGAAATTTATTAAAGTAAAACGTAATGCACATTCTCCTACAAGACAATTTTTTTCAGCCGTCTGTCTACTTCGAATAACTCAAGGAAGCGACGAATTTCTGTACCAGCTCGGAGACAACCATCTAACACGCGGCCCAAACGTAATGCAAAGGCGTCCGCTGTTCGAGTTAATCATCCCGACAAAGAAGAAGTCGTTTCCAATCCATCCTCGCAAGCATCAACATCCGGATCGGCCTCCGACGGACCAAGAATCAGGGATCGTCAAGCGCAGGTCAACAAACCTCCAGGAATTGTGAGACAAGAACCTATGCGGACTGATAATCCTACTCCTAAAAGAAACGCGAAACCGAAACGACCAATAAAAAAAATACCAGAAAACATCGTTCCGGAGCAGGAACCACCTGCTTCAGAAGTTGAGGATCAAAATGTTGTCGCTCCAGAATCTCAGCAACCAGCTCATGAAGGACCAGATGTCAGTTCTGAAGTTGCCGCAGCAGTGTCTATCGTCCAAGCTCAGCAATCGGCTTTGATTTTTGCACCACCAACACCATCGGCAGAGGATGTCGCAGCTCCCAGAGCATCAGAAGTCATTCCACCATTTGTCTCGGAAGCATCTGCTCTAACACAATCACCACCACAACAACCCCATCAGAATCAAGCGATCGCACCAGCGACACCAACAGCAGTGGTACAATTAGCCGTCGTTCATCTGGATCGGCCACAGTGCCCAGTATATTTGAACGTAAGCAAAATTTTTCGAAAATAATGAATTCTACAATTTTTTACAGGCCGAGAGAGCTGCTCTTTTCCGATTGCCTAACAGATCCAATAATTTCCGCACTTGGAATGTAAGTTTGTTTTTTTAGGATTAACTAGAATTTCAAAAGCAGTACATTTTGAGCTGAATTATCTTGGTTCCTATGAGAGATATCAAAAACTTGCCAACTGATAAAACATTGGTGATGTTTAGATTAATATTTTATTAGTTGGCAAAATTTTGATATCTTTCACGAAAATCGAGATAATTGAGTTGACCTTTTGGGTAGGCTTCTATTAACGGATATACGGTAATGCTATTTTTCGGAAGTCTTCAAACTTTGTCAAAATTTCAATTTTGCTTGAAATTCATTAAGAAATTTTTGAAATCTGCCTAATTTTTAGCTCGGTCCTACCTTTTGAAGTTTTGCTTCAAATTCTATGAAACTTGTATTTTCAAACTTTTCTTTGAAATGGCGTCTTAAAAATACCAAATATTGAAATTTTCAGGCTCGAGATGTGTACGAATGGTTGAGAATGCTACCAAATCAATCGGCGGCTTTCAAAGCCTTACGAGAAAAGCTCTTGGAGTACGACGGATCGGGCGATTTTTTGAACCAACTGCTCAGTGGTCCAGAGAGCGTTAAAAGTGCGTCTGAGATGCTCAACGCTTCGATTCTTCACTGCCACTCTATCAAAAGGCACGTGGCTGCATTGGAGAACTTTCTACTGGAGACGGAGTATAAAGAGGCTGTGCAGAAGTATGAGCAACGAAATAATTAATTGATTGATAACTGAGATTGAAGTGGTATACTGTAAAACCTGTATTAGAAGGGCCGGTCATTCTATTGTTCCAAGGAACCTCCGGAGGCTCCTTCAAATGCAGCTTTTACGGTGAGATGATTAATTATGTTCAAGATAATCTTTTCTTTTTCATTCTCTACCCAAATTTTTCATTTCGATTTAACTTTTTTCTGTAATAAAATAAATTTTTATCAATCGGCGAATTTTACTGTTTTTACGGATTATACGGATACAATTTTACAAAGGTCCATAAAGTTTACGGCTTGTTGAAAATAGTAAAATCTCAGCCCTGGTTCATTCTTGATTTCTGTATATCCAGATGTCCAATCAAAAGAGAAACTTCCCAATCATTTTGTCAACACTCTTTAAACGCCGAAAAAAATTTAAAAAATGGGACACCCACAAAAAGGTGTTGAGAGGTTTTTCGTTCTACTCAAAAAAAACTTTTTCGCGTCCCTTTTTCCGTTTCCTGCTCATCAGCAATTTTTTTCTCGAATAAAGAATTGTCGTCTTCTATTTTCTTCTTTCTCTCCCCTTTCTTACCCAGATGCCTAGTGACGTAAAAAAAGGAAATTGCTTTAATTTTTGAAATTTTTTTAGCATCAGTTTCAAAGTTTGCTCATTTTCCTCTGGTGTCTAATTATTTTGTCCAGGTACTTTGGAATTTTTAAAAATTTTGAATTCAAAAGTTTGATAAACTCCAATTACCGTAAAACTTGTATTAGGAAAGCGCCTTTAATAGAAGGGTCCCTCTAATAGAACTGCCTTCCGAGAGGGGCTTGGAAAACTAGAGGGGCCTTCTGTAAAACAGGACCCCATTTCAAAATGTGTTTTGCAATCAGAAAATTTCCATACTTTTTCAGTACAAAAATATTCCGGGAACTCCACAATTTGATGGGAATATATTGAAACTCTATGTCTCAATGAAAATCTTGCTAAATTTTGGTGAAATTGGTTGTTTTCATGAATTTTGAACTTTGTCGAATTTTCCGTTGAAAAATTTCGGAGAAAACGGCCGGAACAATAGAAGGGCCCCCTCTAATTGAAGTGCACCTGTAATAGAAGGGCCCTCCGGAGGTACCTTGGAACAATAGAAAGGCCGGCGCTTATAATATAGGTTTAACGATAAGAATTTTTTCTCTTCAAAAAATCTCATATCTCTGTTTCTCATATTTTCTCTAAATCTCTTTCTTTTCTTTTTTATCTCTATTTTTTTTATTAAAAAATGCACTTTCAAATGCTTCTATCTCCTCCTCCTAACATGATGTTATATACAAGTAGCAAGTACTTTTTGCTATTTTTCTATTCTCTCTCTCTCTCTTTTTACTTCTAAAGCATTTCCGTTTTTTTCTCTGCTCCCTCTCTTTCACACGTTTCTCTCTCAAAAATTCTTCATATCTTCTTCTCTGTTTTCTCTGTTTTCTCTTCTTGTCTCTTTCTCTCTGAAAGATAAAATCTGCTCTTGAACTCTGCACTCATTGATATTAGTGTAATAAAATGTTAGGAAATATCGGATTTCGTTCCTCGTTACATGCGTTTTGAATTTTCGAGACGAAAGATATTTTTGAGCTGAAATTTTGGTTCAAGGAGGTTTTCAATCTTTTGAGAAAAAGTAATTTTTCAAATACTTTGAAATTTTAAAATTTCAATATCTCCAAAGTTCAAAAATTTAGGATCTGGGCTTCCTTTCAATTTCAATTTTCTTCCAATATATGAATTCTGAATCCTGAATTCTCAATAGAAAAAGAATAGAAATTCAGAATTCACAATGAGGTGCAAATCTTCTCTCTCTCTCTCACTCTCTTTCTCTAGCTTTCCATTTTTTTCAGAATTCCTTTCTCTTTTTTCCTCTAAACACTATAATAGAAAGCCACCCGGAACATTTCATTAGTTAACCACTTTTTGATATCTCTTACAGAAAATGAGGTACATGGGCTAAAATTTGACGATTCGGATGACGCTCTATTAGAGTGTTTACGGTAATTTGATTATTTCTAGTTTATTTCACAAATTTTCCTCAATTTTTAAAACTTGAATACATCATTGAAATGTCAGAATTTCGCGTATTTTTTCCAAATAATTTCAGTTTCTGCTTTTTGAAATTTGGACTTCTTTATGGGCAAAATCATTCTTTCTGTTTATAATTTTCTCCTCCGAATCCCATAGATTTCCCAATAGGTTCCAATTTCTTTTTCTTCTTTTTTTGTTTCTTTTCTCCTGTCTTTCTTCTTTTTTGCTCATTATTTTTCCATCACCATGACAATATTTGGATTTTTCTTCTTCTTTTTTTCTTTGTTTTCTTTTTTAGGTTGTGGGTTTAGAAAAAAAAGGTTCAGGATATTTGAGGTCCCTGGGTCCCTGGGTCCCTGGGTCTCTGGGTCCCTGGGTCCCTGGGTCCCTGGGTCCCTGGGTCCCTGGGTCCCTGGGTCCCTGGGTCCCTGGGTCCCTGGGTCCCTGGGTCCCTGGGTCCCTGGGTCCCTGGGTCCCTGGGTCCCTGGGTCCCTGGGTCCCTGGGTCCCATAAATGCAGTAATCCAATCGGAATTTCAAAATTTGGAGAAAAAGCTGATTCCAGAAAGTCAGTTTAAAATTTCCTTTTTTCAAAACTTTCTGAACTCTGAACATTTATTTCGAAACCTGAGATAATCGGGGAAAAAAGCGTTGAGGCGTAGTTTTTATTTTGTGTGTAACTCAACATTTTTCTCCGCTCGAAAAAAAAGCTAATTTTTTGTTCTTTTTCCTCAAGATTCCGGAAGTTTTAAAAAAGTTTCCGATGACTTTTGGATTCTGAAGGAAACCAAAAGAAATTAGTTTTCGCATCATTTCACAATGAATCGCCTTCTTTTTTTCTTGAGTCAGTAGAATTTTTTTGAATAAAAAGGTTTTTGCTCTTTCATACATTTTCTTGCCTTCTGAAAAATCCCATAATTTTGAATTATTTTTTTCCAGAATTTCAAATATTTTATCTCATTTTTTTCATTTTTTAAAACCAAAAATTTCTCAAAAATTTTAAATTTTGAAGCGTTGAAAATGTCTGAAAAGTTCTTTTTTAGGTTGGAATTATTCATTTTGAGGCTAGCAAACTCCCAATTTACTATCTGAAAACTCAACAATAACCTCTAAAAGTCTGTTATATGAACCTTTAAATTTGCCAGAATCCACTAAAAAATATATAATTTCTCTTGGTTCCTGGCTTTTTTTCATTCGCTCTAATTCCATTAAGAATGCCGGAAAGGGCCTATGAGAAAATAAATTCTACCCTCTTTTTTTTGACACCCCCACTCCCGTTTGCCTTTTTTCTTTCCGTTTTTTTCCCTAAATTTTCTATGCATTTGCATATTTAAATTCGTTTTTTTTTGTCTTTTTTTCGTATTCCAATCATTCGAATCGGGAACTTAAATATTCGAAAAAACAGAAATTCCGATTTTCAAAGTAGGAAATCCGAATTTTTGGGCTCCCATTTTTCAAATTTTCGCAAATTGTCATTACGGAATTCTCCAAATTTTACAAAATTGGAACTACTTTAAAAATATCTATCGATTTCGAACCTTTTCAAATTTTCCGAATTCGAATTTCTGAATTTCAAAATTCGAAATGTCGAAGAACATTTATTTTTTCGGAACTTCGAAACTCGAACTTTCTGATTTTCAGAATATTGGGCGTTTTTCGAAAATGATAAAATGGGATTTCGGATTTTTGAAAACCAAACATTCGGCATATTTTTGAAAAATATTTAAACTGAAATTTCTAATTCTTCAGAATATTCCGAAATTTCAAATTTTCGATTTCGAAATTTCGAAATTATAGTGAATTGTAATGTTTCCAATTTTCGGTGATTTTGGGATTTCGGAATTTCGGAATCACTGAATTTCGAGATTTTGAAAGTTGGAATTCTCAAATTTTTAATTTTCCAAACATCATCAGTTCTGAATCTTCCGATTTTTGAAAACCCAAACCTACATAGGAACACCAGAATTATCCAGTTTCCCAAATAATTCAAACTTTTTAGAATCTAAAATTCGAATTCTCATTTGACCAGTTGCTATTTTAATCGGAATATTTCAGTCTGAATTCTGAATTCCTAAAATTTTCGAAATTTCCAGAATTCTGAATTTCCCATGATATTGTCAAAGAAACAGTTGAATGGATTCTCAAAACAATACAAAAATATATATTGAAAACAAAATAGTGCGATGGTTTTGGAGATTTAGACATGGGAAAATAGAGAAAAAATTCCTTGTGTCTTGCAAGAAAATTTCGATCATTTTCGATAGCATCATCCAAATGCATTTGCTCCTTCTCAATGAGGAAAGGGGCGGTATAGTATTTTAAAGGCGCACATTTTAAAAACTGAAAAATTAACAAAAAAGTTGTCATTACAAAATCAAAGCTCTATTTCTGTTTAGTATGCTCTGAAACTTTCAAACAATTCAAAAAGTTCTGAACTACCGTAAACACTCTGATAGAACGCCCCAAACCGTCAATTTTGAGCCCGTTTATCTCATTTTCTCTGATAGATATCAAAAAGTGGTTGACTAGCAAAGTGTTGCTGACATCATGATAAACATTGTATTAGTTGACAACTTTTTCACAACTTTTTAAAAAAGTGAGATATATGGGCTCAAAGTGGACGCTCCGGGTGGCGTTCCATTAGAGTGTTTACGGTACTTTTGTAGGACTTCAAAGTTGACTATTTTTCCCTGAAAAAGCCAAAAGATCATCTCGTTTTTTTTCTGTATATCAGTGAATATATTTTCCAAAAGATCCTCTAAAATTCTGCTTTCTGGAACATTCTAAAAAGGCTCCAACTTTCAAAAACCCTTCAAAAATTTCATTGACGCAATTTGGAAAAAATCTCCCAATTATTCCGAGTAATCCGATACTTTTTTCCTTGGTATTTTATTCTCCCGGTGCTAAACTTCTCAAGAAGAGTGTGTGAAACGAGTTTCTTCTTCTTCTTTTTCTTCTTTCTCCATCCGTTTTTTTTCCATCATTTACTCCTTCATTCGTCCCTCCAATTGATGTTTTCTTTCGCCTTTTTCCTTCTTTTTGGTCAATTCTTTTGAGAGAAAAAAAACGACATCTTCTTGTTGTTTTTTTCTGCTTTCCAGACATTCTGAGAGAGAAATCTTTTACATTTATTTTCTCTCGGAAAACTTATTTTCTCTAGTTCTTCTAATTTTTCTTCTTAATCTATAGTGATGGGACCAACTGATTTTTGGCTTGATTTTTGGCATTTTTAGACAATTTTTTTGCCTAGTTTTCGTTTTTTACATAATATCGACTTTTCGATTTTCAGATTTCTCTGGAAAAAATGACAGAAAACATTCTGACGGAAGAACGATACATTCGGGATATCACTACGTTTGCCAATAGCTCCAGAGGAGATGTTTGGACGTTGAATAAGGTGAGTTTCTGAAATTCTGAAGTTATAAAGTTCCGAGATTCTGAGATTCTGAGATTCTGAGATCCAAAGATTTTGAGATTCTGAGATTCTGAGATTCTGAAAGTCTGAAATTCTAAAATTCTGAAATTTGGGAATTCTGAAATTCTAAAATTCTGAAATTTGGGAATTCTGAAATTTGAGAATTCTGAAATTCAGAAATTTGGGAGGTCTGAAAAGGTTTCTGAGATTCTAAGATTCTGAGATTCTAAGATTCTGAGATTCTAAGATTCTGAGATTCTGAGATTCTGAGATTCTGAGATTCTGAGATTCTGAGATTCTGAGATTCTGAGATTCTGAGATTCTGAGATTCTGAGATTCTGAGATTCTGAGATTCTGAGATTCTGAGATTCTGAGATTCTGAGATTCTGAGATTCTGAGATTCTGAGATTCTGAGATTCTGAGATTCTGAGATTCTGAGGTTCTGAGATTCTGAGATTCTGAGATTCTGAGATTCTGAGATTCTGAGATTCTGAGATTCTGAGATTCTGAGATTCTGAGATTCTGAAATTCTGAGATTCTGAGATTCTGAGATTCTGAAAGTCTGAAATTTTAAAATTCTGAAATTTGGGAATTCTGAAATTTGAGAATTCTGAAATTCAGAAACTTGGGAGGTCTGAAAAGGATTCTGAGTTCTAAGATTCTGAGATTCTGAGATTCTAAGATTCTGAGATTCTGAGATTCTGAGATTCTGAGATTCTGAGATTCTGATATTCTGAGATTCTGAGATTCTGGGATTCTGAGATTCTGAGATTCTGAGATTCTGAGATTCTGCGATTCTGAGATTCTGAGATTCTGAAGTTCTGAGGTTCTGAGATTCTGAGATTCTGAGATTCTGAGATTCTGAGATTCTGAAAGTCTGAAATTCTAAAATTCTGAAATTTGGGAATTCTGAAATTCTAAAATTCTGAAATTTGGGAATTCTGAAATTTGAGAATTCTGAAATTCAGAAATTTGGGAGGTCTGAAAAGGATTCTGAGATTCTGAGATTCTGAGATTCTGAGATTCTGAGATTCTGAGATTCTGAGATTCTGAGATTCTGAGATTCTGAGATTCTGAGATTCTGAGATTCTGAGATTCTGAGATTCTGAGATTCTGAGATTCTGAGATTCTGAGATTCTGAGATTCTGAGATTCTGAGATTCTGAGATTCTGAGATTCTGAGATTCTGAGATTCTGAGATTCTGAGATTCTGAGATTCTGAGATTCTGAGATTCTGAGATTCTGAGATTCTGAGATTCTGAGATTCTGAGATTCTGAGATTCTGAGATTCTGAAAGTCTGAAATTTTAAAATTCTGAAATTTGGGAATTCTGAAATTTGAGAATTCTGAAATTCAGAAATTTGGGAGGTCTGAAAAGGATTCTGAGATTCTGAGATTCTGAGATTCTGAGATTCTGAGATTCTGAGATTCTGAGATTCTGAGATTCTGAGATTCTGAGATTCTGAGATTCTGAGATTCTGAGATTCTGAGATTCTGAGATTCTGAGATTCTGAGATTCTGAGATTCTGAGATTCTGAGATTCTGAGATTCTGAGATTCTGAGATTCTGAGATTCTGAGATTCTGAGATTCTGAGATTCTAAGATTCTGAGATTCTGAGATTCTGAGATTCTAAGATTCTGAGATTCTGAGATTCTGAGATTCTGAGATTCTAAGATTCTGAGATTCTGAGATTCTAAGATTCTGAGATTCTGAGATTCTGAGATTCTGAGATTCTGAGATTCTGAGATTCTGAGATTCTGAGATTCTGAGATTCTGAGATTCTGAGATTCTGAGATTCTGAGATTCTGAGATTCTGAGATTCTGAGATTCTGAGATTCTGAGATTCTGAAAATCTGGAACTCTCTTTTTCAGACTTTAAAGTTTTGAAGTTCCAGAAATTTAGAAATTGAAGTTTCTTAAATTCTTAGGCTCTAAAAATCTGAAAAGTTCAGAATCTAAAATTCGGGTTTTCGAATTTCTCTGTTTCAAAATTTTGAGATTTTGAGATCTGTAAGTTTTAAGGCTTAAAAATTTTGAGAATCATAATTTAAATCTGGAACATTTGAAATTTGAAGAATCTAATTTCTTCCCCGAAATTTCCATATTCCATACTTTTCAGACACCCTTCGGAATCACGGCCAAACAATCTGCAATTTGTCGTTTCGATGATCATATTATCAATAGACAATCTCAATTTCAATACAATAGAAAGTTGGTTAGACTCGAGTTGTGGTTCATGTTCTATTGCCGAAGTGAGTATTTTTGGAAGATTTTGGAAGGTTAATGAAAAACAAGTATCGACCGGAAAGTTTATGGAAAGTGCCAATTATCTGAAGGGAAACTTTTCTAGGTCATAACTCAGCTCACGTGAGCATTTTGCTGATTTTTTAAACATATTTGGAGTCCTCATAAGCTCTTCTATCTGCTCTCAAAATTTCAAAAAAGTTAAACCCGCCCCTTCAAGTAACTCCCTTATTAGATTACTGTACTCTGCGTACTATAGGTATACTGCAAACCAGTTGATGTCATAGACAGTACCTTCCAGTGAATTACTGTAAGACTACTACTGGTTTTCCAAGTATAATAATCTTTTTATTCAACGGAGCGCGCAAAATTTTTTAAACCTAGGACAGTGTGTACCGTAAGATTACTGTACCGAGAAGTACTGTAGGATAACTGTGAATAATTTAAATCAAAATTTTATAACCTGCAAAAACTTTGGCCATGGAAACTAGGCCACTATTTCAAACGATTATTTTCCAGATGGCCGGCCAATGAGAGTTCGAGAAATCGCAGAGATTCTTGGCACAAAGCCAGAAGAGAATGATGCGATTGTGATCGAATTATCGACGCATCCAACATTGGGAATACCGTACTACAAACTGTATAAAAATCCAGAATATTCCGGTGATCCAATGGGTGGAAAAGTGCCCGATGAAGAGAATTATGTAGAGAGGTAAAATGATTTTTTGGGATTTGGAATTTTGGGAATTTCTTGAATTTTCAATTGGGTTGGGTGTCCGAATTCTTGAAATCATCGAAAAGAATTCTGTAATTTCAAAAAGTTGACTTTCTGGGATTCTAAGATTCTGAGATTCTAAAATTCTGAAATAACAAGCTTCTTAGAGTCTAGGATTCTGAGAATCTGAGATTCTGAAATTTTGAAAATCTGAGGTTCTGAAATTCAGAACTTCCTAGAACCCAAGTTTTGCAGTTTGAAAATTTGAAAATTTTGTTTTTTTTTCAAACTTTTTATTCAGAAATCTCAAAGTTCAATATCAAAATTTTCGAGAACTGCCGAAAATTCTAGAATGCTGTGGTCATTCTGTCGAAAATCGGAGGGGTCATTTCTTTGATAAGAAACTCAACATGTTACGATTTTTCGAAATTTTGACAGGTTTCCAGTTTTTCTTATCTAGTGTCTTCGAAAAATTGAAAAATTTGAAACATTGAAATTCCGATAAAAACCTTTAAAACCAGAAAAAATTAAAATATCGGAATCTCAGAATTTCAGAATTTCAGAATTCCAGATTCTCAGAATCTCAGAATCTCAGCATCTCAGAATCTCAGAACCTCAGAATCTCAGAATCTCAGAATCTCAGAATCTCAGAATTCCAGATTCTCAGAATCTCAGAATCTCAGAATCTCAGAATCTCAGAATCTCAGAATCTCAGAATCTCAGAATCTCAGAATCTCAGAATCTCAGAATCTCAGAATCTCAGAATCTCAGAATCTCAGAATCTCAGAATCTCAGAATCTCAGAATCTCAGAATCTCAGAATCTCAGAATCTCAGAACCTCAGAACCTCAGAATGTCAGAATCTCAGAATCTCAAAATTTGACAATTTTTTCCAGGTGGATTTCAGCGTTCGGAGCCGAAGCAGGTCTAGTCCAAAACCTTCAAAAAATGTCAACCTATTCAGAATGCAATTCGTCGTGCAACCAATCCACGACTAGTACCGAAGATTCCTAGGCACGAAATTTAAATTTTTCGTAAAAAAATAAGTTTATTTTGTTCATTTTTTCCCCTTATCTTTCCATTTTTCACCAGCAATAATAGCCTTGAAAATATACTGTTAAGAACGGGTTCTGTCTATTTTTTTTTGAAAATAAAATCATAAAGTTTGTACTTTTGTTTTTTTTTGTTCTTTTCTTTTCAGACACTAAAAAAGATACTTTGCTCTCCAAAAATATGAAGAAAACATCAGAACTTTTTTGATAAAAAGTTTGATGATAACCCACAAAAATATTATCTTTCTAGCTTCGTTTTGATTTTAAGAGGAATGCAAATATCCATAACTTTCAGTTTTCTGAGATTCTGAGATTCTGAGAGTTTTCAAGATTATTTTTGTTCCTCTTGAAGTTTCAGTATTCCAAATTCAAAATTCTGAAATTCAGGAGCTTCAAACATTCTATGAGGTTTCTATCAAAGTTTTGAGATTTCAAAATTTTCAATTTTTCGACGACACTAGATAAGAAAAACTGGAAACCTGTCAAATTTCGAAAAATCGTAACATGTTGAGTTTCTTATCAGAGAAGAAATGACCCGTCCGGTTTTTGACAGAATGACCAGAGCATTCTAGAATTTTCGGCAGTTTTCAAAAATTTTCCCGAGTTTCTAGAAGCTTCTAGAAATTTACAAAACTTGAATTTCAGATTTTGATTTTTAGGCACTTTAAATTTTGCAATTCTGGGATTCTGTAATTTTGAATATCTAAAAAAGATGTAATTCTTTAAAAAAAGAAGAAGCAATTTATAAAAAAGTTTCAAATTCTAATGACAAGAGCTTTCGGAATTTTGAATTTCAGAATTTTATGAGTTTCCAAATTTCGGTGTTTCCGAATTTCTGAATTTCTGCATTTATGAATTTCCGAATTCCGGAATTTCCGAATTTCTGAATTATTGACATTCTTTCCGATCTTTGGAATCCCTAGAAGTTCAAATTTTGAACTTTTCTAGGAAATTCGTAATATCGGAAATTTTGGAATTGTCAAAACTTCAGATACCCAAAATAAACTTCCAGAATATTCTAAAACATTTTTCATTTTTCTAGAAACTTCTTCTACCTATTTTTACGACCATTTTCCGAGTCTAGACTCCTTGGAAAATGTGTCGGTTTTCATCGAAAAACGCGTTTTTTCTTCAAAAAAAAAACGAAACAATAAGGTGATGATAACACAAATATTTGTACTCTGGAGTGTTTTTTGCGGTCTCTTTTTTCAATTTTTTCGTATATTTTTTCATGTAAACAGTTTAGATCAAAAGGACCGCCAAAGTGTTTTCTTAACCAAAAAAAAAACGTTTTCTAGGATATACAGCTGCTCCGAAAATTGCAAGCTCCGCCCATTTTGTAGAATAGGATAAAAGAGAAAACTGGAATCTAGAAATGTGAGAACCTAGGACTTTTTTATTCGTTTTCATATGAATCTATATAATATTCTTCTGATCCTTTTACTCCAATAGAAATGTTGGCTCACAGCTAACTACAGTACCCACGTTTAAGAAAAGGAATCTCCAAATCGGAATGTTCGGCAATTCGGAAATTCGGAATTTGGTAGTTCAAAGATTTGGCAGGAATCTAAAGTTTTGAATTTTCGAATTTCTAAAAAAAAATTATGTGGGACGTTTCAGCTCGAAATCTCTTGCTTCAAAGCTTAAAGTTACAATTTATCAACAGAGCGCGGTTTCTACTCAGTCAACATACAAAGTTCCCCGTGCTCTTTGTCTTCTCCTCTTCCAAACCAAAAGGACAACACATGTTGTTCTCTCCCTCAGTGTCATTTGCACTTTTTAGCGCCAGCGATGGCTTCGGCGCGGTCACTCCGCCTCCTCCATTCAGTTTCTCTCGTTTTCTCCTCTCTTATCATCAATTTTTCGTTCATTTCGTCAAAAAAAACTTGATAATGGCTGTCGGGTTTGCAGGAGGAGAGTGGTCACTCTCCGAGGATTTTTTGCTTTTCCAAAATTTTCCAACTTTGGCAACTTTTCTGGTGATAAGCGGGTCTATGGGTTGATTGGAGCTCATTAGAGCTAGCCTCGAAAGCTAAATTCTAAAAAGTTTTGAATTTTTTTGCTCAATTTCATAGATCAGAATTTCAAATTTGAGACGGAATTATAATTTCTCTTATCAATTCTTATCAAAACTGACCCTTCTTTCCTCTCCTATCCGCTTAAAGTGACCACTGATAGCAGAGAAGCTCAATTTTACTCTAGGATTTTCTGATTTTCCTGTTTCTTGCAAGCAATTTTAGCTCAGCGAATCCAAAATTTTTTATCGTTTTTTGAAGCAAAATATTGTCGGATTAAAAAAAGTGACACCTGAAAATCTCGGAGACGGCGCTCGTGTCGATTTACGAGGGGGCGGAGCGAAAACGGATACTGTAGATAACGAATTTATTTATGTGAATTTAGTGGGATTTTCTGAACAAAATTTTGATTTCTTGATATAAAAATGATCGCTACCATCTCTAGAATCTATTTTTTGGCAAAAAACTAAAATTAAACTCGAAAGTAGCTCGAACGAGCCGAAATTTTGAAATATTGCGTTTTTGCCGCACTTTTTCGTAGATCAAAAAAAGCAAAAGTTTTCAAATTCTCAGGTGTCACTTTTTTTAATTCGACAATATCCGCAAAAAAAGAACTTCTCGAATTTTATCGGAAATCGTGTCGAACCCTCCGCTTGCATAGCATGTTCCTTTAAAGTGTTACGGTAGAAATTTGAGCGGTTTCGCCGAAAATTCAAATAGTTTGAGTTGTTTTTCACTATTTTAGCCGGCTAATTTATAAAATTATGCCGCCAAATAAATATTTTTATTTTCTCACACACACTCAATCTCTGGTTAGAATTCAAAAGTAACACTCACACACAGACAAAGTAAACATCACATGTTTTTTTCTCAAATTTCTCCGTTCTTTTTATGTTTTATTTTTCCTGTCTTTTTTCTCACTCTGGCTATATCCCTATTTTTCCTTGAGTCTCTTTCTCTTTTTTTTCACAAAAAAAAACGGATTTTCGACTAATTTGGCGCTGAAAATGGCCGAAATTTCAAACGTATTCTCAGTATTTTCAATAAATCCAGACTTCCAGAAAATGCGGAACGTCGAGGATGAGCTGCAAGTTTTTTTTCAGCTTTTTCAGCATGTGAATCTGGCTTCCTTTCTCTGAAAAAATTCTGTTTTTGCGCTATTTTTCAGGAAATCGTGTCGAGACCCAGTTCCCTTTCGAAGCATGTGCCTTTAAAGTGTTACGGTGAAATTTGAGCGGTTTCGCCGGGAAATTCGAATGCTCTTCCTTGTTTTTCACTGTTTTTTCAGCTAAAAATCATTTTTACAAGATAATTTTTCTATACAAAAAATGATTTTTCGGTGATAAGATAAATTTTTGGATGTTTATCAATAAGATAGAAAACTCTCCGAAGAATCTATCTTATCTCTGAAAAAACACTATAAATATGCGCAGATTTCCAGCAGTTTTCGCTTTTTTCCTCTATTTTTTTCTTTCAATTTACCGAATTTTTCCCCTCAAAAATGAAATTTTCAGTCGCGGACGAATGCATTGGGAAAGCATGAAAGCGACGTTGCACCTCGAAGACGGGTCTTCGTTCGTAGGTTCGATTTATGGAGCCACGAAGAGTGTCGTCGGAGAAATTGGTGAGAAAAAATTCCCGAGATTTTGGCGGAAATTTGGATTTTTTCTAATTTTCAGTCTTCCAAACGGGAATGGTCGGTTATGTGGAATCTTTGACGGATCCATCATATGCGAAACAGCTTCTGACACTCACCTACCCGCTTATCGGAAACTATGGGGTCCCAGACACAGAGATTTTGGACAAATTCGGACTTCCCGCCGAATTCGAATCGGATCGTGTGTGGCCGGCGGCGTTGATTGTGGAGAAACTGTGTGTTGATGGGGAGCATAGTCATTGGCAGGCGGTTCAATCGCTGTCTGAATGGCTGAGAAAGGCGGATGTTCCGTGTTTGTCAGGAATTGATGTGAGACAGTTGGTGAAGAAGATTCGAGAGACTGGAAGTATGAAGGTTGGTCTTTTTTTTTACTACTGAAACACCGAGTTTTTTTGCCAGCTGAAAATGGCGCTTCACTTGAAAATAATTTAAGCCCCGCCCATTATTTCCAGGCAAAACTAGTCATCGAATCGGACTGCGCGAAAACCCTCGATTTCGTCGATGTAAATGCTGAAAATCTGGTGGACTTTGTTTCTCGAAAAGAGCCAATTACCTATGGAACAGGCGATCAGACGATTCTCGCTGTCGACTGTGGACTCAAAAATAATCAGATTCGTTGTCTGGCGAAACGTGGATTCAAAGTCAAAGTGGTCCCATGGAATCATTCGATCGATGTGGAGCGAGATTATGATGGTCTCTTCCTGTCAAATGGTCCAGGAGATCCAGAAGTTTGCGGAGAGCTCGTTGATCGGCTTGCCAAAGTGATCGCTCGAGGGGATAAGCCAATTTTTGGAATCTGCTTGGGACATCAGGTGTTGAGCAGAGCCATTGGAGCAAAAACGTATAAGTTGAAGTGAGTGATTTTAGTAGTCTAGAAAGATGAAAATCTGTGGCCTAGCTTTTGCAAGTTGCTTTTTTCTAGCCCACCCTGGTGAATGTCCTAGAAAAGACCTTTCCATCATGGTGGCCTAGGTTTTGCAAGTTGAGTTGATCAGCCACCAACTTTTATGACCTAAAAACTGCCTGATACTAACCTAGTGTGTTTTCTAGACAACTTGAATATAGTGGCCTAACTTTTACAAGTTGAGTTTTCTAGACCACCACGACAAATGACCCAGACGTGGCTTAATATTCTCCTGGGTTACTTTCTAGGTCATTTCGACATGGGGGCCTAACTTTTGCAATTCCAAATTTTTCTAGGCCCCTACTTTTATAGTTCGAACGAATTCTCGAAATTTCATCCGAAAAAAAACACTGCTTCCAGATACGGTAACCGTGGTCACAACCAACCATGCACGCACTACGCCACCGGTCGCTGCTACATCACATCTCAAAATCATGGTTACGCAGTGGACACTGAATCCCTTCCAACCGATTGGAAACCTCTCTTCACCAATGAGAACGACAAGACGAACGAGGGAATCGTACACGCTTCGAAACCATTTTTCAGTGTTCAATTCCATCCAGAACACACTGCCGGCCCGACGGATTGCGAGTTTTTGTTCGACGTTTTTGCAAATGCTGTCAGACAAGCGAAGAATGGAGTTTTCATGAACGTCGATCAGGAGCTGACTCGTCTGATGACCTTCAATCCCATTTACCACGCCAAACAGCAACGGAAAGTGCTCGTTTTGGGATCCGGAGGTCTAACCATCGGCCAGGCTGGCGAATTCGACTATTCTGGAGCACAAGCACTGAAGGCGTTGAGAGAAGAAGGCATCCGAACTGTTCTTATTAATCCCAACATCGCTACAGTGCAGACATCCAAAGGGTTCGCAGATTTCACATATTTCCTTCCAATTACCAAGGAATATGTGACCGATGTGATTAAGAAGGAGCGGCCAACAGGAATTCTCTGTGGATTCGGTGGACAGACTGCCTTAAACTGTGCCATCGACTTGTACAAGGATGGAATCTTCGAACAGTATGATGTGCAGGTTCTGGGAACTCAGATCACTACGATTATGAAGACAGAGGATCGAGATTTGTTCAATCAAGAGATTTCGGCGGTTGGAGAGAAGGTTGCGCCAAGTAAGGCAGCTACAACAATGGAGGGAGCTATCGAGGCGGCTGAAGAACTCGGCTATCCGGTGCTGGTCCGTGCGGCTTATGCACTTGGTGGACTTGGATCTGGATTCGCTGACAATCGAGAGGAGTTGATAGCGATTGCTCAGCAAGCGTTGGCTCATTCGAATCAAGTGCTGGTCGATAAGAGTTTGAAGGGATGGAAAGAAGTGGAGTATGAGGTTGTGCGAGACGCCTATGACAACTGTATCACTGTGTGTAATATGGAAAATGTGGACCCGCTTGGTATTCATACTGGAGAGAGTGTGGTCGTCGCGCCGTCGCAGACACTGTCGGATAAGGAGTACAACGCGTTGAGAACGTGTGCGATCAAAGTGATTCGGCATTTGGGAATCATTGGAGAGTGCAATATTCAATATGCATTGGATCCGAATAGTCTTACGGTAAGCTTTGGAAAAATTAGCTAAAAATAGGCTAAAAATGGCTGAGGACGTGCTGAAAATAGGCTAAAAATGAGCTAAAAATCTCTGAAAAAGGTTTGAAATAGGCTGAAATTGACTGAAAATGACTGGAAATGACTGGAAATGACTGGAAATGAGGCTAGGCAGGCTAAAATCAAGCTAGAAGTAAGTTTAAAATAACATTAAAACTAGGCTGAAATAGGCTTAAAAAGGCTGAAAATGAGCTAAACAAGGCTGAAAATAGGATTAAAATGACTGAAAGTGAGATTAGAATAGGCCGAAATAGATAAGAATAAGCTAAAAATAGGCTGAAAATTACTGCACATGAGATTGAAAATAGGCTAAAATGGCTGAAATCGAGCTGGAAATGAGCTAAACATAGACTGAAGTTGATCGAAAATCGTTGAAAAAGGTTGAAAATATGTTGAAATGGCTGAAAATAAGCCGAAAAATAGGCTGAAATGACTCAAAATCTCTGAAAAAAGTTGAAAATGAGCTTAAACTGATCAAAAATGAGCATTAAATCTGGAAGTCTTGTATTCCAAAATTCTCAAAAACCTCTAAATTTTTCCAGTACTACATCATCGAAGTCAACGCTCGTCTCTCCCGATCGTCAGCTCTTGCCTCCAAAGCCACTGGCTACCCATTGGCCTACGTTGCAGCAAAACTAGCCCTCGGACAACATCTTCCAGTGATCCGCAACAGTGTCACTGGAACCACAACCGCCTGCTTCGAGCCAAGTTTGGACTACTGTGTCGTCAAAATTCCACGTTGGGATCTCGGAAAGTTCGCGAGAGTCTCCACTCAAATCGGAAGTTCAATGAAGTCGGTCGGAGAGGTTATGGGAATTGGAAGATGTTTCGAGGAGGCACTTCAGAAGGCGTTGCGAATGGTTTCTGATCATGCCGACGGCTTCTCACCGTACACATTCAGTCGTCCACCAACTGCTGATGATTTGGAGAAGCCGACTGATAAGAGAATGTTCGCGCTGGCTCGAGGAATGTATTACGGAGATTTTGATGTGGAAAAAGCGCATGCGCTGACTGCAATCGACCGTTGGTTCTTGTTTAGAATGCAGAATATCGTGGATATTTATCATCGGTTGGAGAAAGAGGATGTGACGACGGTGACTGGAGAATTGTTGTTGGAAGCGAAGCAAGCTGGATTCTCTGATAGACAGATTGCTAAAAAGATTGGAAGGTGGGCAATTTTTTGATTTCAAAATTTAATTTTTCTTTCCAGCAACGAATACACAGTCCGCGAGGCGCGTTTCGCCAAAGGAATCACTCCATGTGTGAAACAAATCGACACCGTCGCCGGAGAATGGCCAGCACAGACCAATTATCTCTATACGACATTCAACGGAGTCGAAAACGATGTTCGTTTCAATATGAAGAACGCTGTGATGGTTCTGGGATCAGGAGTTTATCGAATCGGATCGTCAGTGGAGTTTGACTCATCGTGTGTGGGATGTATTCGTGAATTGAAGGTTTGTCTAGACACGTCTTCAATTATCTGGGTTTCTGAAAAGGTGGCACTTTTCTGATAACGTCTTACTGTAACTGAGATGCTTTAATAGACTGGCACTTATAGGTGCGGTCTTCCGTTAATAAAATTACCTTAAAACCTCTAATAGAAGGGCCTCTTACTCATACCTTCGAGCTCAATTATCTCGGTTCTTTTGAGAGATATCAAACATCTGTCAACTAATAACATGTTAATGATTTTATGATAAACATTTTATCAGTTAACCGATGTTTGATATCTTTCACAAGAAACGAGATAATTATGGTCATAATACGATAAATGACATTAAATGACACCCAGACCTATTGAATTGTTTTCCAGGCCCTCGGCTATTCGACAATCACTGTGAACTGCAATCCAGAGACCGTCTCCACTGATTATGACATCTGCGATCGTCTTTATTTCGAAGAGATCTCATTCGAAACTGTCCTCGACGTCTACCATCTCGAACAACCAAAAGGAGTGATCTTGGCGTTCGGAGGTCAAGCACCAAACAATATCGCGATGAGTTTGAGTCGTGCACAAGTGAAAATCTTTGGAACATCTCCAAATGATATCGATAATGCTGAGGATCGATTCAAGTTCTCTAGAAAATTGGAATCGTTGAAGATTAGTCAACCACTGTGGAAGAAGAGTGAAAACATGGAAGATGCGAAGAATTTCGCGGCACAGGTGAGTTGTTTTTTGAAAATTCAGAAAAATTTTATGTTTTCCAGGTCGGCTATCCTTGCCTCATTCGTCCATCATATGTGCTCTCGGGTGCCGCAATGAACGTAGCTCACAATGCCGAAGATCTCGAAGTGTTCCTGAAACAAGCGGCCGTGGTAGCCAAGGAACATCCAGTTGTGGTCAGCAAATTCATCAACGAAGCCAAAGAGCTGGACGTGGATGCTGTGGCGATGAATGGGAAACTGGTTGTGATGGCCATCAGTGAGCACATTGAGAATGCTGGTGTTCATTCGGGCGACGCCACGTTGGTCACCCCCGCACAGGATATGAATAAGCTCACTTTGGATCGAATCAAAGACATCACATATCGAATTGCCGAGGCTTTCAATGTCAACGGACCATTCAATATGCAGCTGATCGCCAAGAACAACGAGCTGAAAGTGATCGAATGCAACTTGAGAGTGTCCAGATCATTCCCATTCGTCTCCAAAACTCTTGACTATGATTTCGTGGCACTCGCTACGCGTGCAATGATGGCTGAAGACTCTCCAGCAATCCGAGCCACTATCAAACCAACAGCGACGTTGCTCAAAGGAAAGGGAAGAGTTGGAGTCAAAGTACCACAATTCTCGTTCTCACGACTCGCTGGAGCCGATGTGATGCTTGGTGTTGAGATGGCGTCGACTGGAGAGGTGGCGTGCTTTGGAACGTCGAGATGTGACGCGTATCTGAAGTCTCTGCTTTCCACTGGATTCGTCGTGCCGAAGCGAAACATTTTCATCTCGATCGGAGGCTATCATGCGAAGGCGGAAATGTTGAAGTCGGTGGAGACGTTGCAAAAGTTGGGATTCGATTTGTATGGATCTAAGGGTACGGTTTTATTGGTTCGATTGGAAGTTCTAAACAAGAGCGAAATTTGAAAAACGGTCTAGAAGTTTTTTAGTTAGGCCACCATATCAAGATGGCCTAGAAAACAACCTTGATTACAAACAGGACCGTTCTAGACCACTCACCATGGTGGCCGAGAAAACCCAACTCGCGAAAATTAGGCCACTATGTTAAAATGACCTAGAAAACACATCAGTTAGATGTCTAAGGATTTCTAGGCC
>NC_013486.2:4019626-4030217 GCF_000004555.2 Caenorhabditis briggsae | reverse complement strand
ATGTTTTCACTCTTCTTCCACAGTGGTTGACTAATCTTCAACGATTCCAATTTTCTAGAGAACTTGAATCGATCCTCAGCATTATCGATATCATTTGGAGATGTTCCAAAGATTTTCACTTGTGCACGACTCAAACTCATCGCGATATTGTTTGGTGCTTGACCTCCGAACGCCAAGATCACTCCTTTTGGTTGTTCGAGATGGTAGACGTCGAGGACAGTTTCGAATGAGATCTCTTCGAAATAAAGACGATCGCAGATGTCACCACATTTTTGGCCTAGTGATGGTCTTTATACATTGTGTGTTTCCTAGGTCATTTAGCATGGTGGCCTAGAAAACTCAACTTGCAAAACTCAGGCCACCATGCTGAAATGTTCTAGAAAACAACCCAGATAAATATCAGGGCCGTTCTAGCTCATTTACCTTGGCGGCATAGAAAACCCAACTTGCGAAAGTTTGGTCACTCTTGGCTCTTGAATACTCTGGTAATCCTTCCAGGAACTGCCGACTACTTCCAATCCAACAAGATCGACGTGAAACCCGTTGATTGGCCATTCGAAGAGGGATCATCCGATGAGAAGACCGCTAGTGGTACTCGTTCAGTCGTCGAATTCCTCGAGAACAAAGAATTCCACCTCGTCATCAATCTGCCAATCCGTGGATCCGGTGCATATCGTGTCTCTGCATTCCGCACTCACGGATACAAAACTCGTCGAATGGCGATTGATAACGGAATTCCACTGATCACAGACATCAAATGTGCCAAGACCTTCGTTCAGGCTCTCGCTATGGTTGGACGTCGTCCAACGATGAATTCTTTGGTGGATTGTGTCACTTCGAAGAGTCTCAAGCGTCTTCCAGGAATGGTAGACATCCATGTGCATGTCAGAGAGCCAGGAGCCACGCATAAAGAAGATTGGACATCTTGCACCAAGGCCGCCCTCGCCGGAGGAATCACCACGATTCTCGCCATGCCCAACACGAATCCTCCACTGGTGGATTCTGATTCTTATCATCTCACTGAGCAATTGGCATCTGCAAAGTCTGTCGTGGACTACGCTCTCTACATCGGTGCCACCCCGGAAAACTCAAAGTTTGCCGCGGAGTTCTCTGATAAGGCTGCTGCTCTGAAAATGTATCTGAACGAGACGTTTAGCACTCTGAAAATGGACAACATCTCCGATTGGACCGCCCACTTCCAAGCGTTCCCTGCCAATCGACCAATCGTTTGTCATGCTGAACGTCAAACGCTTGCAGCTGTCCTCTGCATTGCTCAGATGGCAAATCGAGCGGTTCATATCGCCCACGTGGCTACTGCAGACGAGATTGGCCTGATCAAAGAGGCGAAACTCAAAGGATGGAAGGTGACTTGTGAAGTGTGTCCTCATCACCTGCTCCTGACCGATGAATCGCTTCCCGAAGGCGTTCGAGAGGTACGTCCACGTCTTGTGAAGCCAGAAGATCGTCAGGCACTCTGGGACAACTTGGAATACATCGATTGTTTCGCCACCGATCACGCGCCACACACTTGGGATGAGAAGTCGGGAAAATCGGGAAAAGTGCCACCTGGATTCCCAGGCGTCGAATATATGCTTCCGCTTCTTCTCACAGCCGTCCACGAGGGAAAACTGACTTTGAAGGATGTCACCGATCGGCTATCAGTGAATCCACGACGAATTTTCAATCTGCCCGCTCAGGATGACACTTATATCGAAGTAGATATGGGTGAGGAATGGACGATTCCGGAGAATGGAGGACAGAGTAAAGCTGGATGGACACCGTTCGCTGGAAGAAGGGTTTATGGAAAAGTACACAATGTTGTGATCAGAGGAGAAGAAGCATTCGTTGATGGAAGGGTGAGTTTGTTTGGTTTAATAGTGGCCTAGAAAACTCAACTTGCAAAAGTTAGGCCACCATGTTAAAATGGTCTAGTAACTTTATCAGATGAATATCAGGTCATTTCTAGGTCATTTACCATGGTGGACTGGAAAACTCCACCTGGAAAAGTTAGGCCACCATGTTAAAATGGCCTAGGAACCCTATCAGATGAATATCAGGCAGTTTCTTGGCCATTTACCATGGTGGCCTAGAAAAAGCAGTTTGCAAAAGTTAGGCCACCATGTTAAAATCACCGAGAAGCCATATAAAATTCACCAGGTGAACTACGATGACCTAGAAAAATCATGTTTAAAAAGTTAGGTCACTCTATTCGTCACGTGAAACCGAAGAGTGTGATTTTCGAATTTAGCCCCGCCCACTGTTGAACTCTTTTTGAGCGATAGGCTCCGCCCGCTTTTGTATTAAAGACCACGCCCCATCCTTCCCTACTAGGGAATCCCTAAAAATGTTTTTTTTTCAGATCGTAGCCACGCCAGGCTTTGGAAAGAACCTCCGTCTCTATCCACACTCCACAAGCTCCGCCCATCTTGATCATGACGATGAGTTGGCACCAACACTGGAACCAGTCTCTGAGAATTCATCCGATGAACAGAGTCCACTTCACACCCCACCACGTGCTCACTCGCCAATCGCATTCCCTGGAGAACTTTTGGCCAAAAACTGTATCAGTGTCAAGAATTTGGATAAGGGACAAATCAATCGAATCTTCGAACTCGCTGATCGATACAAGCATGACGTTGAGAAGAGCCATCCATTGACCCATATTCTTCAAGGAAAAGTCCTAGTGACGCTGTTCTATGAGGTCTCGACACGAACGTCGTGCTCGTTCCAAGCAGCCATGCAACGTCTTGGAGGATCTGTGATCGCTGTCGACTCGCAAACATCGTCAGTTCAGAAGGGAGAAACTCTTGAAGACACTGTTCAGGTAGAAGACTTCCTTGAGTTCCTAGATTCTTAATTTTTCGATTTCCAGGTTCTCGGCAGCTATGGAGACATTATTGTGCTCCGATCGAAGGAGAATGGAGCAGCCGAGCGTGCCGCGCGTGTTTGTGAGCAGCCAGTGATCAATGGGGGTGATGGAACTGGAGAGCATCCGACTCAAGCGCTCCTCGACGTCTACACCATTCGTCAGGAGATGGGAACTGTTAACGGGCTGACGATTGCGTTGGTTGGAGATTTGAAGAATGGACGGACGGTTCATTCGTTGGCCAAGCTCTTGTGCTTGTACAAGGTGAGGGGAGACATCTGGATATACAGATTAGGTCTTAAAATGGGTGATAACGACATAGTGATAATTGCTGGTACATAGTGAGATACGTAAACACTCCTATGGTACCATATGGTTATTATGATTCCATATGGTTGCAGTGCTCGCTATGGTGCCATAGGGATATTATGATTCCTATGGTACTATATGGTTATTTGTCATAAAATACCATTCGGACCAGTTTAACATATCCCAAATAATTCTGTCCTACAAATTGCAATCGTACCATATGGTGAATTGAAATGGTATCATACGGTATACTGCAACGGCGCGATATGATGAAGTGCGATAATACCATATGATGAAGGGCAATGGTACCATAGATGGGTGGACACTCTAATAGAACGCCACCCAAACCTTCCGCTTCGAGCCCATTTATCTGATTTTTTTGAAAGACATCAAAAAGGGGTCATCATAATATCAGCAACATTTTATGAGTTGACCACTTTTTGGTATCTTTTACAAGAAATGAGATAAATCCATTTTCGGAATCTTCTAGAAGTCTAAAAACGGTCAAAATGACCGAAATGAACTGAAAAACACATTTTTGGTACTGTACATAAGAATAGTATTTTTTCAGGACATCACTCTGCACTACATTGCTCCAACGGACGATCTTCAGATGCCACAGGATGTTCTGGACTACGTCTCCTCTCACTCCAACTTCACCCAGAAGAAGTTCTCCACGCTTGCGGAAGGAATCTCCCACGTTGACGTCGTCTACGTGACACGTATTCAGAAGGAGCGATTCCCGAGTGCCGAGGATTATGAGAAGGTCAAGGGAAGCTACATTATCAACGCGAAGCTGCTCAACGAGGCGGCCCGTGATATGGATGAAGAGCTGCAGGGAAATCTTCTGGTTCCTGCTAGATCTCTCCCGATTGTCATGCATCCACTGCCACGTGTCGATGAGATTGCGGTGGAGTTAGATCACGACGAACGTGCCGCCTATTTCAGACAAGCCAAAAATGGAATGTTCGTCCGAATGTCGATTCTGTCGCTGCTTCTTGGAAGAGGACATCTTTAAATTTTCGGTTTTTTTTAAATTTTCTTTTTTTGTTTGTCCATATTGCAATTTTCATATCCCCATCACCCTTTTGTCTCGTTTCTATTCACACTTACTCGATTCTTTTGTCCTTTTTTCACTTTTCATTCGTTTTCACACAATATTGTGTACACAATTTCGCTCGTGTTTCATTTTTGGGTTCATCAATAAAAATTACCATGGAAATTTTGGGTTTTTTTTGGGAATTTCCAGACTTAAAAACCAATGAAAAATGACCGAAAAAAGATGAAAAAGTGAAAATGATAGGAAAATATGGTTTAATTACCCAAGTTTGAGGTACCGCCGACAACGACGAACAATGACACCAGTCAACGACGACTTGTCGCGTGCTCCCTCTTCTGAGCCCTTGGAAGGACCGCCCCCGCCCACTACTCGTCCACCGCCGACCCCAGACCCCGAATCATCGTCGCCAACGATGTCGCCACCGCGCAAGCTGCCCTTTCTGAATACTCAAAACCTGAGAAAACGCGGACAGGGTCTTAATTCGACACCTCCATTTGCTCTCACAAGGGAGCGCGCTTGCAAATCCGGCGGGAAATTGTCAAATTTAAATTTCATTTTTTGGAATTTAGACATCCAGAAGCGGTTTTCTTTCTATTTTCGCCATTATTTTTCAGTTTTCTGCGGAAATTATCTAAAAATTGAATAAAAATATGGAAACAATCACAATTCAGTGATTTTCCCACAAAAATTTAAAAATCCCAAAAATTGGCCCAAAATGAGCTATTTTCTTTCGAAAATTGTTCGAACTGGGCAATAAAACACTACAAAATTATTAAATTAAGTTTTTTCGATTAATTACCACGAAAATTTGAGCAAAAACTATGAAAAACGAATGAAAACGGAGAAAAATCCCAAAATAAAATTTCCCAGTGATGACGTCATCAGTCCATGGCCGTGGCCGAGCTGCGGGGTTTTCTCTTCCATGGGAAATTTCGCAAAATTCACAGCTTTTCGCAAATCCCATTTTTCTCTATTTTCCTTCATTTTTCATAGTTTTTGCTCAAAATTTCGTGGTATTATCCTTGTCTGAGAAAAAAAAGGTTGAGACGCAGAGAAAAAGTGTCTGTGTCTCCACCTTATGTGTGCTGTTTAGGCTCTCCGCTTCGATATCGCTACCGTATTCAGACTGCAAAAAAATACTCTCTAACCTTTTTTTTTCTCAGACAAGCATAATAATTAATCGAAAAAAATGAATTTAATAGTTTTTGCCCAGTTTATTGCCCAGTTCGAACAATTTTCGAAAGAAAATAGCTTATTTTGGGCCAATTTTTGGGAGTTTTGAATTTTTGTGGGACTCAAAAATTCAAAACAACTAATGCCTTTCAGCCAATGCCCAATAATTTCCACAAATTTTTTTCATAAAGAGTGAAATATATGACACAAAATCAAAAAGAACAATCAAAAGACAATGAGAAGTGAAAATTTTCTGCCGTAATTTTTGAAAATTCAGAAATATTGAGATTCTGAAGTTCTGAAATTCTGAGGTTTTGAGGCCCTGAAATTCTGAAATTTTGAAGTTCGGAAATTCTGAGATTCTGAAATTCGGAAGTTCTCAGATTCTCAGTTTCTGAAGTTCCGAAATTCTCAGATTCCGAAATACTGAAATTCCAAAGTTCTGAAATTCTAAGAATTCTGAGATTTTCAAGCTCTGAAATGCAGGAATTCAGAAACTCCTTCAAAAAATTGTACCCCCGAATCACAAGCGTTGTACCCCTGTATGAAATGGGTTGTACCCCAGAATCCTTTGGGTCCTTCACAAATATAAAAAGATGCTGCCAATCCGTCAATCCGTTTTATATAATATCCGCCTTCTACTAGGCTATGATCTGGAACCCTGAAAAATTATGAATTGAAATTTCAAATTTCAAAAAAAGATTCATGGACGTTTCAGAATCACGACGTTCCAGAATAACGATGTTTCAGAACCCGGCCATTCAGAACTTTTCTGCATTTTCGAGTAGTGTTTTTTGCACACCAAATAAGTATTACTCAACTAAAATTGTTGTTTTTCTGCTTTTTTATTCGTTCTCATCTACCGTACCACAAATAATGATAGGTCCACACTCTGAAACTCTCAAAAATCGAAAAAAGAATTATTTTATTCCGGATTCCGGAAAATTTTCATTTGTCCAAAAAAGATTCGATTCGCCGACGAATTTCTCATGAGCATCCGTTTTTGTAATTATTTGTTTTGGTTTTGAATAAAAAAGAAATGTCTTTTTCTCTTTTACTTTAAACGGTTTTCAAAAATAGTTTCATGTTTTTTCATGGCTAGAATCAAGTTACTTGAGCCAGTTTCCGAAATTGTATAGAATTCGTGCGAGAACTGTTTGTCTGCAGTCTTGCGTCAGATTGTGGGTTTAAGTGTGCCAATGTGGAGGACCTTGCGGAACGCTACTGAAACCCTTGGTTTTTGTGAAAAAATAATGAGTTCCTGCGTACTTTGCATTATAACTGACGACACACATTTTTCAACCAATTATTGTATATTTCGAAGCTATTTTTCTATCCTTTACAGGCATTAAAAATGCTCAGCGAGCAGAAATTCCGAGAAGAATTGCAAAAATTCGTAGAACAAATGTCACAAAACAAGTGGAATTGGCAGTTGAAAGAGGTGAAAATCAGAATTATGATTTTTTCAGCAAAATTCAAATTTCAGAATGGAAAATACGCTCGTGAGACGCATCTGGAGACGTTGTCTTCTGGAAAAATAGTCTCAGCAGACATTCATATTCTCTACAACTCCACTTATCAAGTTCCCACTCTTTGGTTCAACTTTTTCGAAAACAGTGAGAGATTTTCTTCAAAAGTGGGCGAAGCTTCAAAAATCGATATTTTCGTTGCAGATGGCGCACCGATTCCATTCGAAGAAGTTGTCAGGGATATTCTGAAAATTCCAGAATCTGAGGAATCGGATTCGTCGCTTCGCCAGCGAATTTCCCACTATGAGCATCCGATTCTGGGAGTACTGTACTATAATATTCACCCTTGTAATACGGAAAAAATTATGAAGGAGCTGAAAACAGATTCGTATTTGATTTCGTGAGTTTTCTGAAAATTGAAAAAAAAACTAATTCAAAAAATTCCAGATGGCTCAGCGTATATGGACAGCAACTGGGTCTTCGACTGCCGGATTCTTTGAAAGTGCACTAATTTTTATTGAATTATTTAAATATGTAAAAATCAATAAATTAAGGGAAATTCTTGTCTTGTCTCATTGAGATTTGGGCTTCTCTTTCAGTCGATTCTTGGCTGGCGGATCGAAAATGTCTAGGATTTTCAGCCAGAAAATTATGATGCAAGCCACGACGATGTACAGGATTCCGAAACCGATGCCTTGGTCGTAATAGCTGAAAAATTACCAAATTTCGGGGTTTTTTTAAGGCTGAAAATCGATATTTCGGGGTTATTTTTTAGTGGTTCCAGCTAAAAAAGGAATGAAATTCGCAAATTTTTTTGTCGAAAAATCGATTCTAAAGATTTTCAGCCGAATTGCTCACCCTTTCAGCCTATCCAGCCTTCCAGGCGACCCGGTTTCCACGGCCTTCTGATAAATCACTTGTGTTCGTTCCGCGACGTCTGGCCAATTGTACATTTTCGAAACAGCTTCATGCTTCTTATACGGATCCATCAATTTGCCTTTTTCTCGTTTTTCAACAGCCTGGGAATAATGAAAAATAAAGAAAGTAAGGGGAAATTTTCACAAAATTCAAGCTTTCGTCGATTTCGAAAAATCTGGGAAGCATGAGAATTTGAAAATTCCACTTTCTAAAACCTTGATATTTCGAAAATTCGAAAAAGGAAGAAGCTGAAGAGGTTTTCGAAATTCCAGAATTCCAAAAATTCGAATTTCCGATTTTCCGAAAATTTTAGTTTTTAAATGATTTTTACTTTCAAAAGTGCCTCCACCAAATCATCAGGTACTGGTTCCTCCAAAGAAATGAATTCGTCGATGGGCAACACTTCTGGAACGCCTCCAACTCTCGTCGAAACGACATGAAGTCCACAACTGGCCGCTTCGACAATACTCATACAAAATGCCTCGGTTAGAGAGGTATTTATGAAGATTTGTCCCTGATTTAGCACTTGTTTCACTTGATTATGAGGCAGCATTCCAAGCATCACGACACGAGAGTGGAGATTGTATTTCTCACGCATTTCCTCGAGTTCTATCCGTTTCGGACCGTCTCCGCCGATTATGAAACGGACCGTTTTGTGGCGGGCGCATACCTAAAAGTAGAACAGTATAATGTGTTTTTTGTGTTTCAAATTTTAAAATATCAAAAATTTGGAATTTTTCCAATATTCAAAAAAAAATTCAAAATTTGAAATTGTATAAATTTCCCAAGAAATTTTCTTGGATTTCCCGAATTTCAGAGTTTTCTGGAATTTCAATTTTTTGAATTTTTTTTCAAAATTAAAATTTTGGTGTTTTTGGAATTTCAACTTTTTTGAATTCCTGGAATTTCAGAATTTTCAGAAGATTCTGAATTTCTGTATTTCTGGATTTTTGAATTTTCGAAATTTTATAATTTTGTGGATTTTCGAATTTTTCGGATTTCAGACTTTTTCAAGTTTTGGAAAATTTTGAACTTTTGATTTTCGGAATTTTAGAAACTTTCGGATTTCCGAGTTTTGAAGATTTCGAAATTTTTTACTTTTCCAGATTATTCAAAATTTAAGAATATCTGGAATTTCGGTTTCTTAGTTCCGCGTCACTTCGAAACTGCGACACTTCGAAACCAGTCATCTCGAAACCAATTAGTTCAAAACAAGTCAGTTCGACTGGTTTCGAAATGTCGTGTTAATGAAACGTCCCGGAGCCGAAAAAATCTCTAAATACGATTTTTTTTTTGAGTTTTTGGAATTTTCGAATTTCTAATTTTTTTCAGATTTCCCGAATTTACCGAAAATTCAGTTTTTCGAATTTCAGTGTTCTTTTTAGTATGAATTTTAAAAATTTTTTTAAATTTCGAATTTTTGGAAATTCTTGAATTTCAAAATTTTTGAATTTTTAATATTTCAGAATTTTTGGATTTCGAGTTTCTGAGTTTTTAAATTTTCGAATTGCTGAAATTTTATAATTATTCGATTTTCCAAAATTTCCAAACTTTGATTTTTAGGATTTTCTTGAATTTATTAATTTTTTGACTCTTCAGAAAATTCAGGAAATTCCAGACATTTCAAAATACAATTTTCAGAATTTTTTTATATATTTTCACACATCCCAGTGCTAACTTTCGGAACAATTTCACATAACAAATCGGCTCCTTTCCGATAAACCAGTCGTCCCAAAAAGATAATTGTCGTTGGATTTTTGAAAAACTGATCAGTGTCCGGAGTGAACAGCGATGTCTCAATAGCATTCGGAATCGTTGAAACCTTATTTGGGTCCAGCTTTCCACGTAGTACAGTATTCTCTTTCGACGTATACGAGACGCAGATTATTTGATCGACGTTGATAAGGGAGTACTGTAGTACTAGCGTGTTCGTGAGGATTGCAGACGCGTCGGCGAATCCGAAAAGGGAATGACNNGGTGAAAAACGGTTCGGAGACCCATCAGACCACGATCATTAAAGATTCGTGGGCCAGTGCGGAGAATGTCTGGAAATTGGACTTTTAGGTTTTTGGAATGGCCGATTTTGGGGTTTTCTAGGCCACTGACAAGGGAATGTCGTTCAAAAAGCTCTTCAGAATTTTCTCTAAATTGGCTCATTTATAGAATCGAGTATGGGCTTTTACGTAATAGTAGTCTCTACCTGCAAAAATCGCTGAAACTCGAGAAAAATCGATATGAAATTATAGCATTTCCACCAGTCTCATCGTCTCCCTTCTCCTCCCCTTTCTTCACTGCGTTGCATGCTAGAGTAAAACATGTTTCGGTAGCCTAGTGGCTAGCAGGAAGGACCACGAATGCACACATGCAGGTTCGGGTCCTCGTTCTTTTATTTTTTTCTTATTTTTCAAACTTAAAAAGTCGTTTTCCAAAGGTTTGGAAAATGGGAGACACTTCTTGAACATTTTCAATGATTTGCAATGATTTTCGAATAATTTCAAAAAAAATTTTTTTTTGAAAAAAATCACCACACACTTTTTTTGACGAATTTTTAAAGGGGGACTCCGACCAGAAATTTTTAATGCATTAAAATGTGTTAAAATTTATCTATTTTTCAAATATTATTGCGAAAAAATTCAAAGAAAATCCGAAATCCCCGAAAAACGGCGTTGAAAAGGAAGAAAATTCAAAAAAAGGTGCCGCCGGGGGACGAGGATTTTCAGTGAGAAACCTAGGCCACGGCACCTGACAGCCTTTTTTTCAAGTCGCCGACAGTGGTTTTTTACGTTTTTTACCTGC
>NC_013486.2:4014163-4019242 GCF_000004555.2 Caenorhabditis briggsae | reverse complement strand
ATTTTCTTCCTTTTCAACGCCGTTTTTTGGGAATTTCGGATTTTTTTTGAATTTTTTCGCAATAATATTCGGAAAATAGATAACTTTTAACACATTTTAATGCAATAAAAATTTTTGGTCGGAGTCCCCATTTAAAAATTTTTTTCAGATGTGCAAAAAAGGATTTCAAGCGTTCAGAAGGGATAAAAACATCATTCTCACAAAATTTGGTATCATATAGCACACAAACAGAGACTTTTGGCTCCAGAAATTGGTCCGTTTTGCTCTTTTTGAAGTGGAACTTTATTTAAATCACGCACTGATGAAATTTTCATTTTTTTGTACTTTCCAGTCGATTTTAAGCAATATTTGAGTAATTACGACTTTTGAAAATTTGAGCAATAATCATATTTTGAGAATTATCAGGGCTCATAGACCAAATCGGGCTACCAAATTTTGTGAGAATGATGTTTTTATCTCTTCTGAACGTTTGAAATCCTTTTTTGCAATTCTGAAAATATTTTCAAAATTCATGAAAAAAAGTGTGGTAGCGATTTTTGGCGATTTTTTTCAAAAAAAAATTTTTTTTGAAATTATTCGAAAATCATTGCAGATCATAGAAAATGTTCAGAAAAGTGTTTCCCATTTGCCAAACCTTTCGAAAGCTTTTTAAGTTTGAAAAAATAAGAAAAATTAAAATAAAAGAACGAGGACCCGAACCTGCATGTGTGCATTCGTGGTCCTTCCTGCTAGCCACTAGGCTACCGAAACATGTTTTACTCTAGCACGCAACGCAGTGAAGAAAGGGGAGGAGAAGGGAGGCGATGAGACTGGTGGAAATGCTATAATTTCAGATTGATTTTTCTCGAGTTTTAGCCCATACTCGATTCTATAAAAACGTAAAAGCCCATACTCGATTCTATAAATGAGCTAATTTAGAGAAAATTCTGAAGAGCTTTCTGAACGACATTCCCTTGTCAGTGGCCTTTTCTAGTGATAAAGCAATAACAAGTATTCAAACTTTTAACTAAAAATGAGCCAAAATTTACCGAAAACCTTGATGGCCTAGAAATCCAAATTTTGTAATTTCTAGGCCACCATGTGAAATCAAAAGATGAATCAAAAATCAAACTTTTTCCAGCAATTCAGACATTTCTCCTCTATAAATCTCACCGAATGACCATGAATAATTTGCACATTTTCCCTTAAAAACACTTTTCGAAGCCACGGCATACTCCCAATGATAGATGACAACGTAGCACCATTATAAGCAACGATAAACGGAAGATAGTAAACCTGAAATCCAAAAAATGGAATTTCCGCCAATTTCCAAGAAATAGAACCTTCAAACCATTGGAAAGGTACCTAACACCCTTGCGATCACCATATCCATGAGTTACAACCACTACTCGATGTCCCAAATTTATCAAACATTGTGCCAGAAAATAGATATGCGTCTCCACACCACCCGCATTTGGACAGAAAAAATCTGAGACCAATCTGAAAAAAATTGGTTTTTATGAAATTTTTTTTCGATTTCTCTTCACTTACGCAATACTATAGGGACCGATTTTTTGCTCCATGAGAAAAATCTGATGCTTTAAAGCTACTTGAAAAACAAAAAACCCGAATTTTCATTCAATTTCAGCCAAAAACTGCAAAAAGGGTGGAAAATGACTAAGAAAAGCAAACGCACTCCATTGAACAGGAGGGAATTTTGGAGGGAACAGCTAATATTTGAATTCAATTTAATTTTTGATGATTTTGTCAGCGTTTTCGGCGGACTTGGTCAATAATTGAATAGAAAAAATCTTGGAAACAATTTATATTTTGAATAAAATTGAATAGACTTTTAAGTCTAGGTACATTCTTCGCAAAAATTATCATTTTCGCTTTATTAGAACTAGAAATACAGAAAGGTGGTTTCGAAACCGATTTTGGTTATTTTTCAGGTTTTATGCACTGAATTTTATTTTTCAAAAACAAATTAAACACTCATTTTTCTTTATAAACCTAAAATATTCCTTTTTTCCGTCGCTCCAAGATTTTCACAACATGCGCGTGCAAGTGCGCTCCACCGCACTCTGGGATCATCAATTTTTTCGATTTTTCAGCCATTTCATAACACGAATTCCTTCAAAATTCATCGATTTTTCTCATTTTTGCTGCCTTCAACACCAAAATATTCTCCTTTTCTTGCAGAAACAATCAAAAAAACAACCGAAAAGTCCACCATGACACCACCATCGTCGGCCTTTAAGAAAGGCGTCAAAAAAGAGGAGCCACCATTGACGGCAGTGGTTATTCTGGATGCTTTTGATCAAAGATTTGCACCAATTCAAGAATCTTATCCGTGCTTTGTGGGTTGAAAATTGATTTTTAAATTTAAAAAAAAATCAATTTATTGGATAAATAAGCCTAAACCGGCTCAAAAACAAAAAAATCTTCAATATTTCTATACAAAAAATTTAATAAAATCCATATTTTATCAATTTTTTTTCAATTTTCAGGGAACATTCCCGATTTGCAATGTGCCAGCCATCAATTTCGTTTTGTCGTGGTTGATGCGGACGGAAGTGAAGAATGTGATGTTGGTTGTGAGCGGGCTCAATGCCGAGCATGCGGAAAATGTCAAAAAGTGAGTCTCCGACGAAAATTCCGGGAAAAATAGTTCAAAACTTGGACTTTTGGCCAAATTTAGGCTTAAAAACAGCTCAAAATAAGCGAAAAATTCAAATTTCAAGCCGAATTTGACTTCCGAAAAGTCGGAAACATGCCTAAAATATGCCAAAAAACTGTAAATTTTCAGAGAATGGAAATTGGCGTTCACCGAGTTTACTGTAGTTGCTTGTGACGCTGTGACAAGTGTTGGCGATTGTATGAGAGAGCTAGTCAATCGGGAATTGATTACAGGTGATTGGAGAAGGAAAATTTCCAAAAATGGCTGAAAATGATCGAAAAAATGGGTTTTTTCGACAAAAAATTGATAAACTGCATCAAAATGTGTAGAAAATCATGTAGATTTCCATAGAAACTTTGAAAAAATCTCAAAAAACCGCTCGAAATGCCTGGAAAATTCTAGAAGCTTCTGAAGAATTTTTTGAATTCCCGCCAAACTGAAAACTCCGAAAAATTAAAAAAAAAAACAATTTTCTTTTTCGATTTTTCCGTTTTTTTTGTCTGAAATTTGATTGGATGTTATTTCTGAAGGTTACTGTAGATTACTGTAGATTTCCCATAGTAAAATTAGCCTGACCTCGCGAAATATGCAATAAATCTCAATTTTTCAAAAATTGGGTGTTTGCGGACTTTCCAAGCTACAGTAATCCAAAATTAATTAGAAAATCGGCGAATTTCAAAATTTGATTTTGGAAACTGACAACTACAAGTTTCTAGTTCAATTTCGGAATTTTGAGTTTTTTTGGAATACGGTAGTTAATTAAAGGTCCGCAAACACTGCGAAAATGTTATTTTGGTCAATTTTCATCGCCGAATTCGTTTTTCCTATAGTAAAATTGGTCTAAAATCGCGAAATAAGCTCAAAACCCCAATTTTCGCAAGAACTCGGTGTTTGCGTACTTCCCAAGCTACAGTAATCCCGAAGAAGTTTCTCTGCATTTTGACGTGATCGTGCTCGCAAAAAACTACAAAAAAGGAAATTAGTGTTCTACAGTAACCTACAGTAATCTTCGCGATCACATTTCAGACAAAAAGACTCGGAAAAATCGAAAAAAAATCTTTAAAAAATGCTGTAAAACCTAAAAAGGTCTAAAAATTTTGCAAAAAATCGTAGAAAAAATACATTTTTCTATTCGAAAAATCGCAAAAAATCGCTTATTTTTCGGAATTTTAAATTTCGGGAATTCGAAAAAAAGTTCCAGAATCTTCTGGAAGAACTAGAAATATCATTTTTGGATGTTTTTTTTTTCAATTTTTTTACTAGTTTCTATGTGAATCTACATGTTTTTCTGCACATTTTTATGTAATAGCAGGCTTTGAAAATACTGAAAAATTGAAAAGAACAATTCCAGGCGACTTCATGTTGATCTCCAACCCAACTGCCGTTATCAACACAAACCTGGTTCCTCAAATCCAAGAATTTCGTAAACGACGGCGAGAGAATGCGGATAATGTGATGACACTGCTCTACAGTAATCGAGAGAATCCAGAACGTTCGCTATTGGGAATCAATTGGGAAACGAATAAGCTGATGTTGTTCCCAGCGGCCAATTCCCTAAATCAATTGAAAGCCGAAAAGTATCATTTCTATGAAGGCGTGGATATTCGAAGGGATTTGACATCGACGGGAATTGCTTTCTGTAGTCGACTGATTGCGACACAATTCAGTGATAATTTTGATTTCACTGGAATCGATGATGTCGTGAGAGAGATTCTGTCCAAAGATGATATTCTTGGAATGAGTGTTCATATTGAAGTGTTGCCACCCAAGGAGAGAGCGTTTTATGCATAGTAAGCGGGGGTTAATCGTGAAAAACAGTAATTGATTCTGGAACTTTCGCTGAAAAATTCAAGAAAAATTGAACTGTAGGATTCTGGAATCTTTTATTTTTTGACTTCTCTCCAAAACTGAAAATTCTCCGTTTTCATTTCTTCTCTAGAGATGGTCTGGAAAGACGATCTGAAAAATTTGAAAAATTGAAAATCCAGAAAATTCTAAAATTCAAGTTCAGAAGTTTGAAAATTAAGACATTTGAGAATCGAAAATCCGACACATTGAAGAGCTCAAAAATTCGAGAAATTCAAGAAATTCTTAATGCAATAAAGGCAGATTTCAGACCTTTTCGGCTCCGGGACGTTTTAGAACTTGACATTTTAGAATCCGATGTTTCAGAACTTTTCTGCATTCTTGTATATGGGGTTATTCATGTAGCGAAAATATGTATTGAAATGCATTTCCGCGCCCTCGAAATTCAATGCATGAGCGTCGCGAAATGTATTTCAAAGCATTTTAGGTTTCCATAGCATTTTAGGTTTTTTTTCGCGACATAACTGTAAATCCATTTCAATACATCGCGTGGCGAGATATTTTTTCTGGAAAAAGGTATGCGCCTTTGAAGATTTTCCCAATCCTGCACAAAG
>NC_013486.2:4012267-4013036 GCF_000004555.2 Caenorhabditis briggsae | reverse complement strand
AAAAAAAACAACTACAGACTACAAGCTTTTGTACAGTAATCTACAGTAACCTTCCGTCAAGAACACTCAAATTTCACACAAAAAATTCGGGAAAATCGAAAAAAAATCTTCAAAAATAGCTGAAAAACCTAAAAAAGTTAAAAAATTTTGCGAAAAATCGAAAAAAAAATCGAAATTTTTTTCGTATATTTTTTGTAGTTTTTCAGTTTTGGCGGGAATTCAAAAAAATCTCAAAAACGAACAATGGATTTTTCGCTTTTTGAGTAACTTAAATTTGACTGAAATTCGTCGAAAAATATCTGAAATTCTGTGTCGAAAATCCTTTTTTAGCCGAAAAACTTATTTTTCCAGTGACTACGAATCGCTGGTCCTCCTCAACACACTGATGCTCGAAAGATGGTTCTATCCATTGGTTCCAGAAAGAGCCGTGAGTTTTTGATAAGCAAATTTCAGAGTTTTTGCTCAAAGAATTTTCAGGATCCAACCCGCTTCTTCACAGCGAATCCACGGAATTTGTACTTGGAAGAGGATGGAGACGAGATTTGTTTGAAGGCGAATACATGGATGTGAGTGGAAAAAATCATTAAAAAGCCTTGAAAATGAATGAAATTGTTATGAAAAATGACAGAAATACTGTCAGAAAAAACCAAACAAAATCTGATTTTTCAAGGAAAACTGGCAATCTTGGGCTCAAAAACTTCAAAAAAATGATGAAAATTCTCGTTTTTTTCTCGGAAAAAATTGACCCTGGTGTGTTTTCTAGGTCATT
>NC_013486.2:3988644-4011947 GCF_000004555.2 Caenorhabditis briggsae | reverse complement strand
CAGGCCATTTTTACGTGGTGGCCTAGAAAACCAAACTTGCAAAAGTTAGGCCACCACTGCAAGATGAATTCGTCTCGAAAAATTCTTCGAAAGGACACACTGGTCATATCTGGAAACCTAAATTTTTAAAGCAGAATTTCAGATTCCTTGTATTTCTTCAACTTCCTCTCGGAGGGCCCTTCTATTAGAGGGACCCTTCTAATACAGGTTTTACGGTAATTCATTATTTCCAGATTGGGCGATCAATGTTTCAACGTCTCGTTGGGCACAAGAACCAAAATCTCTCATTTCGCTCAAATTCGAAATTCATGCATTGGCTCGCACACTGAAGTCTCCAAAAACACCCAAATCCACCAATCGATAATTGGCAAAAATTGCCGAATCGGAGAGAATTGTCGAATCGAATCGGCATTCATTGGAGACGACGTGACGATTCCAGACGGAACGCATGTTCCAAAAGAGGCAATTATTGGGAATGGCGTTGTTTTCCCCAAAAAATTGGCTGAAATTCCTGAAATCACACTTCTCAACGCTGCTCTAAACGAGGAGAAATTCGAAAAGCTGAGCTCAGAGGCTAGAGAAGGATGCCACGTGGCGAAATTCAAGCATGGAGGACCGTTCTGGAGACGGGCGGTCGATGGAAAAACGATATTTGGTGTGGAAGAAGAGCCGTCGGATTCAGAAGGAAGCACGTCGGATGACGAAGATGATGGAATCGATGATAGCACTCGACAATTCCACGACGAGGTGTTCGAATCGATGGAGAAGACGTTGGAGTCGAATAATCAGCAGATGCGGAATCTGATTTTGGAGATTAATTCGTCGAAATTGGCATGCAATGTGACGGTGGACGATGTGGCGAAGAATGTGTTCGCTGCGTTCTTGGAATTGCCGAATAACGAGGAATTGAAAGGAACACAGGAGTTGATTGTGTCGTGGAGAGACTTGTTTGGGTTCGTTTTTTAGGAATTTTGGAAATTTAGGAAATTGGAAATCTCGAAATTCTTGAATTTGGAACTCTAGATATCTAGATAACAGATTTTCAAAAACTAGAAATTCACAAAAAATTGAACTTTTGTGTTTTCTAAGCCATTCCAACATGGTGGCCTAACTTTCGCAAGATGAATTTTCTAAGCCACCATGGTAAATAGCCTAGAATTGACCTAACATGCACCATATGGGTTTTCTAAGACATCTACTAAGGGGACCTAACTTTCACATCATGAGTTTTCTAGGTCACAATCGGAAATGGCTGGAAAACACATGTAAGACCATTTCTGAGTCAGGAACTTTGGTGGCCTAGAAATCTCAACTTGCGAAAGTTACGCCTCCATGTTAAAATGGCCTAGAAAAATTAGAAAATTCCGAAAAAGGCGATATATCAGAATTCGTCAAAGTTTGAAATTCAATGAGCTGAGAAAATAAGACGAAATCTTTGAATCATGGAAATACATTAATATGGGAAACAGAGGATTCCAGAATTTTGAGAATCTCCAAATGTTCCTGAAAATATAAATATTTAAATATCCCATTTTTGCAGCAACTACTACAGAACGAAACGATGCCAAATCCATCTTCTGCTCGCCGTCGAGGATCGCTACAACGCCGTCGAAGGATTCAGACAACGCGTGCCGAAACTAGTCCATTTCATGTATCAAAATGATATTCTGGAGGAGGAGGGCATTCTCGAGTGGGCGGAGTCTATTGAAACGGCGACGTTGAAGAGTTCGATGCAACAAATTGTGGATTGGTTGAATCAGAGTGAAGAGGAGGAGAATTCAGATGAAGAATAAATCGTTTTTTTTTCTAGAAATTATGGCTTCTATTTTCCTTTTTTTAAAGAAAAATTAGCTGAAAATTTTCATTTTTGCTCTTTTTTGTTCCTTCGAACTCCCGTTTTTTTGCTAGAAATTCTAGCTCAAAAATTCTATTTTTTTCCCTTTTTTTTCAATTTTTTTAAACACTCTAATAGAACGCCACCCAAACTGTCAACTTCGAGCCCATCTATCTCATTTTCTAAGAGAGATATCAAAAAGTGGTCTACTGATAAAATGTTGCTGATATTATGATAAACAATCTGTCAGTTGGCCGCTTTTGGATATCTTCAACAGGAATGGAGATATATGAGTTTAACGTTGATGGCTTGGGTGGCGTTCTATTAGAGTGTTTACGGTATATGTTTTTTTTGCCCCACACTAATGTCCCCCGTTTTTTGTTTCTTTTTTTTCACTGCCGGGTTCTGCTAACTCATTTTTTCTTCTTGTTTTTTTTTCTTTCAAATACCCTCCATATCCAGTTTTTTTTCCTCTATTTGCTCCTGATTTTTCAATTAAAGATAATGGATTTTCTATCAAAATTTTATGATTTTTTGAAGGTTTTACAGGGTTTTCTTAGTCCTGAAATATTGGTTTTTGTAATTTTCTTAATGTGTTTTCAATGGAACTTTTGGAAAAGAAACTTTGAAAAATGGTCAAATTTGGCTCAAAATAAGCCGAGAAAATATCAGAATTTGTTTCAAAAAGATAGTTTTGGACCAGGAAAAATATAAAAAACCTTTTTCTTAAATTCAAATTTTTCAAAATTCCCAAATTTCCAGTTCATTCCATATATTTTCACTGGAATTTTTGAAAAATTGACCACAAAAACCTCCTAATTATCAATAATTTCGACATAATCCGTTTTTAAAATTTGGTTTGAAACCAAAAAAATACCGGAAAATCGCCTTGATTTTAGATTAAAAACTCAATTTTTATTATTTTTTTTTCCTGAATTCTCTTTTTTAAATTTTTTAGTTATCTGAAATTTTCAGATGTCATTCAACCTGGTGTTTTTCAATGGTGACGTCCGGCGGGACAAAAAGCAAGAGGCAATGTTAAATAGCATGGTAAGAAGAGGAAAATCAAGGAAAATGAAGAATCTTGCTGAAAAAATTGAGAAGAATATTCAGAATTTGAAGATTTTTGAGCGAAAATTTGGAACTTTGAATGAAAATTTCAGATTAGTAGCTCAAAAAATATTTTTGAACATTCCTAATTTTTCGAATAAAATATCCCCCAAAATTCCTAGAAAACCATAGTTGCAAGCGGGCCGGCCGGGCAGATGGCGGCCCCGCTGATAAATTGTCTCTAGAACGAGATATTCAAACGGTTTTAGTACCAAATGATAGATCTCGACAGGGCCCATTACGCCTTTATCATTCGAGCCGGTTTCCGGTCCGATAACATGTCGAAAAATGTGTTTGAATGACAAAAAACTGTTTTTTTGTCAAATTGGTCGGAAATTGTCACTCAACACACATTTTTGGAAATGTTATCGGACCGGAATCTGGCTTGAATGATAACGTGATGGACCCTGTCGAGATCTATCATTTGATAACAAAACTATCTGAATATCTCGTTCTAGGGACAAGTTATCAGCCGGTCCGCCATCTGCCCGGGCCGGCCCGCTATGGAAATTTATACATTTTTTAGCGAAAAAAAAAGAAATTTCTAATGAAAATTTCACTGAAATCTCCCCAAAATTCCTAGGAAACTAACAATTTCAGAACGCACGAGGAAACTTTCTGCAAAGTCTGGCGGATATGGAAAAACAACGAACAAAGAATGAGGAACAGACGAAAGCAGTGAGGAAGATTCAGAAGAAATGGAGAGGATTCAGAGCAAGACACTTTTTGCGGCTACAGTTCAGAGCACAATTCGATGCGATTTCTGATGGGCACAGGGGGCTGGAGGTGAGAAATTCGAGATAAAAATGTTATGGGAATCTGAAAAAGATGGGATTTCAAAATATCAATTTTCATATTTTTGAAATTTCGACTTTTTGTTTTGAAAGCTCAGGGAACCATGGAGAGATGATTCCTAATTATCTTTAGAATTAAAAAATTCTGAAGTTTCAAAATTCCAGCGATTTTAAAGGATCCTGGAGCATTCTGAAAGATTCTTAAGGATTCTAGAGGATCCTTCAGGTGTCTGGAGGATTCTAGTGGATTCCAAAGGGTCTTGGATGATTTTGGAAGATTCTGAATCATTTTGACAGATTCTGAAAGATTCTAAAGGATTCTGGAGAGCTGTGAGAGATCTTGAAGGATTCTGAAAGATTCTAGAGGATTCTGAAGGATCCTGGATCTTGGATTCTTTTTCGATTTTTCCGAATTTTTTTGTGTGAAATTTGAGTGTTCTTGACGGAAGATTACTGTAGATTACTGTAGAAACCTTGTAGTTTGTATTTGTTACTTTTTTGTGAACACAATCACGTCAGAATGCAGAAAAACAAATAAACTACAAAATACAGGAATTTCTACAGTAATCTACAGTAATCTTCGCGAAGACCGGCTCGTCAAATTTCAGAAAAATCCAGAAAAATTGAAAAAAAATCTTTGAAAATAGCTGAAAAAACCTAAAAAGGTCTAAAAATTTAGCAAAAAGTCGCATAAATCGCAAAAATCGGAATTTTGGATTTCTCAAATTTCAAAGCTTTAGAATCATCCTTTCTGACCTTTAGGATATTCGCAAAAAAAAATTCTGACTTAATTACTCATCCAGAACTCCAATTATCTGAATTTTCAGAAAATTCTTCAAATGGCCCAACTGCTCGTCAACTTCTACGAGACCAATAAAGACGAGGAACGTCTGGTGATGACTCTGGTGGAATTGGTGAAAGCAAGAACCGCCAACCGGGCTTTCGAACAACAAATCCGAGATTCTCAACGATTTCTATTGGCCAGATGCTGTGTGAAATTTCTGGATCACGCTGATGAGAATACCATTTTCTTCCATGTGTTCAGGTGAGAAGGGATTTGGAAATTCTGAAAAAAACCGAATTTTCGAAATTCCCAAAATTTCAGATTCCAGAATTGTTAAAATTTTATATTTTACGATTCTACAAATCTGGAATTCTAGCATTTTTGAATTTTCAAAATTTACTACTACGGTAGTTCTTAAATTTCAGCCGTTCTCGGATTCTTCGGCTGTAAATTGAGATATTCTGAAATTTGAACTTCCAGAATTTCCAGAAAATTCGAATTTTCAGATTCCTGGAAGACTTTGTGACTTGCCACTCCCATCTCTACGAAGCGATCTCGCAACACGGTCTCTTCGACGCCGAATTCCATCTTCTGGAGGCGCTGATCGGAAAACCAGAAGACGTTTCGATTCAGAAGAAGCCCATCCTGCCACGTCATCTGCAATTGCTCACCAGAATTTTCGACGTTTTTGTGGTATGGATTCTGGCTCAGATTCTAGAAGGTTCTGAAGGATTCTCAAGGATTCTAGAAGGTCCCGAAAAGTTCTAGAAGATTCTAGAAGCTCCTAGACGCTCCTAGAAAGTCCTAGAAGATCCTAGAAGATCCTATTGGATCCTAGAAGCTTCTAGAAGATTCTGTAAAATCTCAACCCCTCCCAAAAGTTTCAGAATCCAGCTCGCACGACGCCGGTCTCTGTGCACGTCGCCGATCGCCTGCTGAAAACGATATGTGTAAAAATTAGTGATCTCAACTTCGCCAACTACATTCTCTACTATATCCGAGATCATATCCGGCTCAGTGGGTGAGTTTTTTTTTTGAAAATTGGGGTTTTGGGTGGAAAAGAGCTGGAAATGGAGCTCGATATCTTGAAATTTGAGCCAAAATTGAGGTATTATGGCTTGGAAATTGTAAATTTTGAGCTCTAATTACTCGAATTTTGAGCTTCAAATCTGGAATTATCGATCTCAAAAAATTATTAAAAATTCAATAATTTCCAGCACACAACATGTGAATCCAAACTCGTCAGTCATCTATGAAGCCGGGAAATCTGCAAATGTGATTCAAAAATGGAAGCTCCGGCCAGAAGAAGTGGAAACCGCTTCGATTCGTCTTCGAGCTGTATTCCTGTCGTTTGTGGAGAATGTGAACAAAACGAATTCAGAATCGCTGAAGCAGTTGTTTGATTCACTGGCTCTCGTACTGGATCAACATGCGACGATCATGAAGACGTTGAATGTGAAGGAGGATTTGACGGAAAATGGACGACTGAGAACAGCAGTGAACCAGTACATATGGGAGTATTCGAATGGAATTCTGTCATCGGTGAACTTTAGGAGAGCCGCGTGTGCTTATGGTGAGGGTTTTTGTCGGAATCAGAGGTCATGGGGGTTCGGGAGGGTTCTGAAGGACTGTGAAAGGTTCCGAACGATTCTGAAGGCTCCTGAAAGTTAATGGATAATCTGAAGGATTCTAGAAGATCCTGCCGGAGTCTCGAAGATTCTAAAGGATTCTGAAGGGCTCTGAAAGTGTTCAGAAGGTTTCGGTATATTGAAAAACATTCTGAAGGTTTTCAAAGGGTCCTGGAGCATTTTGGAGAATCCTGGAGTATTCTGGAGGACCTTGATGGATTCTAGAGAAGTCTGAAGGATCTAGTGGATTCTAAATGGTTCTGGAGAACTGTGAAAAATTCTGGTAGATTCTAAAGGATTCTGAAGGACTCTGAACGCTTTTGAAGACTTCTTGAGGATTCTCGAAGATTCTAGTGGATTCTAGATAGTTTTAAAGAATTCTGAAGGCTTCCCAAAGTTGAGGGAAGTTATGAAGGATTCTAGACAAATCTAGAGCATCCTAAAAGCTTCTGGAAAATTCTGGAAGATTCTGAAGGATCCTAATAGATTCCAAAGGGTTCTGGAGGACTCTGGAAAGTTCTGAAGGGTTCAAAGTGGTCCTGAAGGATTCTGAAGGATTCTAGAAGATTCTAGAAGATTCTGATAGGTTTCGGTAGATTCTGGAGACTTCAAAAAAGCTCTAAATAAATCTAAAGGCTTATAAAATGCCTCTGAACTGCCTTTTCTGAAGCTCTAGATGAGTCTGAACGATTCTGAAAAAAAATTTGAAAACTTCTAGAAAATTCTGAGATTCTGAACTTTTCCTATATTCCAATTTCCAGCCAACACCCAGAATGTCAACGTCACCTCACTCATCCCGATGCGAAAACATTTCACAGAATGCATGGATCTTCTCGCATCGTCTGATACGTTTTTGGAGGCGTGAGTGATAATTTTTTGATTTTCAGCAAAATTTCAACGACTTTTAGCTAAAAAACGCGAGCTTTGAGAGACAAAATCGACGATTTTCAGCTGAAATTTGCCGTTTTTGGTCTGAATAATTCAAATTGAAAAAATGGTTTTTTTTTAGTTTGAAAAACGCTGATTTCAGACAATTGTTGGATTCTTTTGAACGAAAAATGGTCATTTTTAGCTTGAAATTCCGGTAATTTTGAGCTGAAAATGTGAAAAATCGATTTAAAATATTGCAATTCCAGTTGTTTTCCCTCTGAAAATAGGCATTTTCAACCAAATTTGCTCTAAAACTCTATTTTTCCAGTCTCTACACATTCATCACTTCCTCCGAGCGATTCGAGCCAGACGACTGCTGTACACAACGAATCAACGCCCTTGAACTGTTCTGTAACTGCTTGAACAAACGAATCTCCTCAGTCGCCGACTCTGACTTCATCCCCACCTCGATTTTCCCTCATTTCGACGCTACAGTCGAATTCGTTCGTGACGTCTCCATCAAACTGATTCATTCGATGTTTCCGGTCTATCAACGTGGCGAGCCAGGCGTCGTTCGGAATCAGTTTAAGGATGTTACCGATGCGGTCTTCTCGTTTTTGGGAGCGATTTATCAGAAGGACATTCGTCTGAAATACTTTCCAGAGGGATTTTGGACGAATCATGGAAGAGAGGTTTTTGTGGGGATTGGACATCAGGCGAGGACGACGCCAAGGAATCGGAGACAGTGAGTTTTGAGCTGGTTTTTGAAATTTTGAGAATCTCAGAATCCTAGAATATTAGAATCTCAGAATCTCGATTACAGACAACCGATGCGATCGGAATTCGTCGAGCGGCTCGCGGAGCTCTACGAAGAAGAAGGCGGTGATTCAGATGACGAAGAGCTGATGGAACGAAACGCAAGGGAAAAAGTGCCGACGGCTCTTCAACGTGGAATTTGTATCATGAAGAATATCCCATTCATCGTCCCGTTCATGGATCGAGTACAGCTATTCAATCGACTGGTGTCACAGGAGCACGATCGATTTATGGATGTTTCGCGGATGTTCAATAATTATAATACGAATTTGACGGTCAGAAGAGATCAGATTTATATGGATGCGTTTGAGAAGTATAAGCCGAAAGCTGTGAAAGATGATGGTACGTGTGGAGAGTGTTGGCTGAAAATTTGAAATTTTGATTCAAGAGCCACATGGCCTAACTTTTGCAAGTTTACCTTTCTAGGCCACCAAGGTAATTTAAAATGACCTAGAAAACGTACCAGATGCATACCTGACCATTTCCCCGCCAAAAACTAAGTGACCTAGAAAACTCATGTTGAGAAAGTTAGGCCATCACTGTAAGGTCTAGAAAATCTAGAAGTTGAAATCCTAACTTTCAGTGCGAGAACTAAAAGCGAACATCCGTGTGAAGATGATCAATTGGGCAGGATCCAACGAGCAGGGTGTCGACGGCGGTGGCATCTTCCGAGAATTCCTCTCGGAACTCCTCAAAGACGCCTTCAGTGTGAATCGCGGATTTTTCACAGAAACCACAGAATCCAAACTTCTGTATCCGAATCCAACGGCCATCTATCTCCTCGGTGCTGATTGCCTGACTCACTATCAATTCATTGGACGAATGATTGGAAAACTAATCTATGAACGACAACTTCAAGAAGTTCGATTCGCCGAATTCTTCATTGCTCAGCTCTTCGAAGACCGTACCAAAGACGTGGATCTACAGCACATGAAGAGCTTTGATCCATTGATCTTCAAGAATTTGAAGGCGTTGCAAACGACTAGCGAACAGGAGCTGGACGAGTTGCAACTGGATTTCAGTGTGGTCACTAGTGATGTCGGATTGGTTCGGGTGAGTGTTTAAGGCTTAGATTTTCCACCAAAAAGTCCCAAAAATGAGTTTTTAACTGAAATTTCGTGATTTCTCACCCTATTTCAACAGTTTTCAGCTCAAAATACGCTATTTTTCTACAAAATGTCAATTCAAAAATCCCCAAATCCTGAAATTTCTAACTGAAAATCTCCATTTTCCAGACTGTAAATCTCAAGCCAAACGGATCGAATCAACGGGTTACTGTAGACAATGTGCACGAATACATTCGGCTTTATGTGAACTACTATTTGAAACAGAGGGTGAGTGAATTTTGGAAATTGTGGAGAATCGGAACTACCGAAAACACTCTAATAGAAGGGCCCCCTCCCACACTGTCATATATGAGAGTCATTATCTCAGCTCCCATAAGAGATATCAAAAGGGAGTCAACTGATAAAATCTTTGCGATATTGTGATAAACATTTTATTAGTTGGCAACTTTTTGACATCTTTCGAAAGAAGTGAGACATTTAAGCTCAAAGTAGACGGTCCGGGTGACGTTCTATTAGAGGTTTCACGGTAGTTTTGAGCAGAAATCACATGAAAATGGCTTAGAATTAAAGAATTGTGATTTTCGATCAATTTTCTAGCCTTTTCTCCAAGTTTCTCATCTTTTTCTGACCGATTTTTCAGCGAAAAATGGCTGAAAACAGCAAAAAATTGAGGATTTCAGGGTGATTTTTCACCGAATTTTGTCCTGAATTATAGCGAAACGATTGTAAATTCAAGAAAATTGCTAGACAAAAAGTTTTATTTACGCTGAAACCAGAAAATTGCCGTACTTTTTTAGTGGAAAATATTCCGGGAACTCCACAATTTGATAGAAATTTGTTGAAACTCTATTTTTCAATGAAAATCTTGCTAAATTTTGGTGAAATTGGCAGATTTTTGAAAAATTTTGAACAAAACTTCGTCGAATTTTTCGATGCGAAATTTCGAAAAAATCTGGCCGGAAAAATAGAAGGGCCCCTGTAATAGAAGGGCCCTCCGGAGGTACCTTGAAACAATAGAAGGACCGGCCCTTCTAATACAGGTTCTACGGTATTAGAAAAAAATTCAAAAAATGGCTGGAATTTCAGATCGCCACAATGGTCGGCGCGATTCGTCGTGGCATCAGTGAAGTCGTCAACATCGAATGGATGAGCATGTTCGCTCCACACGAACTACAAATTCTTATCGCTGGATTTGAAGAGGTCTTCACAATTAAAGAGCTTCAACAGAACTGTCAAATCACCTTCGGAATGGCATCTTCAACGACGGACCAAGATTTCATTGAAATGATTTGGGATGTGATTGATAAACTGTCGAAAGATGATAAAATGGCGTTTTTGAGGTGAGATGGGATTGTTTTTGGAAAGTCAAAGTTTCTCGAAATTTGAAAATTCGAAATTCAGAGATTTCAGAAATTGGAAAGTTCTGAAATTTGAGATTCTGAAATTCTGAAATCCTGAAAATTCTGAAATTTTGGAATTCTGAATTTCTGAGATTCTGAAGATTCTGAAGATTCTAAGATTCTGGTATTCTGAAATTTTTAGGTTCGGAAATTTTGAGATTCTGAAATTCTGAGATTCTGAGATTCTGGAATTCTGAAATTCAATGATTCTGTAATCCTAAGATTATGAGATTCTGAAATTCGGAGATTCCGAAATCTTGAGATTCTAAGATTATGAGATTCTGAGATTCTGAGATTCTTAAATCCTGAAATTATGAAATTCTGAAATTCTGATATTCTGAGATTCAAAGATTCTGTGATTATGTGCTTCTGTGATTCTGAAATTATGAAATTCTGTAATTCTAAGATTATGAGATTCTGAAATTCGGAGATTCCGAAATCTTGAGATTCTAAGATTATGAGATTCTGAGATTCTGAAATCCTGAATTTTTGAGATTCTGAGATTCTTAAATCCTGAAATTATGAAATTCTGAAATTCTGATATTCAAAGATTCTGTGATTATGTGCTTCTGTGATTCTGAAATTATGAAATTCTGTAATTCTAAGATTATGAGATTCTGAAATTCGGAGATTCCGAAATCTTGAGATTCTAAGATTATGAGATTCTGAGATTCTGAAATCCTGAATTTTTGAGATTCTGAGATTCTTAAATCCTGAAATTATGAAATTCTGAAATTCTGAAATTCTGATATTCAAAGATTCTGTGATTCTGTGCTTCTGTGATTCTGAAATTCTGAAAATTCTGAAATTTCGAGATCCTGAGATTCAGAAATTCTCAAATTCTTAAATCTAGAGAATTCGAGATTCTAAAATTCTCTTTTTTCAGATTCGTCACCGGCTGCTCACGCGCTCCAGTCGATGGGCTCAAGAGCTTGTATCCGAAAATGGGAATTCTTGTGGTGAGTACTTTTTTGGATTCCGAATTCTGGGATTTCAAACTTTTGAGATTCTGAACCCTGAGATTCAAAATTTTTTAAATTTTCGAGTATTGGACTTCCAAGATTTGGAATTTCGGAATTTCAAACTTTTGAGGTTTTGAACTTCTTGAGTTTTAGGGTTCTGAGATTCTTGGATTTTGAACTTCTGAAATTTCAGATCTCAACATCCGAAGAAGAGCTACCAACAAGTGCCACGTGCATGAATTTGCTCCGTATTCCGAAATATTCGAATCGAACCAAATTGGAGGAGAAACTTCGATACGCAATCAACTCTGGAGCCGGTTTCGAATTGGCCTAATTTATTCTTTTTCAACTGATTTGAACTTTTTTTTTGAATTTCTTGAAATCTGCATTTCATTGCTCAATTCAAGTTTTGTGCCCATACTTGTAATATAAAATGTCCCATTTTTTTGTCTAAATTCTCCAGTCCATCTCTCCCGCTCTCAAATTGCTCATAAAATAAATTATTTTTGGTGTAACTTCAATTCTGAAAATCGGATATGTTTTGAAAATCCAGAATTTGAATAAATTGAAATTTCAGAGAATCTAGGATGTAGAGATTCGTGAAAGAATTAGAGAAAGTAGAGATTTATGAATGAACACAAAAAAAGTTAGCCCAAATTTACAGATTCCAAAAAGCACGAAACGGGAAGTCTCGAGTTTGGGAAAATTCCAGAAATCACAGAAGACTAATCTGAAATTCGAATTTTATAATATCTTCGGAATTCAAAACAAAATGAAAATCATAGAATTTCACAAAATTTCAATCCTGAAGCACAGTTTTTATAAATCAGCAATTTGAACATTTCAAAAGCAAAAAAAAAAACAAAGCAAAAATTCACAGAACATAGAGATCCAAAAAAAAGTGATATTTTTGAAAGCCGGAAAATTTTAAATTAGAAAAAAAACTATAACTACCGTAATCTAAAATATTCTCATTTTAAAGGAGGCCAGACATGAAAAATTTCAAAGTTCTGGTTTTTTGATATATGACACAGTACAGTCAGAAAATATGTATGGCCATCCAACCATAACTCCATTTTCCCGAGAACGCGAACGTGCTCCCAAGCGGCGGGACACTCCTCGTTTCATAAACGTTTTAGCGGCAGTAGACGGCAAGCGCCACGTGGTGTAGCTCACAGGTGATTCGTGATTGACCAATTACAGATAAAGAGCTATAAACGACCCAATTACTCACCTACCGCAAACTAGTGCTTCTACAATTGAACATTCACGAGCACATTGCGTATCTTACTAACTGACCCTATAAAAAGCCCACAATTGACCAATCGCGAAAAAATTCTTGTTTTTCCTTTTTCGAAGTTCTTTCACCTATTTTGGTTATTTTTCATCGTTTTTTTTTCAGTTTCCTTCGCAAATTTTGTCAGTAAATTATTATTTAACCTACAAGAGAATACTAGAATACTGTCTCAGCCAGTATTTTGCTTTTTATTTGCAGAAAAATTGCAAAAATGGCCAGGAGACAAATGTCGGAAGCTAGAAGTCGAAATTTTGGTTTATTCAGGAGATAGCACTGCTACTGTACTTTCAAAAGGTAAGAAGCGTTCAGAAAGTCCGAATTTCAAATCCAATTTTTACAGGGAGCCAGGAAATTCTCAATTTTCTGGTACGTCCACTGAGTACTCCGGAAAAGAAACGACTGAGAAAGAGGAAGGAAGAAAAACTGGAACGGTGGGTAGATTTGAAAAAAAATCTGAGAAAAAACTTTAGATTTCAGTCGGAAGTGTCAAATTCGCTGATTTCGAGAAAATTTCCAGCCGATAACTTCTGTCAGAGTTATAGTACAAAAATTAGTGGGAGCTTAAAATTTCGAAAAATCATTTCAGTTTGCTAACCGAGATTCTACAGCGTCTTCTCCTCCCCCACTTGGACCGTCATCGAAAAAGACAAAAGCTGACAGAAGTAGAAGCTTCGACGCCGTTCCAGTCAATACGATGACAGCGGAAGAGAATAATATAACTTTTAATTAATTGTTTTTTCGTTTTTCCTTGTTTTTTCTGTGTAATAAACAATTTTTAGCAGCTGCTAGCTTCCAGATTCGAAAAAATATATGCCAATTATTGCTCTCGCGACAAGCCAATTGTAGGAGATTTGCTTGCGATAGGCGGAATATTGGTCGTTTGCGGTGGCGCTTTCGCGATTGGTCTGTAAATGGCCTGCGGCAGGCATGTTCCGATGTACCCATGGCGTCTTTCCGCGAACAATATTTCACCTGTTATAGACGCTGCGCGAATCACCTGTGCGGGTGCATGGTCTTCTCCTTTGTCATAGTTGCCAAATCTTACCCCGGCCAGGCCCGGCCAGCCCTGGGTACGTACAGATGTTGATTTTTTTTTAAATTTTTTTCGAATTTTTTGAATTTTTTCAAAAATTTAAACAAAAACGACCTATTTTTCGACTACTTTCTACTTTGTTAATTTTGTTTTAAAATGTAACCTTTTTTTCTTTTTTAATTCAAAAAAATTACCCAAATTTTCCTTGGAAAATTTTCTACTGTGGTGGACGAGCTGAGAAAATTCGTTTACCGTCCCGGCCCGGCCCGGCCTTTTGCAACTATGAAAATTATTGGTTTTGAATTTTTTACGATATTTTAAATAACCTAAAATATAAAAAAAAAACTCTTATGGAAGGGGTTTTTTTCAGTCCAGAGGTCTCAAAAAAGGTGTATGTTGAACTCACTTATCTCGGTTATTTTTGGTTGAATTATCTCAGTTCCTTCAAAAGATATCAAAAAATTTTGACTGATAAGTTGTTTGTATGATGAAAAAAAAAACAAAAACATACAAAAAAAAGAAACTTACATATAGCCACGACAGTCTTTAACTTTGGATGATGATCGACAAATCTTCTCAATTCATGATCCTCGACACATGTCATCGAACAATCCAGAAACTTCAAGTTTTGCATTCGGACCTCAGAAGCCAATAGGTTCTAATCATCGTTACGTTGAAAAAACTGAAGTACATTTTTCTCGTCTTGGATGTCTCGACAAAGTGATTTTGGGGTACAAAACTCATAATTCGGAGGTACAAAATTAAGCCTTTTTCAGGTATTTTGTACCCCTAAATTGCTTTGTACCCCAATAACCCCTAAATTTTTATACCCTCCAAATTATTATAGAGAATTTTGAAAAATGACCCCCCCCCCCCCATGTCTGGAATTCGTAAACTCACCCTTCACCCGAAACATCCAAAAATCTTAAATTCTTCAATTCGGACAACTCCTTGTACCCATCCCTGTCTTCGATTCTTACGTCTTACGTTACGGATCACCAATTTTCGTAGGTGTTTGAGATTTTCGATTCCTTTCAAAGCTGAAAGACCTTTCGCGAAAGAAATGTCCAACACACGAAGATTTGGAAACGAAACACAGAAATTTGAGAGCAGTCATTTTTCGTTGAATACCTTGTTGTTGATTTTAATGCTTTGAAGAGATGGAAGAAGTTCACAGACCTGTGATATGCCTATGATTTTGTAGAACTCAAGAAAACTTCAAACAGGTCACCTTTTCCTCCCAATCAATTGTAATCTCCTCCTTGCCAGAAAATCCCAAATGAACCATCTTTTCTTGTGTAATTTCATTCAGTGTTTTCTCCAACAAACTCACAATGTCGATTCCATGAATATCTGCGAAATTTAAGTTCCTGAGATATTTTCTAGACTTTCTTACTCGTTGGATCTGGGAATTCCTTTTTCAAATGATACAATTCTCCGAATTCCAGTGCATTAAATCTGAAACTTTTCAAATTCAATGCTCTTTTATCAATTTTACATTTCCTTAAATCCAGTTCTGTTAGTGTTGATAGCTGATTTTTGTGGGTTTTTAATTTTTCAATATTTTTCGGGTCCAATTCTAAAAGCTGTCTGAATTCTCCATTGCTGGATTTTATGTCGAAAATGAAATCGATTGAAATGCTATCTGAAATAAAAATTGAATTAGGATAATTATTTAATTAGGGGTGATTACCGCTATAAATTTGTTGAGCAACTGACTTGGCGGCGAGTTGATATAAAGTTGGAAACAACATTTTTAGGAATAATTGTTCTGAAAAATACAGAATTTACATCAAACTTTCAGAGGTTCGAAATCAACAAAAAAGTTTTAGAAATGGATTAACAACACATGATATCAATACAATATATATATCAGAAAAATTCAATAAGAAATAGATATTTGAAATTTAGAGTAACACAAAAAGAGGGTAATGAAAAGAATAAGAGTGTTTTGAAGACGACAGGATGGAATAAATAACTAGGTGGAGAAAACCAGGGGGATTAAACTGTTGGTGTGCAGCTGCTCGCAAGTTGTTGATTAAACAGCCATTGAGCATCCTGATAAACACCGCACGTCTTCCGTTTGTTAGACTCTCCTTCCGTCCAAACTTTTTCTTTTCCACCAGTCCGCTCAAGAAACATGAGAAGTTATCTGACTTATTTTCTGATGCTTCTATGTTCTCCAATTTGGGTGTTGGTCGAATCGATGAGTTCATATGCTTGCCTTCACAACTTTTACTATTCAATAGTGGCTTTCTGGCATGTAGCCGTTTACTCGATGGTTTCATTCGCTCCAATCATTCGGAACCAACCAAATTGCTGATTGCCTTTTTTCTTTTCATTTTTCTCTTGCCGATGTTTACCTGCGGGACTCATCAAATTGTGCGGCGATGGAAGCCAAAGGTTCAAAAACTTTCCCATACAATTTTGGGATTATTCGGAATGATTCTTGTCGTTTGGATCAAGCTGGGATGCACTCTAGCAATTCAACTACATTTCTATTCAGAGATTAGTTTAACATTCCTTTGCTACAATCCAGGTCTCACAAAGAAAGCTACCGTAACCGAATAAAATGTTTATTCTTTGGATTAGAAAAATGTGTAATAAAACAAAATAGACACTTGATACTTCATTTGATACTCACTGTTTCTTTTAAATTTTCCGTTTTTAGAATTCAGAAATTTGGAAAAGCAATAATTTCCAAATATCAACACCGCTGACTTTTAATGTTTCGCATTCCTGAATTTTTCGAAATTTCTGAGTTCCTAAGAACATTTTCAAAATTAATTCAGGAAATTATCTTAACTTCTCATCGAAACACAAAAAAATGCCTGAATAATTTTTTTCCAGATTGCTGCAACTGTATACGTGCTATCCATATTTCTTCTGGCCCTCTTCTATGTTCTACGGTAGGTGTTGGTATAAATCCATCAAGGTCTCATAACGAAAACTACCGTAACCCAAAATATTTGTATTTCAATTTTCCAACTACAAAAAAAAACATAAATGTTCAGATAATCTGGCCAATTTGCTGTCTCTTTGTAATTTCCTTATTTTTCTTCTCGATCGATGCGTATTCTTGCCTTTTCACTGATTCATATTCTCTTTGTGTTCATCGGAAATCAGAAGAAGAAATGTTAAAGAAAAGTACAATTAATGGAATCATCTGTAACGTTGCCATCAGAAGCAGATATTCAAAAAAAGGAAAATTATTGCCGGATGGACATCAATTTGATGACGAACTGGATTCTTCGATTCTCTTTAACATGGTTTAATTGTAATTGTAATTATATTTAATTGATAAAATTTTATTTTCAAATTATTATATTGACAAAATTAATGAAATCCTATACTCATAAAGAGTCTTCAACGATCCATTTTTGAGATATTACACTGATATCGGAACTTCTAATTTCACAATTGTAACGTCCCATGTGCGGAAATCATAAATTCTGTGAAGCTGATACAAACGATTCATAAATCTCGAGAGTTTGAGATCGTTGAGTCATCTTGAAGATGAAGCAGTGGACAAGACTTGGCAACATTCAGTGTAGGAAGCAATGTCTCACTCAGATGTTTCAAAAGCTCCATGTCCACTAACACTTCCGTTTGAGTTGAATCCCGATAAAATCCGTAAACTTTGACATCAGTGGAAGGCATAGTAATTCTTTGTCCTTTTATGTGCAGCATCACGGTCCTTTTCCTTGTCACCAGAAGTGGTAAATTCGCCATTTCAGAGCGTCTGTTTTCTGAAAAAAGTCAATTTCTGATAAGTCAAAAAATTCTCCCAAAATTTCCTATCACTTTTTCGTCAGAATTTCTAACTGTCTTGATTCACAATTTTCAATGCAAAATTATTAATTTTTAATTGTAATATTCACAGTTTTATGACCAAAGTTATTTTAATTCACCCAAAACTCAACATTTTCAAATAAAACCGATCAAATTTCCGAAAAAAAAACTCACATTATAAGATGCGAGCTCAATATTACAAAATCTTTAAATTTATGATTTCTAAACAGATTAGTAGGAAAATAAATACAGACAATATTCAGAAAAATCAAGACAAGAAAACTTCAGAATCCAATCACTTTTTAGGATTTCTAGAAAGTTCCCAGGAAAATTTAGACGTCTATTCAGTCAAGCCGTCGATGGGAGAGAAATGAGAGAGTTCTATTTTTGTGTGGGGAGCAACGAGGAGAGACGACTTGTTTTTCTGCTTCTTATCGTCTCTTCAATTAGTGCACTCTCTAAATTACACACAGGGAGGTCTTAAGATGCTCCGAGAACCCACTCGGACAGATGTTGGACAATGGGAAATGGATGGACAACGGGCTCTCAAATTCGAAAATTCGGAAAATTTCAAATTTTGAGGATTTGAAAAAATTTGAGAATTCGAAAATTCGAAAGCTCTGAATTTCAAAAGTTCCAAAATTAAAATTCTAAAACTCGAAAATTCTGAAGTTCTGAAATTCTGAGATTCTAACTAGGGAAGGCCCCAACTCGGGTGTGGCGATACGGGTGATGACCTATATCATCTGAAAGCTAACATTTTCCTGATTCCAAATCTGTTTTCAAAATGTGCTTTGTCGCGGTAGTTTTCGAGAAAACTGGGTCGAAAGTTTCCAAAAATGACGTGGATTTTCAATCTCATTTTTCTTCCTCGCGTAGTTAAATTTTAAAGCGTTGAAAGAATGTGGAAGCGTGGTCGAATGGTTAGTGATTAAGAATATGAAGCGGGTATTCTCTGGTTCAACTCCCTCGAGCTGCTAAACTTTTTTGAATTTTTTCTTCGTTCTTTCCGGTGGCTGTATCTGACTTGTAGAAATGAACATAGGTTATCGAATCTAGTGAAACAACATTTTTATTGATTCTCTTTGTTTTGAACTAATTCTAGCACATTAAATTGTTTTTTTCGAAAATTGAAAAAATTCCAAGGGGGTACCCCAAGGCGATTTTCTCAAAAAAAATTTTCCGAAAAAAAAAGAGAAAACCTCTTCAGATTGTAGAAAAGCATGCAAAATACGGATAACATTTAAATATAGCCAAAAAAGTCAAAAACTCCTTCAGAAACTCATAACACTCATGACGCTTAACAAATTCTTTCAATTCATAATCCTTGACCCATGTCATTGAACAATCCAGAAACACCAAATTTTTCATTCGGACATCAGAAGTCAATAGACTTCTAATCACTCGATAGGAATCACTGAAAATAGTACAGTTTTTCGTTTTGGGCATACCCGGACCGGTCCGGGATATAGCAAGTTAGGATTTGGAAAAAAAATGGCCTCCCCCTCTCTCTAATTCTCGAAACTAATAAACTCACTCGTCACAATCCGAAACATCTAAAACCCTTAAATTCTTCAAATCGGACAACTCTTTGTATCCATAAATGTCTTCGAGTTCTATCCCCCGCATCACCAATTTTTGCAGGTGTTTGAGATTTTTGATTCCTTCCATAGTTGTTAGACCTCTCGCAAAAGAAATATCCAAGATTCGAAGATTGGGAAACGAACTACAGAGATTTGAGAGTTTGCGTTGGTGGAAGAATGTACTGAAAGTGATTTTGATGCTTTGAAGAGATGGAAGAAGTTTTGAGACCGGAAAACAAAATGAAATTCAAATCAGATTTTCAGTTTTTTGAAACTAAACATGTTAAGCATCTATTTGTAGATCTATCCCTATTTTGGATTCAAATCAACTCTGATGTTTTGAGTTAGAGAAGAGCTACCAGCTGCTAAGCAACGGAAAGTACAGGCACTTTGGAGCACTACAAAAAAATAATGAATTGTCTAGAATTAAGCTTGATGCTATAGGCGAACACTTCAAATAAATAACGATTTTTTGAAAGTTCAAATTGATTACCTTTTCCTCCCAACCAATCATATACCGCTTGTCCTCCTCGCCAGAAAATCCCAAATGGATCATCATTTCTTGTGTATTCACTGCTCTTTTCAATAAACTCACAATGTCAATTCCAGATGAGTCTGAAAATTGAAACTTTTGAGATATTTCCAGAAACTTTTCTTACTTGATGGATCCGGAAATTCCGTCTTCAAATGGTACAAGTATCCAAAATTCAGAGAATTCAATTTGAAGTTTTTCAAATTCAAAATTCCTTCCACATCAATTTTACACTTCTTTAAATCCAGTTCTGTCAGTCTTGATAGCTGTTTTTTACAGGTTTCCAATTTTTTAATGTTTTTCGGATCCAATTTTAAAAGCTGTCTCACTACTTCATTGCTGGCTTTTGAATCTAAAATAAACTCAAGTGGAATTTTCTCTGAAAATTGGAAGTAAATAGGATAATTGGTGAATTAGGGGTAATTACCATAATGAATGTTTTGAGCTGCTGACTTGTCGGCAAGTTGAAATAATGTTGGAGACAACATTTTTAGGGGAAATTGTTCTGAAAAAAAACGAAATTGAGCCGAACTTTGAGAGGATCGAAATTAACGAAAAATGTTTTAGAAATGGACCAGCAACATAGAAAATGAAACGATTTGCAATAAAATCAATACAAAACATACATTCGAAGACTTCGATAAGAAAGAGAAAATCAACAAAAAAGAGATATTTGAAATTTTGAGTAACACAAAAAAAGGATAATGAAAAGAATATGAGTGTTCTAAAGACGACGAGGAGGAATACAGAACCAGGTGGGAAGGATAGAACCTATTGATTTTAAGATCAATAGAAACGAATGATCGATTTTTCGCAGAAGAACACAAACGCAGAGTGTCACGATTGTTTGGTTTACAGCAGTCGTGATGTTTCAGGGATGTGCGGAGCAGAATTTTTACCAGTAAATTTTGAACACAAGATGTAAAAATGAAAAACGTTACGGCGATTGTTCCAAAATTTTCTGGGATTTCTTTCGTCAGGTGATTTCCAGAATGGGAAAAGTTATAAATGTGTTGTATTGTTGTGTTTTGTTACCGAAAAACAGATTTAACAGGGGTTGTCCCCATATTGTCAAAAATTACCTTCGAATGGCTTTTCTATTTTCTAAGACTCCTGAATTAAAGAAGGCGCTTTTATTTTTCCAGAATTGTTTCGTGAGGGATCTCGTTGAACAGGAAATATAAAACTCGGAAAATTGTGTCAGTTTCAAAAAGACTTTGAAATTAGCTTTTTTTCAAATTCCTATTACATAATAAGCCGTATCTTTTTGCGAAATTGATATACAAAAAAAGCAGTTTTAAAATGTTAATACATATTCATTAGAAAAGGGATAAATGAAAAGTTTTGGTTTCTTCAAAGAGTAGGGGAGGGGGAATTACAATTAGAAAATTGTGATAGAGGGTGAAAATCAGAAAAAAAAACTAAGAGATCCATTCCTCCTCTATCGTCGACATTTTATTCAAAACTGATGATGCGGACTCTCTTGTTTTCTTGGTCCACTTTTCATTATTTCGAATACCCGATGACGTTGTTTTCATCCAATTCCAATATTCTTTTGATCCATAACCTTTAGTATTGACGAAAGTGGACATTAATATCAAACCAAAACAAATCAATGCATCTGTAGCGTGCTCAGAAGTGAAGATAACATCCAATACATCAGTAACGTTTTGACAATCCAAAATGTTCGATCGACCCCAACTGTCATTAAATTCTTCAAGTACAGTGTTTACGTACTCTCGATCTTCAATTAAATTCTTGGCAAGAAGCAGGGAGAAGATCGAATATGCCATGAAGGCCAAAGCCTTCTCGTCATTTTGGTTTATAATTGTTCTGCAAATGCAACATTTTCAAGAATTTATGTGAATGCTTGAAACTTACATCAATCTAAGAACTATTTTTGATAGATTTTTCTGTGAGTCCTTAGCTGGCGATTTAGAAATTATCATAACTTGTTCATAGCATTTCTCCATTACTTGACAATTTGAAACCAAATAGTTCAAGGTATTTTCCGATGCTTGGTTCAAATGGCTGACGATGATTTCCATGATTTGTTGATATGACGGCGTATCAATTTTAATCAAATAATGAGCGTATTCGAAAAGTCCCTTGACCATTTTAATATCAGTAAACAATGTTGTATACAGATCCAAGGTCATGTATCGATGTGCTCCAATCAAAACCAAAGTAATTCCTTGAAGATTTTCTGGATATTGACATGATAATTCTATGGTTTTCTCCATGAGAAAATTCAAGAGTTCCTCCTGTAATATTTTCCCCATACTCAAAGAATTGACCATCCGTTCGAAAAACACTAAAGTCAAGGAAAGTGCGGTTTTTGTTTGAAATTCTGAGAATTTTAAATGTTCCCATGATTTAAAGAGGAGTTCTACAATTCCGGGAATCTCCAGCCAAAACAATTCGAAGAAACGTTCAGTTCTGAAAATAAACACTTAAGAAAGTTAAAACTATCTTTACAATTCACTCAAAGAAACCCGATTTGGCAAAGCATTGAATAGCCAAATACACCATTTTGTTTTTTGATTCTCTTAATACGTAGCATAGTGCATTTAAGAGCCCTTTGATTTCAGAATCATTCAATTGGTCGTTATTTGTGTTTAGTTTTTCCGCAATGAATCGTATACAATCTTCAGCTAGCTCATCTCTATCATTTGTGATCGCGTATTCTAGAGATTTTATAGTAGAATGAGGAGAGTTATAGTTAAGGAGGTCGATGGTTGGAATGTATGAATTGTTACATCTGCTGACTGAAAAAAGTAGTTTTTCTTTTAAAAGTTCTTAGAAGTTCTCCGATATTTTAAAAATTCTGAAACTTGGAAACCCTGTTAACGAAGCGCCTAAGAAATCAGGCCATCCAACCGAATTTGTGCATTTCCAGCAACATACCTGAGGGTGTTTGCGTACACAACAGTTCATTTTGCGACACATCATTCGATAAAAGCGGGTTGCGTCGTAAAATAAAATGCTGTGTACGATAGCTCGGTGGTACCATGGATGAGAACTTGGAAAATGAGAACTGCTACAAATGAGATTCTCATTCTCACTTTCCTAGTTCTCATTCGTGGTATCACTGCTAGCTCGGCTATCGGCGCCCATGCATGCACAAGTCTTTGGGCACATTATTTTATGTATTAGTAAAGACTTGTGGGAGACTTGTGGAAGGCTTGCCCAAGTCTTGTAGTCTCCAAAAGGCTTAACTAATACATAAAACCAGTCGGTTTACGCCCTAAACCTCCTGGCCTCCGCTTTCAGTACCCGTAATCGTATCAGGGAATTTTTTTAAAAGGTATACATTCGGGAAATTCACCCGGATCCAGGTCACCCGGATTCAGGTCACCCGGATCTAGGTCACCCGGATCTAGGTCATCCGGATCCAGGTCACCCGGATCTAGGTCACCCGGATCCAGAACCCAGATCCCCCGGATCCAGGGACCCAAGGACCCAGCGATCCAGGGATCCAGGGATCCGAGGGCCCACGGATCCGAGGATCCAGGACTCTCCCCCTGGTTACCTTCTCTGGAGTCCAGAGAAGGTAGAACTGATTCTTCTCTACACTTCCCTCTTCCTTTATAGTATTCTCTCTGAGGTCAATGGGTCATTTATGGGGTTATGCACGTAATAAATTTGCAATAAAAATGGCAAATAAATACACAAAAATACTATGCAGATACGCAAATAAATTGATTTATTTGCATCCAAAAAACGAATTTAATTGAATTATTGGCCGTGGAACCTTCCTCTCAAAATTTTTTCTCGAGAAAAATCTCTTGAAAAATCTTC
>NC_013486.2:3981960-3988544 GCF_000004555.2 Caenorhabditis briggsae | reverse complement strand
ATTCAAAATTTCAAAATTTCAGACATTTAGAAAATACCACCCACGCAGAAAAACTGTTATTGATCTCCTCTTCTCAATAACAGTATACTCTCTCAAAATAAAAACTCCTTAAAATAAAATATTTTTGCCGTCTCCGATGATTCTCACCCCTTCTCTGATCATAAGCCATCCTATCTTCCAAAAGATTTCTCTGCGCCTCCTCGATTTCTGTACTCTCTCGTGCTCCGACCATTTCAAGTACCTTCCAAAAAGTCGGCAAATCGTCCCTCTATCCTCCCCATAATATTTGTTGTGCTCTCTTCTTTTCCCGGACGACGGCACAGAAAGAGAAAAGCACTGTATATCCCCAACCAACCAGACACAAAAGTAGTTTTTTTTTGCTTCAAAATAGCATCTTCTTTATCTTTTTTGCTTTTTTTTTCTTTTTGAGTTTTGCAAGAAAACTGTTCCTTTGCTGCCCATCTTTTTCACAGTCTACTGGTTCTAAAAAATTTCCCGCCTCCAAAACATTTTTGAAAGTTGTTGGGAATTTCATTCAAAACCACACCCTTGGTCTTGTTCAGATCTCTTGTTAACAAGTTTTTTTGTCAAATATTGCGCAGTTGTTGACAGTTTTTTTTAGTTACATTGTAGTTTCAAATTGCCTAGTTTTGGTTTTTTAACTGGTCCAGTACATAAAATTTTAAAAACTCTGTATTAGAAGGGCTAGCTCTTCTATTTTTCCAAGGTACCTCCGGAGGGTTTACTGCGTTTAAATTACAAATTTTACTGCGTTTAAATTACAATTTTTAAAGTTTTGATATAGTAATTCTATCTGTTTTCAGAAGTTTTTGAAATCCCAGAAGCCTGAAAATTTTTAAAAATGTTATTTTATGGTTCCTAAATATTCCAAAGCTCAAATCTGAACAAATTGAGATCCTGGATTAAGATTGAAAACTGTTCAGTTTTCAAAATCCAAAGAATTGAAGTTCTAAAAATTACAGTTTTGGAATTACAAAACTCCTGAAGATTGAAATTCTAACATTCCACTTATTCGAAATTCCGATATTTATTTGAAGTTGAAGTTTTAAAAATCTACAGTTTTCGAAATTTCAAAGTTGAAAAAAGTAATTTTAATTTTTTAAATCAATTTTCAAAAATTATTTTTTCTCCCTGTTTCTTGTTCTCAAGTGTTACAATTGTTTTCTCTATGGATGACTAATCACTGAACATCTCATTTCACAACTTATGACTCTTGATTTTTCTCTTTTTTTTTAACTTTTTGAGATCATTTGAAACAAAGTCAAAGACTTTCTTCACAGCTCATAGTTAGCTAGTTTTCTAATTTCATTGTTTCCGTTTCTTTTACAAAAAATTGGATTAAGGAATTTGTTAGTACATAATTTTTTTCATTGTTGTGGGGGTTTTAAGAAAAACTTTGAATTGCAGTGTGATTTCAATTCCAATGTTAAAAAACAGTTTTTGAATTTTTTAAGTTCTGACAAATCATATTTAATATTATGTCAAAATACCAGCCTTACTCAGGAAATTTTCCGGCAAGTTGCTGCCCAATATTAGCAAGTTGCTAAGCCGAAAAAAATGCTTGCCGCTGACAAACGGCAAGCCGTTTTTCGGGTCAGCAACTTGCTGTTTTATAAAGCAAGTTGCCGTTCTTCATGAAATCTAGATGGCAACTTGCCGAATCAAGAGCGTTTTTTTTTCATAATTTCGAAGTGGACATATTTATTTAGGGCATATTTATTGAGGAAACAGAGTGAGAAAACAATAGTAGGAAAAAAGGAAGTCGACTACATATAGGTGGAGGGTACAAAGTAAGGGAAATTGGGACAACAATATTAAAATAAAATCCGAAAAATTTTCCATGAATTTGAGGAAGTTTCTTGCAAATACGTAGGCATCCCTTCGCGTTTTGAGTTCTTCTAAATGTCTATCTTAAATTTTTATCAACTTCGACATTCAAGAAAAATTTCGACGTTCAATTATATTCAACGTTTCGCATCACGAACGATTATAGCAGAGGGTTCTCACGGAGTGGACTGTATGTGCAAGAACTTCTGAAAATAAGATTTCATGAACTGCTTGAGAAATGTTTCTTACTTTGTAAAAAATTTCGAAATGCGATCCAACTTCATATCAGGCTTGTCGCATAGGTTGTGAGAAATAGTGTGATAACTGAAAAAAAAGTTCTTAAGATTGTTTTTGAAGGTAGCAACTCACTGTGCCGATGCTTCAATCGTTCGCTTTTTCAGTTGTTCTTCGATATTTAACTTGATAAAACCACTCGTTCTTTGTGGATCGTATCATAATGATAATTTCGAACTTCGATGACTATATCGTAGAAAAATTATAAATTTTTCTGACGAGCTTTGGATATATATGGATATATATAATATATATATATATATATGGATATATATAATTCGACTTTTCCCCAATTTCTTGTTCCTCGGAGATCTTAGCTGTCCAAACCTTGAAAGATATTAATTTTTCTAGCAATATACATTTTTAATATTACCTTCAAGCTTTCCTTCCATTTCGTTGTGAAGTTAGTTTGAAATACAATAAAATCAAGCAAAAAATAGGATAAAATAGGACAAATAGGACAAAAAGAAAATCAATAATTCGAGAACATTTGAATGTCATCTGAACGCAGCAAGAGATCGGCAACTTGCTCTTTTCACGGCAAGCAAGTAGCAACTTGCTAAAACTGATCTTAGAATCTTAGAATCTTAGAATCTTAGAATCTTAGAATCTTAGAATCTTAGAATCTTAGAATCTTAGAATCTTAGAATCTTAGAATCTTAGAATCTTAGAATCTTAGAATCTTAGAATCTTAGAATCTTAGAATCTTAGAATCTTAGAATCTTAGAATCTTAGAATCTTAGAATCTTAGAATCTTAGAATCTTAGAATCTTAGAATCTTAGAATCTTAGAATCTTAGAATCTTAGAATCTTAGAATCTTAGAATCTTAGAATCTTAGAATCTTAGAATCTTAGAATCTTAGAATCTTAGAATCTTAGAATCTTAGAATCTTAGAATCTTAGAATCTTAGAATCTTAGAATCTTAGAATCTTAGAATCTTAGAATCTTAGAATCTTAGAATCTTAGAATCTTAGAATCTTAGAATCTTAGAATCTTAGAATCTTAGAATCTTAGAATCTTAGAATCTTAGAATCTTAGAATCTTAGAATCTTAGAATCTTAGAATCTTAGAATCTTAGAATCTTAGAATCTTAGAATCTTAGAATCTTAGAATCTTAGAATCTTAGAATCTTAGAATCTTAGAATCTTAGAATCTTAGAATCTTAGAATCTTAGAATCTTAGAATCTTAGAATCTTAGAATCTATCTTAGAATCTCTCAGAATCTCAGAAGCTTGCCCAAAATTTCCTGAGTAAATAAAAAAATTATTTCGAATAGCTAACTTTTTTCAGAATTTATATCACAATAATCTACTAGCTTTTTCAGCGCCCATCGAAGATCCCGAAGATCCAATGGCGTCAGTTTCGATACGAGTTCGAAACGAAGACGGAGACGATTTTGTCGTTTCGCCAACGGATGTTGTTAATAATATCAATGAGGTTAGTTCAAAATGTATCTTAATTATAATTATAAGTTTAAAAAATTGAAAATTTGAATATTAGAAAATTGTTTAAAAAAACGTTTCAGAATTGAATAGAAATCTGAAAATTCCTTAAAAAATTCCTGAAAAAGTTGGAACCTTCCAACAAGAAGTTTCAGGATTTTTGCTGTAAAATTTGAGCATTTATCGAATTTTCGACCATTCACCAGTTTACAATTTTTACACCAAAAATCCGGAAATTTCGTCTCAAACTTCCTAAATTTTCAGATTGAATCTCGACGAAACAGTCGTCGAGACTCGACTCCAGCTTCATCGATCAGAAGAAGTCGTCCATCTTCCGCGTTTTTTAATGAAAATGGGGAACCGATTGAAGGAATTACGAGGGTTAGTTCTTAAAAGTTGTTTTAGGTTCCTTTAAACCCGTTTTCAATTTCTAGAATTTTCTAGAACTTCTCTTAAAATCTCTCTTTCTAAATCTTGCCAATAGTTTAGCCACCACGAAAATTTAAAAGTATGGATCACATCATGCTGAGGCTGTTCAAGCCTTCCAAGGTATACATCCGCGTTTTATGTGTCTCTCCCATTTTGTCTATTGTCTTTCAATGTCTGGTAAAGCTTTTGTGTACTGGAAAATTTTGGTTTTTAATAGTTTTATCTGCCGACTCACTAGCATAAGGAAAATGTTTTAAGAAAATGTTTAAAATTTTCACTTTAAAAAATTCTAAAAATCGTTCAAGCTTGTCTTATCACTGTCGTATTTCTATACATATAGCAAATATTCAAAACTTAAAAAAAAGTTCTAACACCAAGTTTGTGCCTTTGTATTCCTGCTTTTAACCAATATGTGAAACGTTCAGTTTTTAAAAATGTTAGCTTTTGAAATTTGACCATTTTTTAGGCCAGGAAATCAAAAAGTGTCCGAGATGCGGAGCCCGGATTACGGTCGATGTTGTATGGATTGTCACAGAAACAGTAAGTTTTTCTTCTGGAAACGTTTTTAAATTTGAAATTGAATAGTTCGAAACATAAATAATTTGGAAACTTTCAAAGATCTACTTTTTGGAAAATTTTGAAATTAAAAAAAAATTCATTTAATCTGATTTATTATCGCTGTCTGAGAAAAAAGGTTAGAGAATATTTTTTGCAGTCTGCATATGGTAGCAAACACGAAGCGACAAGCCTAAATAGCACACATTAGGTGGAGACGCAGAGAAAAACTGTCTGCGTCTCAATCTTTTTTTTTCTCAGACAAAAATAATATTTGACCCAAAATCCTTATTTTTTCAGAGAGAAAGAAGAAGCCGAAGCGAAAAAATTGGCAAAAAAGATGATCAGTAAGTCAAGCCTCGTTTCTTATTTGTAGGGATAACGAAGAACACTTTTAAAACAAAGAAACGATTGGCAAGGCAAACATTTTCTATCAAAAAACACTTACTCAAGTTCAAATAGATCAGCATGTAAAACAAAAAGTTTGGCAGGGTTCAAAGGTAAAAAATCTGGAAAAAAATAGTTCAAAAAGGCAAACAAATTGCCAAACAATGGAAACAAAAGGTGTGCAAATTAAAATGAGATCAGCCAGCTGCGAAATGAAATCCAAACAAGAGAATTTTTTTCAAATTTTCTCTGTTATTTTGTTTTATTAAATAAATTAATTGAAAGAAAAATTGGATTTTCGAGAAAATCCAGTTTTTATAAATCTTCTTCTAGATTCATCTGAATTAGAACCAGAAAATTAGACTTATGATTAACCGTAAAACCTGTGATAGACGGACCCGACACTGTCATGTTTGAGCTCAATTATATCGGTTCCTGTTAATGATATCATAAATTTGTTAACTGATAAAATATTGGTGATAATGTGATAAACAATTTATCAGTTAACCAATTTTCGATATTTTTCACAGGAACCAAGATCGTTGAGCTCAATGCTGACGCTTCGCGTGGGCTTCTATAAGAGGTACATTGAGCGGAACCAAAACATTTGGATTGAAAAACTTAAACCAATTTTTTTCTGAAATTCACAGATCCTTTTTGTTCAACTCTGTCAGATAATATATATGATCTTCGTACTTGATCTACGTATACGCATCCCTTCTCCACCTCCACATTTCCAAATATTTGTTATCTCTTTTTTGGCTGTTACGTGTGAAACACTATGTGTGATAAGTATCCATGTCCCCTCCTGTTGTTCAGACAGTTTTTACCAAAATCTCTCTGTTTCTCTAAGTCTCTCCTATCACAGTAGTCTCTCAGCCGTTCGAAAAATCTGTAAGCGAGCAGTTCAGTGGAGCAGCACTTGACGCAAGTCGCACATATGTCTACAGTAATCAAGATGAGATAGTGTGTCACGTGTGAAGAGACGCAGACACTTCGAAACAACTGAGCATTCGGTTGTCATACACAGCATACTCTTATACTCAATCTTGTTGGTGCCAAAAATCTCTGTATTTCTCTTTGTCTTGAAAAATCCAAATCATGGATTGCCTTTGTTTTGGATGGAATTCAAAGAAACAGAAGACGTTGGAAAATGAAGAAATTGAAGACGACGTTGAAGAGAAGATTCAGAAGAAACCAAAGAAAAAGAATACGTCTTCATGCCTTCTACGTCTTCACATTTCACTTCTGAATTCGCTTCAAAAATGGATCGACCGGAATATCGATGAGCGACGGGCGTCAAGGAATACACAGAATTTTGTGAATACCGTCGAGTGTTGTAAGTTTTGCTTTTGAGGATTAATATGGCATCCGAAGTTCTGGGTTACGAGTTTTTTGAGATTCTAAGATTCTAAGATTCTAAGATTCTAAGATTCTAAGATTCTAAGATTCTAAGATTCTAAGATTCTAAGATTCTAAGATTCTAAGATTCTAAGATTCTAAGATTCTAAGATTCTAAGATTCTAAGATTCTAAGATTCTAAGATTCTAAGATTCTAAGATTCTAAGATTCTAAGATTCTAAGATTCTAAGATTCTAAGATTCTAAGATTCTAAGATTCTAAGATTC
>NC_013486.2:3956884-3980062 GCF_000004555.2 Caenorhabditis briggsae | reverse complement strand
TCTAAGATGCTAAGATTCTAAGATTCTAAGAGTCTAAGATTCTAAGATTCTAAGATTCTAAGATTCTAAGATTCTAAGATTCTAAGATTCTAAGATTCTAAGATTCTAAGATTCTAAGATTCTAAGATTCTAAGATTCTAAGATTCTAAGATTCTAAGAGTCTAAGATTCTGAGATTCTAAGATTCTAAGATTCTAAGATTCTAAGATTCTAAGATTCTAAGATTCTAAGATTCGGAGATTCTAAGATTCTAAGATTCTAAGATTCTAAGATTCTAAGATTCTAAGATTCTAAGATTCTAAGATTCTAAGATTCTAAGATTCTAAGGTTCTAAGATTCTAAGATTCTAAGATTCTAAGATTCTAAGATTCTAAGATTCTAAGATTCTAAGATTCTAAGATTCTAAGATTCTAAGATTCTAAGATTCTAAGATTCTAAGATTCTAAGATTCTAAGATTCTAAGATTCTAAGATTCTAATATTCTAAGATTCTAAGATTCTAAGATTTTGGGATTCTAAGATTCTAGGATTCCATGATTCTAAGATGCTGAGATTCTAAGACCCCCTCCAGGATGCCAGGATTTCAGGATTCATTCTAGGATCCTGCCATTCTAGGATTCTGCATTCAAAAATAGATCAAAAGTACTGCTTGTGATAAGGGGGTTTTATCTAGATCATGATCTATTTCATTAAAATCAACGGGTTGCATCGCGCGTTTTTCGCTCTCCATTTAAAACTTTGAAACTCAGCCAACGAAGTTCGGCAGCAAATTTAGACTTTTTCCTAAATTTACCGGGGCGCACTTCCTTACCCGCTCGCTTGAACCCAAGTGTCAATTCCCATTGGAACCCCGTTTTCAATTGTTTCCCTTAATTTTGTTGCCCTCCTTCTCTTTTTTCAGATTAATCACACAAAATTGTTTTTTAAGAGTCACACTACTCATAAATCATATCGAGTATATCCTTCCTTTGTAAATCCATGCAACCCATAATCATAAACATCTCAATCATTAACGTTTTCTTCTTTTCTTTTTGCAAAAAAAATTGGTTCCAGCATTTTCTCCAGAAGGCGCGAAGAAGAAAAAGAAGACGTTTGTCTTTTTCACTTCTTCTTTTTTCGACCAATTTGAAATTAGATATTCGTTTTGTTCTTTTTCTCTCTACTCGTTTTCACTTCTTCTGTCCATTTTAACCTAATTAGTTGTTTTGTGTTTCTTTTTTTCTTCCATCACAATTTTTGACATGTCCTCCCCGTCAAATATTGCTGTGGGAGGAATTGGAGGAAATTTCCATTTTTTTAGGTTTGTACTTTTTTTGGAATGAAATTAGGTTTCGAATAAAAGTTCATTAGTTTTCTGAGTCATTTGGAGGAACCCTTTTGGGAATTCAGAATAATAGAAAAATTGTAAGTTTTAGTTTTAATATGCGATTTCTCTTTCATTTGAAGAAAATTCGATGAAATCCGTTTACTTGCATATAACTTTCTGACTGTATTTATGATTTTCAAAAACATTTTTCAGTTTTCATCAATTTTTCAACTTCAATGCCTTTTTACAGTACTCCGGAAAAAATCCCCGTAAAACCTGTAATAGCTGAGTCTCCACACTGCCCGGTTTGAGCTGAATTATCTCGGTTCCTGTGCAAGATATCAAAACAAAAGTGTCAACCGATAAAATTTTTGTGATGTTATGATAAGCAACTTATCAGTTGACAGCTTTATTGTATTTTCGACAAGAATCAAAATATATTTACTCAAAGTTAGGGTGCTTTCTAATACAGATTTTTCGACATCTCATATTTTTACTTCCCCCAGTGGAAGATAGTCCACTTAGAACTCTTAAAAATTACCCCAGAATTTTCTGATTGTCCTGAAAGTTTCAGATTGTACAAACCAAAAATAAAGCTTCATTTATGTATTTGACAACTTTTTTGCACAAGTTCAACAAAGCGAGATAAGCGGTTATGAATCAGTACTGGTTCATTTCAGGGCTAATTTTGGCACATTTTGTTATAAACATCATATCTCATTAGAATGAAGTTTGGCAAAAAAGTTGACAATCACAAAAATAGAGTAGTACATTCGTTTAGTGAAATTTGAAATTTTCAGAAAAATCGAAAATTTTTGGACTACTTTTTCAGGACTCTAAAGTTTGTATTTTCCATACTTCTAACAGACCGGGCCGGGCCGGGCCTTGAAAATTTCCTCAGGCCCGGAATTTTACAAGTATGTATAGGCACCACAACATAATTTTCAAAATAGATATTTTTTATTTTTATTGTTGGATTCTCTTCTCCACTCTTATAGAAGTCCATTCCCAAAATTTCAGCGAAAAATCTTTCTCCAGACACGAGTTACAGACCCTTTTCTATCAGACCTCAATGTACTGACTTTCTCCTCATTTTTTTGCGGTGCGCAGAAAAGTGGGCGGGGTTTAGAAGCTTGCAATCCTGCGGCGCGGAAAATTCAACGAGGAAATTAAAGAAAAAGACAATAGAAAAAGACATTAGTCAATTTGTCAGTCCCACTCCTATTTTTCGAAGTTTTCGAATCAAAATAATGAAAATATTGGAAAACGAATAGTTTCATTCGATTTTTCGTAGCCGATTACATAGGGGAAAGTTCTAACCCTAAAAATAATGAGTTTCAAACGCCCGGTACAAGACTTCAAAGATGGGTTTCTGAAAAGAGGAGAAAAATTTGGTCGCCCCGCCCCCTTTCATTGCGGCGCCTAAGTATGTATTTTCTATTTTTCACTGGAAAAATCCAAATACCGTATTTCCTCTAATAGAAGCCCACCTCTATTTGAAGCCCACCACTAATAGAAGCCCACCCTGGCTGCGCATTTTTCTTAGGGGTTAGTGCATACATACTTGTTTTTGTTTATTTTTCTGGTACTTTCTGTTAATTCTTGTCGTTTTATAACTGTTCCAGTTCAGTTAAACACCGAAAACCCTCTAATTTGAGCGTTTTTTCAAATATCAGTCCACCCCCAGAAGAAGGTTAAAAAATAGAAGCTCATGAGCCTCTATTAGAGGAAATACGGTATGCGTCTTTCGTCCGGCACCGTATCTCGGTTTCTATGAAATGTATCACAAATCTGTAAACTAAAAAAAAGTTGATGATATTATGATAAATAATTTATCAGTTGACAGAATTTTGAGATCACTTACAGAAATTGAGAAAAACGAGCTCAAAGTGCAGGAAGAAGCTAAAAAATGTCTTATTATCAAACTGTCTGAATTGCTTGCACCCACCAACATCCATCCATTTTTCTCTTACGTAGTGTATTGACAGTAGTGAGGTATTGTTTCAAGTACCCAAACATGAGAGTGCAAGAATCAGTTCTCCTTACTACATCCCCCATTGCTCTTTTGACCCACTTTTTTTGCACCCAAAAAAGAATCCCCTGGCCACCACCAGCAGACGATGAAAAATTGCAACAATCTTTAACGACGTCTTCTTTTTTTGGGAGTCGAGATATAAGTGATATAGTGAGTGACGTCACAAAAGAAGACGTATTTTTTCTCCCACTTTTTTGTCAAAAGTCGGTTGGGGGTATCCCCCATGGGACTATTAAGAGGAAGAGGGAGAAAAAAGGAAACATGAAATAATAGTTGCCGACTTTTTGTCACCATTTGCAACATTTGAAGAGGAGAGACGCAGAGAAAACAGACACTCTCGTTTCTCTGCGCTCTCTTTGTATGCTTTTTGTTTTTCAAGTTTGGAGCATTGTTTTGAGAACTTTTAAGCTTTGAATACTTTTTTGAGCATTGCGGTGTAAATTTTCGAAATCTGCATAAAATTTCCGTCAAAATGAGTATAAACACGATTATAGTTGAGAAATTGAGTAGACTGAAGATTTTGGGCCGCGGCCTGAATGATTCAGACCACCGCGGGTCGATTATACTCATTTTGACGGGATCTTCGAGTTAAGCTTGAATTTTTCAACTTCAAAAATCTAGAAAAAAGAAAAAATGAGTATTTTTCATAAGTTTTATCAGTGAAAAAGTTTATGATAGCCTTAACTGAACTACCGTATAACCTGTAATAGAATGGCAATTAAAGTTTGAGCTAATTTATCTCGGTTCCTGTCCAAGATATCAAAAAGTTGTCAACAGATAAGTTGTTTATCATAATATCATCAATGTTTCATAAGTTGACACATTTTTGATATTTTGTATGGGAATTAAGATAATTGAGCTCAAACTTGATAGTGTAGAAGTCTATTGGGTTTAAGCTAATCTAGAATTTTGGAATAATTCAACGATTATTTTATAGTAGGACACAAAACACAAGTGCTCGATGAGCAAAAGCAGAAAGAAGAACACATGGGAATTAACAATCTAAAAGAAGAATCAAGAAGTAAGCCATCATCTGCCCATCATCAGGCAGCGGAGGTACCTAGATTAAAATAGAACATGACAATCTGTCGCCGACGTCGTCGTTAAAAGATTGTCTTCTGATTCTTTTAGAAGACGTCGTCGGAAAATGAGGAAGAAGTATAAGAAAAGAAGACGTCAATTTCCCAACGGAGGAAACGTTCTACACACATATTCCGAGCCGTCGTCTCAGCATATATACTCTTTTCTAGAACCAGAACAAAAAACTAGAAGACAAGTTTTCTTGCCCATTTTTCCAGGATGAACATTCATCAAAAACACTGAAACCGAGTTTTGTCTTGTTTTATGAAGTGTTCACGATTCTAGGCCACTATATTCCGGTTTCTAGGCCACCAACAATCCCCTTTTTATTTCCAAATAATTCATCTAACTCAAGTCGACACCCAATGTCATAGATGCATAATAGATTAGGTTTATTTTTGGGGAAGAATAGGGGTAAACAAATTTTGTGATATGTGAGGGACGCAGAGAAAGCAGACACTCTCGATTCTCTGGGATTCTAAGATTCTAAGATTCTAAGATTCTAAGATTCTAAGATTCTAAGATTCTAAGATTCTAAGATTCTAAGATTCTAAGATTCTAAGATTCTAAGATTCTAAGATTCTAAGATTCTAAGATTCTAAGATTCTAAGATTCTAAGATTCTAAGATTCTAAGATTCTAAGATTCTAAGATTCTAAGATTCTAAGATTCTAAGATTCTAAGGTTCTAAGATTCTAAGATTCTAAGATTCTAAGATTCTAAGATTCTAAGATTCTAAGATTCTAAAATTCTAAGATTCTAAGATTCTAAGATTCTAAGATTTTGGGATTCTAAGATTCTAGGATTCTAAGATTCTAGGATTCTAAGATTCTAATTTCTTCAAAACACTTATTTTTGAATTGTTCTTCTAAAAAAAAGAACAATGTGAGTGTATTTCCATCCAGCCTCCCATCTTGTTGTATATTTATGAAATGTGTGAAATGGGCCGTGAAACAAAAAAGTATCCTTCTCTCTTCTCGTTTCTCTTCTCGGAAACAATTTTCAGAGTAGAAAATCCAATTTTTTCTAGAAAAAAAATATATAATTGTTTTGAAAACAACCTGAAAAAAAATCATAAAAAATAAAAAACCATTGAAAAACGGGGGGAACTAGAAAACGAATGCATTTCGAATTGGTTTTCAATGTGTCCTCTTCTGTTTTTTTTCCCTTTTTGCTTTTTTTTCAAATACTGAGTCATATACAAGACCTGACAGCTCTTTTTGCCACAATTTTATATATCATATATAACGATTTTTCATTCAATATGGTTATTCCGGAGCCTCAAAAAATGTGTTTGGTCCATCTGACCAAAGTCTAAAAATAATTAGAATCGTCGTAAAAATTTGAAATTCACCACATTTGTCCCTTTTTGTTTCAACAAGTGTCTGTGTATGTTTTGACAGCATCCTCGGGGTGTCTCGTGGCACCAGAAATTGACTCCACCCACTTTTTTTTGTGTATGTTGTATCCTTTTTAGTTTATATTTTGACATGACCAACTCAGAAAATGGGTGGCCATCTTTATTCTTTCTGGGAAGCTATCCGTTATATTTTTCTTGGAAGAAAGCAAAGTTTTTTTCAGAGAAACAGTCACTCAAAAATTTGGCTTAAAATCCAGGACGGCCAGCATGGCCTAATTTTTTTTTCTTCACTGGAGTTCTAGGCCACCACCTTTAGATGCATTAGATTAGTTAGGTTATATACATATTTTAGCAGTTTTGACAAATAAAAACTTCAAGAATTGTAAGACGCAGAGAAACGAGACACTCTCGTTCTCTGCTCTCTCCATCTCTCTTTGTCGCTGATGTCTCCAATGTGCTTCAACTTTGCAGGCGCGTAACTCAAAAACTAGTAAGGTTATCAAAAAGTAGAAAACTATCAAAATGTGTAAAAAATTACAATAAAAATATGATAAGTTGACAACTTTTTTTAGCTAACCTAGTTTTTGAGTTATAGCTGATTGAAGTTACCATGCCACTCGTGTCTGAAGACACAGTGCCCACCAAGTCGTAAACTTTGAGCTCAATTATATCGCGTTCTTCAAACGATATCAACCAATTTTTACTGGGAAACTGCTTGTCATAATATCACCAATATTTTATCAATTGACAGATTTTTTGATACCTATTGAAGGAACCAAGATAATTGAGCTCAAAGTTAGGTGGTATTCTATTGGAGGAAATACGATATTCTAACATTCAAACCCGAATATTTCATTTCCGGTGAATCATATCAAAAATGTGTCAACTGGCAAACTGTTTGTCATGATATCACTAACATTTTATCAGTTGACAGATTTTTTCTTCCACACGGAATGAGATATATGGTCTCAAATTTGATATTTTGGGTGGGCTTATATTAGATAATACGGTATTCTAGCATTCAAGTCTCGGAAAATTTTGGACGTCAAAATTGGTTTTTTAAACGAAATCATTTTCACCGAGCTAGTAAACTTTCCTAGAAGTTGTTTCTCTCAAGATTCCTACCATTCAATTATCTGCTCATCCTACATATTTTTGACTTCCTCGTTTTTTCCTGTCTCCCGAAATAACCCTACAATTCCAGATGCTAACCCCCACCTTCCACACTAACCCATCATGTCTTCTTCAAAAAGCGAAATCCGAAGAAGTCGCTCCCTCAACATCTTCTAACAACAGCAGTACCACCACTCCACCTCTCCATCGTCGTGCACTAATTCGTCAATGCGCATCCGTGGAGCCGCTTCAAGCGGAGCCCGCGTCTCCAAAACGTCTTCGTCCCAGAAGTCGTTTGGAGAACTTGCGAAACTTTCTCCCGAAACATTTGCGAAGTGTCACTGTGTCGCCGAGTAAAATTCGTAGCGAAACGATGCACAGTTTACACAATTTGCATAGTATTACTGTAGCTACGGTAGCCGAGCCGGGAATGTTGAAGAAGAGCATCAGCGAGTTTGTTATTGGGTGTAAGTTTTTAAATATTTTTGTTGTGGACTTTTTCGATCTGATTAGATCCTGTATTACTGTATATTTGCTTTTTAAACTGCCGCCATTTTTACTACGATTTTCTCGAATATTTTGCCATATTGAAATTAAAAAAAAAAATACTCCGGAGTACCATAACTCTGAATTTTCGAAACCCGAACGTTTGGAACCTTCTAAAAAAATTTCTTATAACATTTCAAAATTCTTTTTTTTTTAGATTCCCTGAGAATTCCAAATCACTGTAAAACCTGTAATAGAGGGGCCCTCGCACTGTCTAGTTTGACATTAATTATCTCGGTTTCTGTAAGAGATATAAACAATGTGTCAACTTATAAAATGTTTGTGAAATTATGATAAAAAATCAATCAATTAACACCTTTTTAATATCATTGACTGGGATCGAGATATATTTACTCAAAGTTAAAAGTCAGGGGTCCTTCTATTACAGGTTTACGGTAGCTCCAATCTGAAATTCCGTTTTTTTTTGTACTGGGAACTTCAGATTCTTCAAAAAGCAAAACATTTTATTTTCAAAATTTTGAATGCAAATTCCAGACCCTGCCAATTCATTTTCGGCAAAATTTCTGAACAAAAATTCCTTTTAGTAGTTTTTTCAGCGATTTCTGAATCCATCTGCTCAATTTTTTTGTGTGTCTATTTTCTTAATCTACAGTAATCCCGCGCGGTTCTCCTTTTGAACTTTTTTTCTTTCCTAATCCGAATACTTTGTCCCTTTTCAACGTTCATAATTCATTTTCTTCGTTTTCTCCAAACTCCTTTTTTTACCTAATTCCTTTCCTTTTCCAGCTAATTAGTTCCTCTTTTTTCATCTCCAAAATAACTTTTTTGGAGAAAAAAAAATAAAAAAAGAGAAAAAAAATTCCGGAAAGATAACAATGAGTGTTTTCTCTCAAAAAAAAAATAGAAAAGACGGGATTTTACTCAAAAGCGAAAAAGCGAAAAGATCACAAAAAAATTTATGTCAGATATCGTACGTATCGAATTTCAAATCTAGGTACTTCCTTTCGTCTTCTCCACAGATTGCTCAGTTTGTTTCGCGCCGAAGTACCTAACAGCAGCACTTTTGCTCTCCCGACAGGAGTGAGCTCAACTATTTTTCAAGCCAATTTTTTTGAGTCTTTTTTGGTCTAGAAGGGAGAACGCAGAAAAACGAGACTGTCTGATTTGTCTGCGTCTCTTAACGATGAGATATGCATTCTGAAACAATTTAACTTATCTAAAAGTTAACGGATTTTTTAAATTCCGAATTATTTTTTGCTGGGTACAGTACCGGACCAAAACCTACCATACTTTTACATTTTCAGCTATAGTTTTGTAATTGACAACTTTTTTGAACAAACCTAACCAACCGAGATGAACCGTTTAAAACCAACCAGGTTCCGAAAATTGCAGAATTAGCATTCATATCTTATTTGGATGAACATGCACAGAAAATTTGTCATTTACAAAAATGAAGCTCTATTTTTGTTTAATATACTCTGATAATTTCAAACAGATCAAAAAGTTCGAAAACAGTTTGTTTCAGGAATCCAAAGTTAGCTATTTTTCACTGAAAAACTGAAAATTCTGTTTTTTTTTTCAATAGTAGTTCGGACCTGTACAAGCACCTTAAAATTGAGTTCATCAAATTTTTATCATTTTTGGTAACAACTTTTTGATGAATTTCCCCTAGTGTAGCTTACCATAAGACCTGCAATAGAAACTTCTCCACACTGTCAAGTTTGAGCTCAAATATCTCAATTCCTTTGCAAGATATCAAAAATGTGTCAACTGATGAAACACTTCTGACATTATGATAAACACTTTATCAGTGGACATCTTTCTCATATCTTTAACAGGAACCGAGATAAATTGACTCAACATTTAAAGTTAGGGAGCCCTTCAATTACAGGTTATACAGCATAAGAGACGCAGAGAAATAAGACATTCTCTCTTGTACCTTCCTTCTCTGATTGTTCACACTAATCCTATACCATAAGTGCTGTTTCTTATTAACTGCCACTTCCAATGAGTACTCCTCTACAGTAACCCGATATCATTTGCATACATAGAGGAATCCCTAGACCACCCCAGCTGATGACGTTCCAAAAAAAGATATTTTCGCTTGAAAAATCGTAAAAACCTTTTCATCTTCGTCTCAAAAAGTGACATCTCCTGTTCCTCTTCTTTTCGCAAAAATAAGATGAATGTTTCGTCTCCAGATTTAGGACATGTAATTTTCCTTCATCTTTCTTTCTTTTTTTTTTGACGTCTTCTGAAATTCTTCGCCATCTCTGAATTGGCTCATTTCCTGTGTTGGTTTGGCCACCCCAATATGGCCCCATTTCTGAAGAATCGTATCAAATTTCTGGAAAGAAGACGAAGCGGAAGATGTGAAAGACGAAGAGTCATATCTGAAGACAAACATTAAAAATAGGAAGAAGAAGAAGAATTGGATCCCACCCGTCATTTATGCACTTCTCACTTTTTGTGGAAATTTTTGAATTTCGATAAAATCGGTCAATTTTTATAAATTTTGATAACGTGAAAAACATTTCTTGCGATCGAAAAAACGACTTAAATTTCTCTCCAATTTCAGGGAAAATGTTAATTTTAGAACCTAGAAAATTAGCTAAAATGTACAGTTTTTTTTCTGAAAATTTGAAACCGTGAAACCTGTAACAGAAGGGCCCTTAACTTTTAAGTTTGAGCCTATTTTTCTGGGTTCCTGTCAAAGACATAAAGAAGTTGTCAACTAATAAAATGTTTGTGATATTATGATAAACAATTTATCAGTTGACGGATTTTTGATATCTTTCACAGGAAGCAAAATAATTAAGGTCGAACTTGATAGTGTGGAACTTTTCTTTTACATTTTAATGGTAATTTTTTAATCGATGTTTTGTTCCAATTAACGTATTTTTAGGTCATTAAAATTGCAAGTACCTGAATTTAGGATTTTTTTTTTCAGTTTTTCGCAAAAAAAACAACTGAACCTTCTCTGATCTTACTATCTTCTAACACCATTCTTTATTGCTCACTTCCTCTTCTCGCCTGAATTCTCACTTTCCCCCTCAAGTTACAGTATGACATCACTACTCACCGCTTCGTATCACTCACTTCGGGCAAAATCGCCGATAGGTGATCTTCTACCCGGACTCAGACCATCCACGTCGACAGCATTGAGTAGGTGGAGGACCCCTTTTGTTTCTGGACATTCCGAAAATTCCTAAAATCTCATTCCTTATCGTACCTGCCAATTACCATGAATTTTGATTGGCGCGCGGTTTCCATGGTGATAATTTTAATGGGGGTTTTTTTGAGAATTCTTCTCGAAAAAGTATTTTGGCTCCACCCATTTACACGCCTACATAAAACTGCTACCTGATAAAAAACCTTTGATAAAAAAGCGACTATTCTTTCTTGATATTTCTAAAGTACCAGAATGGCAGATTCTAAGAAATTGTGTAAGTTTTTTGCTCTGAAACATGATTGCTTATCAGTCCGATTGGGAGCCCAGCCCATGTGGCTCTAGATGAGAATCTAAACAAATTCGGACTATAGGATCAGAGGTAATAAAGGATTTATCCCTTATCATTCTCCTAACCATTTAATAGGAATGGGAGCCACACCGTGTCCGTAATTGATCGGTTCCCGATAAGGCCTGCCTGTATTCGGTATGTTTTTTATATGATAAAGTTTAGATTAACAAAAATACTCTTCAAAGGACCTAATAGAAAACCTAAAGAACTCGATTTGAACCCCTCTCCCTCCAATCAAGGAATCCTCTTGGAACACTGATAAGCCTAGTGATAGGCGGTGTGGTCGTATCCCTCTCTCTTTCTCTCTCTCTCTCCCCTCCATTCCCAACATCTCCCACCGAGCCGCCCGAGAACCCTTCTATTTCTCTGCCATCTCTCTTCTGATTCTTCCCGCTCTCCCGCCCTTCGCTTCTGGGATTTTTGTTTCCCGCGGGCGATGGATACAGAGAGAAGAATCGCAACGGCACATGGCGCAGCTGTCGTCAGCGAGACTGCGTCTCCTCGATTCTAGAAGGTATCAGTGGAGGCATCCTGAAGGCCCCTGGCCGCAAACCAAGGTAAAGAAACTGAGCAGAAGGAGTCACCAGCCACACATACACTCACTCGCCTCACTCCTACTCTTTCTACTCAGTTCTATTCTCTTCTTTTGTCGCGTCTTTTCTTCGAATCGCCGCTGTGATCAGTTATCGATTGATAGTTGATATCTGACATTCACATCTTCTGACCACATCTCGCCAAATGACGCGTCTATGAAGTCACTATTCTCATCTGGAGCGTCGCGCAATGCGTCCCACCAACAAAATACACCCGGTCCATCGACAGAGCGCAACAATCTGCTCACGGTTCCCGAAAGTCCGATGGCAAGGCGGCGGGAACTATCCGAGGTGTTCGAGAACTTCCGACGGAAGAGTATTTCCGAGTTATCGTTGGTTATGGATGCATTGAGAGGGTCACCATCACCAGGATCCTCACAATATATTCATCCGGAACGGGCGTCACAATCAACTGGGAATTTGAATCCGCCGCAGTCCAAAAAGGGAAGGAGGAGGCGGAAAGTGCAAAAGACATGGCAGGCCATGTCGCCTGGCAACTTTTCTAAGCAGTTGCAATTGGGTAAGAACTATGACTTGTAAATTACTGTATATTACTGTAACTCTAATTCATTCGATTCTTATATGAGTCGCTTAAAATATTAACTGTTAAAAATGGATCATTTTGTCAGATGGCGAAATGTTGCCCAAATTATTAAGCCTATTTTTTTAAAGATCGCGATTCGTGTAGATCAAAATTAGTCACTTTACTTTGTCAATCTTATTAGAATTTTGTAAAAATCAAAAATTGCTGTTAGACATCAATTTTTAAAAATTGATTTGGAAATCACAAAATGTTTGCTACAAAATGTTAGCATTTTGTCAATCGATAATATCCAAATGTCGTAAAACCTGTAAACGAAGGCCCCTTAACTTTGAAGCGATTTATCTCAATTCCTATGCAAGATATTAAAAATGTGTCAACTGATAAAACATTTCTGATGTTTTGATAAACAATTTATCAATTACCAACTTTTTGATATCTTTCACAGCAACCGAGATAAATTGGCTCAAAGTTCGGGAACCTTCCATTCCAGGTTTGAGCTAAGAGAATACATTAACCGTAATTCATGACCTTTGTTTCCAAAACGTTTTGGAACATAATGTCCCTCACTGCAACAACTTTCCCGTTGACAGCTACTGCTGCTGCGCATCACCGAATGCTCTTTTCTCTCTCTCCTGCTCATCATCATCGACACCGCAAATGTTGTAACCTAAACTTTCCGTCGTCTTTGTTTTGTCCCGGTGACATCGAGTAAAAGTGACGTAGTTTCGAAGAAGAATAAGAAGTAAAGAGGAACAGATACATAACACATAAAAATGGTCAAGAATGAGGTTAGGAGAGAGGGGTTTTCTGGTAGGACCTCTCGAAGAAACAAAGACTGCTTAGCAATGGGGAACCATTATTTTTCAAAAGTTGTAACGTTTTTAGCTTATAATTTCAAAATAAGCAACTTTTCAATGGTAAATATGAATCTGAAGAAATGTGCCAATTTTGAAACTTTGCTAAAACAAACAGATTTCCATACAAGTCAGTTTCGCATTCCCAGTGCTAGTATTATTTTTAATATTCTTATCAGTTTGTTACCCGAAACCTGTATTAGAAGGGCTCCGGTGATAGAAGGGCTTTTCTAATACAGGTTCTACGGTAGTTTTTGTTCCTTTTGTAAAAACCTACCGTCAAAAAATCTGTAATAGAAGTAGCCCCATATTTTTGATCCAATTTACCTCGGTTCCTGTCAAAGATATCAAAAAGTGGTCAACTGACTAAATATTGCTGATATCATGATAAACATTTGATCAGTTGACCACTTTTTGATATCTTGCATATAAGTTAGCTCAAATCCAACAGTGCCCTTCTATTAGAGGTTTTGCAAAGCTCGTGCCTTCCCAACCCAATGAAAATGTATTCAGTAGACATCCCCATCAATAAATCAAATCTCCTGTTTGCTCAAATAGACGATTAAAATTCAGAAAAAAAGAAGAGAGGACACCCCAACCACCGCCCAAAATGTTTATTCTCGACTCCTCCCTTCAAGATTTTTTATACGAAAAAAAGCAGAAGAAGAGGCTACCCTCATACACCAAAAGCACCATTCATAAATAGCACTCTTTTTTGTTCTGAAGAGGACATTGAAAAATATAAAATATTTCTCCAAAAACATGGGATTCCTATTCGATAGGTGTATTCAGTATTGTCGAAGGACTGTGGACAGGTACCACGAGGGTAAGCGCGAAATTTGAAATTCAAATTTTCTTGGGGAACGGGTAACTCTGGAAAAACATGCGGAAATTGAGTTTTAAAGAGAGTAAAAGATGGGGGGGGGCGTCTTTTTGAGACTTGTCTTTAAAAAACACTTATTTTTGCAGTACAAGAAGAAAAAGCGATGCAAGCAGTGCCGACAGCGCCAATTGATGCGAGCAAGTTTGTGGCGTATGTACAGGAAAGGCGCAAGAAAAGGATACTTTTCAAGGGAGAGTATTTGGTGAGTCGATTTTGATTTAATGGAAAAATTACCGTAAACCAGTATGAGAAGGGGCGGTCTGCTATCTTTCCGATGTGCCTTCGGAGGGTCCTTCTTTTAGAGGGACCCTTTGTTAAAGGGGTCCATCTAATACAGGTTTTACAGTGATTGAAAAGAACATTAAATTTTTAAAATTTTTCTATTACCTACCGCTTTCGAATACCTCGAACTTTTACAAACTTAGAAGGACTTGAAAATTAGGACCCGAATTTCATAATGCTTAGAAGTGTTGATTAAAATTAAACTAGTGAAAACAAAATACACAGAAAATTAGATTTTGATTATTTTGCTTGCTGAACTCAACCGTTTTCACCGTTGCAAACTTATAGACGCCTGAAAAAAAACGAGATTAGGGAAAAAGGACAAATCCAATTTTTCCGGGAAAAAAGCTAAATTTGAAGTCATGAAAAAGTATTCTAAAATCGTTCAATTTTTTCTGAAAATATCCAAAGGTATTAAACGAAAATAAGTCTTTGATTTTGTAAACGGATTTGAAGAAATATCCAACCTGGCGTGATAAGTGGTTCAAAACTTTGGCACTACCCTAAATGCTCTAACCCTTTATGTGCACTTTGAACTGAATTATCTCGGTTGCCATAAAAAATATCAAAATATTGTAAACTAATAAAATGTTGGTTATATTATGTTAAACATTTTATTAGTTGGAGACTTTCTCATATCGTTCACAAAAACTGAGATAATTAATCTCAAAGTGCTCGTATTGAGTAGGCTTCGGTTAGAGCATTTACGGTATAACAAACGGCATAAAATCATCCGAATGGAAATTGGCAAAAACTTTGCCAACTACAAAAATTGAGCTCTGACTTTGTTAGTATACTCTGAACTTTTCAAACAAATCGGAAAATTCTTTGTCTGGTACTGTATGTACTTTTGAAATCTTTCTTTTTCTATTTTTTTTTGACAAAACTACCAAAGCTACAAACGATCAACAAATCTCCGTTTTAGTTTTTCTCTGAAGTCGTTTCAGAAATCTCGATCTAATTTTTAACACTCTCATTTTTTGGACCAATCTCTCTTCCATGACAAATGACCCGGTTACTATAGTCGATGAGATGCTCCCCCACTCAACCTTCATCGAATGAAAAATTGTTCCGATTCATCGCCAGTGTCAAGCCTTTTCTTCAGATCCATCGTTCATTTGCTTCTTCTTTTCCTCTCCTTTTCTCTCTGTGATTAAGTGCCAAAGCCCTGTCGTCACTCACTGGATGTGCATGCTAGTTGGGGACAAAAAGAAAAAAAGGGGGATGAGCAAACGAGAGAGGGCATAAAAAATAAAACGGACGGGGGGACCTCTAACCTAGCAGTAGGACCCTCTTTGAAAAATGAATTCTAGGACAGGGAATTGAGAGGTTTCGGACTTGGAGATAGCTGAATTTACTATCACTTTCCGAAGCCAGCAACACTGAAATGACTCCTGTAATGTCTAGGTTGACCCAATTCATAAAAAAAACAATAATTGATTGTTAAATAAATTTCTTAATGTATTAAGCAATTTCCAGATGGTCAATCGCTCGATAGACAACAACAAATGCCGATGTGACGTTGGAAGCACGATGACGGATAGGAATCCGTATCCGGACACTCTTCCATACGATCATAATCGAGTGATACTTCCAAGGATAGACAACGATGAGAACTCGCATTATATAAATGCCAGTTATGTTAATGTGAGTATTGGAAAACCTTGAGTTTTTGAAAACCTTGAGGACCACCGGATTTTAAAGTTTGAGCCAATTTATCTAGCTTCCTGTAAAAGAGAATAAAAAAGATATGAAAATCAAAGATATGAAAATGTTGTCAACTAATGTTGTCAACTGTCAAAGATATGAAAATGTTGTCAACTAATAAATTGTTCATTATAATATCACAAACATTTTATCAGTTGACACATTTTTGATATCTTGCATAGGAGACAAGAAAAATCAGGCCACACTTGACAGCTCTTTTACGGTATTACATGTTTTACGGCATCTCAAAAAGCTATTAAAAATTATTCAAATGTTAAATTTTTTTTTAATTATGATAAACGAAAATGTTCAAAAGTTAACAATATTTCAATATGGCTCACACCTTGAGCAGTAGCCAAAGTAACAACGATTGAATGAAGGGGCCAATTACCGTTTATGAACCCAATCCTATATTTGAGCTTTGAACTCAATTATCTCGGCTCCTATGAGAGATATCAAGAATCTGTCAACTGATAAAATGTTTGTCATAATATCACCAACATCTTTGTAGTTTACAGATTTTTGATATCTTTCACAGAAGTTGAGATATTTAAGCTCAAGGTGCAGGGCGGTGTTAGAGCAAGGTAATAGCGGTTGAATGGAGATTAAAGTAACCTAAGAGGTGATAACCTTTGAAACTTCCGGAAAAAACGGATATTGAACACAAATCAATTGTTTTCATTTTATTTTCTCTCATGGCTTTGCCACAATACGTGTGAAATATCTCGTCCTCAATTGATAAATGACTTTTTCTCCTCAGCAGACACATGCGATCAAATAATCCCCCCTCCCTTGCTGCCCCCACTTGATTTTTTTTTGTGCTCCTCTCCTGCATCCTGCTGTCAGGTGTCTTTTTGATTGAAAACGAGCTAAAAAAAAGAACACGCAATTATTGGGGCACCAGGGGCATTTTATTACACCCCTGATGATTTTCCGGGAACAATTTATGAGGGAAGCAGGGATAAAGAGGTCAAAGAATTTTTAGTTTTTTGGGTTAGATATGGAACAATTGTTAACTAACTAACTTGCATTAATTACAATTCTTGATATCTCATCGAAAAACGGGTATAATTGGGGTTACTGTAATTGAAGCTTTCCTATACCCTATATGTTTAATTTGAGCTCAATTATCTCCGTTCCTATGAATGATATCAAAATCTGTTAGCTGATGAAATATTTCTCATGTTATCAGCTACATTTTATTAGTTAACAACTTTCTGGTTCCTTTTACGAGAACCGAGATAGTTAGGCTGAAAATTAAAGTATCCCTATTTTGAAGACAACTGCCGGCCTTTCAAAACTTAGCCGAATATTGCCGATTCTAGCACTTTTTTAAATCGGATTTTCAAAATTATCAACTTCAACTTTTCAGAGTTGGCTCAAAGATAAAGCGTACGTGGTAACGCAGGCGGTGCGGACAAAACCGATGAACGCCGAATTCTGGCGAATGGTGTGGGAGTTAGGATCCAATTGTATCGTTATGCTCACCAAAGTTTTCGATTTCATGAGGGTAATTTTGGTTTTCACTTTTTTTGGAAACTTGGAATTTTTTTTTTCCAGGTAATGTGTCTTCAATACTGGCCACAGACGAAATTTCAATTTCGAGAAATCGAAGTGGAGACGACGGAAGTGAAGACGTATTCGCACTTTGTGAGTTTTATAAACAGGATTATAAATTTTTGATTAAAATTTAGAAAAATTTACATAAAATTTGATTTAAAAATGTCAAAAAAAGAAGAAAAAATATATCAAATTCAAATATGCCTGCCCTGTCAGCTTTGACCCAATTTAAGCACTCTAGTTGAAATCGTATACACAGTATACTTGCACTTTGAGCCCGATTATCTCAATTTTTAAAGAGATATCAAAAAGTTGTCAACTAATAAAATGTTTGTGATTTTTTGATAAACATTTTATGAGTTGAAAAATTTTTGATATCTGTCACAGGAACCGAGATAAATTGTGTCAAAGATGACCGACCGGTGCAAAGCCTTGATATTATTAATTTTCAGGTGATTCGAACGTTCAAACTAACACGGAAAACGGAGGAATCCATTGAGACCCGAATAGTCAAACACTTTCATTTTACCGAATGGGAGCTCGACTCGTTTCCATACATCTCCGCATTCATTGAGCTCCGTCGGCGTGTACGTCAGTTTATGGAGAAGAGCCCAGTCGATGCTCCAATGGTTGTTCATTGCAGGTTAGTACACATTTTCAGTGATACTGTGTGAATTAGATTATAATTACTGTCGTTTTGTGATAGATATTGAGAATATTTAGTTCCCTAAAATTTATCCTAAAAATTCTCCTACCAGAGCGGAGATATCGTAAAAGCTAAGATTTTGAGCCAATTTATCTAGGTTCCCGTGAAAGATATTAAAAAGTGGTCAACATGCGAACTATTTTTGATATTATGATAAACATTGTATCAGTTGACAACTTGTTGATATCTTTGACAGGAACCACAAAAAATTGGCCCAATGTTAAAAGTAGGAGGGATCTTCCATTACAGGTTAGACGGTAATTAGGATAACAATGCCGGTAGTTGTAAAGGGCGATGCATTTAAAACATTTATTTCGTAAAAGTGGACCCGTATTTAAGAAAAAAAGTTTTAAAACAATCAATTATCAACAACACGTTTTCGGTACCGTCTCGCTGTTGAGCGACAATTAGCCAATTTGAAATCTCGGCATTGCACTTTTCGACAAGTCAACGGGATTCGAGATTTTGATTGTTTCGTGAAATCTTTCATCCAGTATTCAACCTGAAAACATTGTTTCTTTGTCTAACAACTTTGATTTTGTCCCAAATAGGCATTTTTGGTCCAATCTGTTACTCAGTGAAACCAAGCCTAAGGCTATCCAAGTTACAGGCCACACAAGGTCACCCCTTTCTCACCTGTAACCTAGTAAACTCTAGTAGATAATTAGACGCAGCGATTCCTGTCTCATCGGGACACAACCTCTTCAGAATGTATGTCGAGCATGTGTGATCGCAAAGAAGTTGACGACATCTGGAACATTCTTTTTGGCTGGTGCACCTTTGACGCATTTTATCTCAAACCTCTGTGAGTAGCCATCCTGAGTGTGTACGAGAGCTTTATAACCTCCACATCTTGGACGACAATGACGGATGAGGGCTGGCGCGGCACGAGCGTAGCATGGAAGATGTTGCAACATCTGGAGATTTATGTGTCATAAAACTTTTCTGAGCGGGGGTTGTGTGGGCTTAGGTCAAAACAAAAAACAAACCAAACCTCGGGGAAACGATTTCGGCAAACATATTCTCGAAGATTGAACTGTACAGAATAGCCGCACTCGTCGATGCATTGACTGTGTTGGTAGTCCAGCATACAGAACATTTCCAAATCTCGTTTCTCCACGACACTAGGGACGTCGATGGATCCGAATGCCATGTGGGCCTGTAGGAAAATTTATTTATTTATTTATTTATTTATTTACGATTGCAAGAATCGTGGAAAAAAAAGGAAAAAAAACATTAAAATACATGATAATCAGATTCCAACAATGAACATAGAATAATACATAGAATAGAGGACAGAGAGTAGGGCCAGAAAATTGAGCAATTGCTCTGCAGTAACTAAATCATTTTACTAAGCGCCCTATTGACGAAAAAGTGTTGCCTAATTTTTGTTTTAGCTCTTTTCCATTTGTACCTTGATTTTGATCTTGTTCGATTATTTGTGGACACTTGGAAAAAGTCAGTCTGGTTTAGACCCACTTTTCCTAAAACTTTTCCTAAAATTCGCTCTATTGAACGGTTAAACTTTGAACCGATTAACCTCGATTCCTGTTAGAGATATCAAAAAGTGCCCAACTGATAAAATGTTTCTTGTATTATGATAAACATTTTGTCAGGTAATCATTGTTTGATATCTCTTACACGAAAATAGATATATGTTCTCAAAGTTGACGGTTTGAGGTAGGTATTATATTTTTCTAGTAAATTCAAATTCACCGTTAATGCTACCATAGGGCGCTAGCCCACTTGTAAACCTACTTGTAGTTTGAGCTCAATTATCTCAATTTCTATGAGAGATATCAAAAATCTGTGAACTACAAAACTGTTGATGCTATTATAACAAACATTTTATCAGTTGACACATTCCGAATATCGCTTATAAAAATTGAGATAATTGAGCTCAAAGTTGACTGCTTGAAGCGCTGATGAAAAGAATTTTTTGATTTTTAACTTTGAGCCGTTTTATCTCGGTTACTGTAAGAGATATCAAAGCGTGGCTAGCAAATAAAATGTTGCTGATACCATGACAAACATTTTATCAGTGTGCAACTTTTTGATATCTCAAACAATAATCGAGATAATTGAGTTCAAATGTTACGGTACCAAAAAAAGCACTCACATTAACCATATCCATTCCAATATTTAGTTGATTATTACATTTTTGTAAACACTTCGCATCGTTCACCACCTCATCTCTCCGTCGGGAACCGTCCACTGCAAAAATGTATTGAATCCCTGGATACCAGATTTTCTCGCCATTTTTTTTGACGCCGTTGTATGTAAGACAACAAAAAACACAAGAAAGATTGAAATCAGAAAGAAGAAAGTGCAAGTGAAAGTGACCATTTAGATGGGTATCTTTTATGGGAAAATTCTTTTTCATCTACTTTTCAAAGTACCGTAATGACCCGGATACCCCTACAGTAATCCCTTACCTGTGCTTTTTCTGCTGGAACCTGAATCTTCCGTTGAGTCGTAGTCGTCGTCATACTGCTTTTGAATCCGAGCCAAGAAGAATCCAGTCGGGCCGCGTCTTCGGAATCGGGCTGCAAAAAATGAACAAAATTGTTTTGTTTACTTTTGTGGTTACTGTAGATTCTTACCTCTAGGCAACCTAGAATCCACGAGATCAATAACAGAGACTAGAAGAATCATGAGAAGCCATAGCTGCATCTGAAATAAAATAATGTTTAGAAGTCGTAGTGGAAATTCATTCATAAGACTTGGAGGAACAGAAGCGGTCAAGTATTCAAGGGCAACGGGAAAATTGGCGGGAAATGTAGGGGGTACTTGAACTTGAAAAAACTGTCTGAAGGACATGAAAGAAGATTTTCTGAGAAATAAATATAGAAATTTTTGAAATTGTGAGTTTGCAAAACAATAGAGCAAAATTAATAAAGGCTTCTTTGATTCAGGAAAATTGAGGCCTGTCGAACCTGGGATAAGGCTTGGTTTTTTCAAATGCTCCTAACTCGCTCCGACTAAAATATACCTTACATTTGTTAATTAGTAAAATGTAGAACATTCAATTTTGCACATTTTTTCAATTGACTATTTTTTAATAGCTACAACTTGAAAAGAGTTATGAGCTCTAGAAATGGAAAGTCGCCCTAGAGAGCGGGAGAGAGAGGGAAGGAGGGAGAGCGCGCAGAGAAATGAGAGCCTATGACTTCTCTGCGTCTTTTTCTTTCATCATTTGGAAAATCATATTTTTGAATGTTGGTACAATATGAACCTTGTTTTTTGCAAATTTTCACAATTACTCAAATTTTTGAAATTTAAAAAAAAACAAAGGTCCTCAACAAAAAATAATTTTTCGAAAATTGCCTCTAGTGGCTTCTGTCCCTCCTAATTTCAAAATTTTTTGACAGGTTCTTGTGGTCTTCAACCTTTTTTCTTCCTCTTCTTCTTTCCTCCTTTCTCAAAATTTTTCGACCGTAATTACATGTCATTCTGGGCAAAAAAATAGGTCGAGAGTAAGTAAAAGTAGAGGAACATTTTTGCAAAAAAAAATAGAAGACGAGCTAGAAAAGAGGAACAAGGGAGAGGGAAAAACTATTGATCTTGTCGAAGATAGTTATCCGAAATTCCACAACTGGTCAGTAGTAAATCAGATTGTGTATGTTGTATTTCTGTTGTATGTCTCTTTCCCGGAGAAATTATTATGTCTATATTGGAAACTGAGGCAATGAGAGGAAGCATTTTTATGCTCTATTTGGTTAGAAATCAAGAGAAAATAGTGTGTGGAGAAAGAGACACAGAGAAGTCAGAAAGTCTCGTTTCTCTGCGCGCTCTCTCCCTCTCTACTGCTTCTACTTCTAGAGATCATAACACTGTTCAAGTTGAAGCTATCAAAAAGTTGTTAACAAGTGTAATTTGAAAATTTCTACGCTTGTCATTTCGCCAATTAGCAAAGAATTGGTATATTAAATTTGAAGCGAGATTTGAAAGCTGGAGGAATACAAACTTTGGACCTCCACACCGTCAACTATGAACACTATTGTCTCGGTTCCTATGTAAGATATCACAAATGTGTAAACTCACAAAATGTTGATTATGATATCATAAACATTTTATTAGTTGACCACTTTTTGATACCTTTTACAGGAACCGAGATAAATGGGCTCAAAGTTAGGGGTCTTTCTATTACAGGTTTTTTTGCGATTTAAAAAGACATTCACCAAAAAAAAAATCTCTGCTTAGAATTAAAATGATAATAGACAAATGAAACAAAGAAACGACTCCAGAAAAGTGGGAGGAGCCTATTTCTGGAGAAAAAGGGTATCGAAACGCGGCATCTTCGGAGTCAATTGGGGGAAAAAGGGCAAGAAAAACGATTAGGAAATTTTCAACTTTCTCCCTTATTAGCAATCGTCTTCCGTATTCGGTGTGTTCAAGGAAAAATAATTATGAGATTTATGGAATCGGAGAGAGAGAGGTTTTTTGTTGATAAATGAGTTCAGAAACGAGGGTATCTAGATGGACAATATGGGCTGAAAACAGTTATAAACTTTTTTCTGGTGCCTGGAAGAGAGCGGAAAAAGCAAAACAAATGTTCAAAAATACGCAGCGCTTTCAGCTCAATTATCTCGGTTCCTATCAGAGATATAAGAAGATGAAAATTTGAAAATTTCTAACTCTGCCTCAAAATTTGTTGCAAATTGGAAAACTATGTATGCTTTACACAGAAAAAATTAACTTTAAGCAATTCGTAACTTTTTCGTGTCTGGCGGAGAGATTTTCACAGAAATTTCTTGAATACGGTACTTCACTCGTTTTTAAGGTGAATAACTTTTTTCATCAGAAATTCAGGTCAACAAAACAGATAAAATTTATTGAAAAAAAGTAAAAAAAACAACAACAAAATAATAACGTGAGATATATTTCCGTGAACCTACAGAAGCGATCCCGAGATCGCTTCTGGGAGTTTTGAAAGAAGAAGCCTGAAAAATAAATATATTAATATTTCCCGTGAACCTACAGAAGCGATCTCGAGATCGCTTCTGGGAATTTTGTAAGAGCGAAAAAACATCCAGAATCGATCTCTTGATAAATTCTGTAAGTTCACGTAAATCTGCCAATTTTCGAAAAATATCGTGAAATTTTGAAATCCACAAATTTTTCATTCTG
>NC_013486.2:3930647-3947201 GCF_000004555.2 Caenorhabditis briggsae | reverse complement strand
TATTACAAATATTTGAACAATGCAGCTAGAAATGTTTCTTGCCTTTTTCAAAAATTCGCATTGAATCACGAAACACGATACTCTTACTAGTAAGGATGCCCATTTTCAGAATGAAAAATTTGTGGATTTCAAAATTTCACGATATTTTTCGAAAATTGGCAGATTTACGTGAACTTACAGAATTGATGAAGAGATCGATTCTGGATGATTTTTCGCTCTCACAAAATTCCCAGAAGCGATCTCGAGATCGCTTCTGTAGGTTCACGGGAAATATTAATATATTTATTTTTTCAGGCTTCTTTTTTCAAAAGTCCCAGAAGCGATCTCGGAATCGCTTCTGTAGGTTCACGGAAATATATCTCACGTTATTATTTTGTTGTTGTTTTTTTTTACTTTTTTTTCAATAAATTTTATCTGTTTTGTTGACCTGAATTTCTGATGAAAAAACTTAAAAAATACCAATTTGAATTGTTTCATGATGAAAATGGTGAAAAAATGTTTGTGAAGTATAATTCTCACACATAAATCCCGAAGAAACTATGTTTCTTATATTTCTGTGAACCAACAGGAAAGTTTGTAGGCTGGCCTCTATTCGAACGAATGTTAAAAATTATGAAAATGTCATCTTCTTATATCAAAAATATGTCAACTGATAAAATATTTTTAATGTTATAATAAACAATTTACCAGTTGACAACTTTTTCATATCTTTGACAGAAACTGAGATAAATTAGCTCAAAGTTTTGAGGTCGTTTTATTACCAAAAATTAACTGTTACAAAACTAAACTTCTGACCTAGCTAAGCATGCTCTGACGTTTTCAGACAATTCGAAAAATTATGAGCTACTTCTACACTAACTAATCAGAAAGTTAACCATCAAAACTCTTAAAATTTTCAGCAATGGCGCCGGTCGAAGTGGTGCGTTTCTTGCCCTTGACGCCAATCTCGAGTTAATGAAGAAAACCGGACAACTGGATTTTTTCGAGTACGCCAAAACGTTGGTCAACTCACGGCCACATCTGATTGACAGCGTCGAACAGTACATGTTCATCTATGAAGTATTGTCAGAGGTTTGTGAAAGAAACCGAACCAAAGGTGTAAGGGGAAAATCAGGAGAAGAGGATAAGGAGGAAACGGATTAGAAAGTTATGATGAAGTCTGTTATATGATGAGGGAAACAAGACCTTGAGAAATACGGCAAATGCCATGGGATTATGGATTTGAGAAAGTGAAGAAAAAAGCGATAGTTAAATTTAATAGTCATATACAATATGGCGCCGGTGTGGCGCAATAGGATCAGCGGACATCCGGATACTAGGAAATTGGTTAATTTCAGGCGGTGATGTGCAACGTGCAACCGATTGAGATGCATCTTTTGAAAGAGAGATCCAGTATGTACAAAGCGAAGAAGAATCGAGAGCTTTTGGAAAGTCAGGAGACACATGAAAATAAGGTTAGTTCTTCGGGGGAAAATGAAGGAAAATGAGGGAGAGAGAGAGAGAGAATGAAAACAACTATCTCGGGGAATCGAGATAGGGATCCATCCTAGACGATTTGCGCGCCTTTTTTAGTTGAGCGAAAGTGAGGATACAATCATGATGTGATGTATGGCATATGGAAGAAGGTTTTTAGGGATTTTAGGTTGTAAAAAGTTTGAAAAGTTTGAAAAGTTTGAAAGTTTTGAGACTCAAAATGTTTAATTTTTGTGACTCTGAACCTCAGAATTTCGAAAATTCGGAATACCAGGAATTCAGAGTTTCGGAACCAGAGATCCAAAAGATCTGAATTCCAGAAGTCCGAAAATTCAGAATCCAAGAAATTTAGAAATTCGGAATTCCAAAAGTTCTCAGAATCTTAGAATCTCAGAATTTGAGAATCTCAGAATCTCAGAATCGCAGAATCTCACGAATTTCACAATCTCAGAATCTCAGAATCTCATGAATCTCAGACTCTCAGAATCTCAGAATCTCATAAATCGCAGACTCTCAGAATCTTAGAATCTCAGAATCTCAGAATTTCAGAATCTCAGAATCTCAGAATCTCAAAATCTCAGAATTTCCGATTCCCCCAGAGTTTGAAAATTTGAGAGTTTCAGAATGTTAGGGATTCAAAATTTCAGAACTTCAAAACCTTATTGTTAAAATATTAGAGTATCAAAATCTCAGAATCTCAAAATCTCTGAATCATTTGAATCTTCAAATCAAAAAAACACAATCTGAATTTCACTTTCTGTACGACACGGTCATTAGAAAGGAAAAACAAAAAGTTTATGATGTACTGACACATCGGCGCAGGCTTCCATAAAATCTTTTTATCACCTATTCTCTTTTAGCTTCTGATGCATCTGACGCCAACACTCAGAATCGGTGACTGCGCCGGAGGTCATCGTCTCGAGAATCGAGGAAAGAATCGAGATGTGATGGTTGTACCGCGTAAGAATTTTTTGACTTCTTTTTTTAGAAAATATGGGAAGGGACTTCTGAATTGAAGCAAAAAAAATTTCAGCGGACCACGCAAGGCCATACCTTCAAACATTGCATGGAGAAAGCAAAGATTATACATATATCAATGCAGTGGAGGTGAGGACGAAAAAGTGATAAAATGATAACATGATAAACTGGTATACATTCATAGTTTAATAATGTGTGTTTCAGGTCGATGGTTTTACTAGAAAAGCCGAATTCATTGTGACCGAATGGCCGAAGCAGAGCACGGTTGACTCGTTTTGGACACTGATTTATGATCATGCATGTCATACGGTGGTTAATTTGAGTAATCAAGGATCGACGAGAGTGCGTTTTATGGTATTTTTGAAAAATTGGTTTGAAAAAACGGGGAATTTGAAAAGGCTCATTTACTGTAAACACCATAATAGAATGCCGACTTTGAGCTTATATATCTCATTTTCTGTAAAAGATATCAAAAAGAGGTCAACTAATAAAATATTACGGATATTATGATAAATAATTCATCAGTTGACATATTTTTGATATCTTTCACAGGAGCCGAGATAAATTTGCTCAAAGTTGAAAACCCTTTTCAAGAATAAGTTCCGGTAGTCCCTAAATCGGCCGGCATAATTCAATTTTGAGCTATTTTTTCTTGGTTTCTGTCAAAGATATCAAAAAGTGATAAACTCAAAAAATTTTTTCATGATATGATAAACATTTTATCAGTTGACCAATTTTTTATATCTCTCACAGGAAATGAGATATATGCGATCAAAGTTGATGGTATATTTCATCACATTTGAAAATCTTGTGAATCCTGAAAAATTCTAAAATTCTGAAATTTGCAGCACTACCCCTCGTTCATCCACAACAAGGGCAAACAAAATTACGGTCCTTTCATTGTGGAAGTGATGAACTATCATCAGTATCCAGCAATGACGAGCCATATGGTCAAGGTTATGAAACGGGTGAGCAATCTATATTTCTCAAGTTTTTTGAATCAAACTTCTACCACATCTCTTTTTCTTTCATTTATTTTTCTTTCTTTTTTTCATCATTGTTCTTTTTCTCAGTTGAGTGATTTCATATAATTTTCACATTTTTACTTTTCTGATTTCAAAAACAACAGATCGATCCACCGAACGCAAAACCCGCCGCTAAGATTCCAACTCTAGAAGGTGTCCCCGGGTATCAATCTCGTCCGGATATCATTCCCGGACAATCGTTCCGTTTTAAACCAATGTATCGTGGCCGCTTCCGCGAGCCTCACGATTCAACGTCTTCTGACGAAGAAGACGATGACGTCATCTCAACGAATCTTCTATTACCTCCACGTCCGGCTAGAAAGACGTCGAGCAGTCAGTTTTTGAATTTGCCGCCAGCGTCGCCACGTGGCAATGGAGCACTGAAACGACGAAGTCGATCAGCGGAGGACCCATATCGAGAGGTGTCTAGAATGAGCGAGAGCGTGTTCCTTTATTCTTCCCCGGATATTTACTTTTTTTAGATTTTCCCTTTTTAAAAACCGAGAAACCCTTTGTCGATTCCGGTCATTTATTTCCCACCCAAATACCGCCCGTTTCCCGAATTCCATTATATTTCCTATCCTCATGATCTCTAAAATTTGATTTTTAAATTACTCTTTTTTTGGGATTTACACTAAAAATTTGTTGATTTTCATTTTTTGTGCGTGTGGTGTCGTTTCACCCATTCATCTCATCTAGAATCACTGAAAATTCAAAAAAATTCAGAATTCAAAAACTGAAAATTGAACTTGTGATTAGACTAGCCACCGAATCCCATGATTTCTAGAGCTTATAACTTCTTCAACGTTTGAGATACGAAAAAATTGTCAACTATAAAAATGTGTAAAAATTCAAGAGCTTTATTTTATTAATAGACAAAATTTTTGTATCTTAACACTAGAATAAGAAAAATGCACTTGAACTCAGATACCAATTAGAAGTTACGCCCCCCCCCCCCCAAACCGCCAACGTCCTTCAAGTCCTTATATCTCGCTCTTTGTGAGAGATTTCATAAAATTGTAAACTAACAAAATTTTCATCATAATATCAGCAAAACTTTAACAGTTGACCAGTTTTTGATATCTCGCACAGGAACTGAGATATATAAGTTCAGGTCTATGAGTGGGGTCAGTCGGAGCATCTCGCTTTCAGAAGGGCGCCCTAACTTTAAAGGCGTATACATATTGGAATTTTTAAAAAATGTGTGAAAGTTTATTGGCTTTCAGTCTCCAAGAATTTAAACTGTTTCTGAGATTTGGACCCTTAAAGTCAAGCAGTTGAAAGACGCAGAAAAACGAGACACTCTCGTTTCTCTGCGCTCTCGCTCTCTTCCCTTGTGCACACCGTGCGTTACACTCTGACCGTAAACTTTAAACCAATTTTTCTCGGTTTCTGTAAAAGATATCAAAAAGTGGTTTACTGATAAAATTTTGTATCATAATTTGAGCGACATTTTATTAGTTTATTACTTTTTGATATCTCTCATAGGAACCGAGATAAATTGGTTCAAACTTGACTGTTTGGGGCATTCTATTAGGTGTGTTGACGGTAATTGAGCCTTCCGAAAAAGGTGCAACTTTATCAGAAATTCTACAGTATGCATTTTTTATCACATGTTCAATTTTCAGTTTTTTGGATTTGGTTTTTACCCAAATTCTAGGCAACCATCTAGAAATCTAGGTCATCATTATCACACATCTCTAATTCTCATTCTAACTTTTTTCACACACATAATCTCTTTGCAGCCCCACCAGGTTCCGCCAATGAAGGTCGACCCTGAGGGTAAGGGGGTGTCAAAACTAGTGAGTTGATATCTAAAAAATAGTGCCAAAAAACGTTACATGATGGTCCAATTCATTTATTTTGCCAAGTGTCGTCATGTAGTGCAGTGTCAGAATTCGCCTTTTTTGAACCTGGTGGGGAACTGTGTCCACTTTTTTATAAGCGCTCAACATTTTTCTTTCTGTAATTTTTTCATTTCAGTCCTTTTTGTCTGTCCGTTATGTCCGTTATGTCCAGATGTCGTTTTCAGAAAGGAGCCGCCGATATCAAACGCCTTCTGAATATACGCAGAGAGAAGGCAGATCTTCAAAAAGAGACAACTAAACAAATTCAGAAGCTGGTCCGCTTTGTTTTATGTTCTTTTTTCATGTCATGCTCTAACAAAACGCTTCTCACCCTAACCCAATTTTCGGTAGAGCGCATTTGCCAAAATAAGTATGTCTCTCGTTGTCTAACTCTCTCTCGCCAACTCTGCTAATTTTGTTTTTCTTTTTTTTCCATTAATTGGGACGTTTTTGGAAGTTCTCAAGACTTCTGAAGGCGTTCCAATGGTTTGAAACTATCCAAAAATTGCCCCTCCCCAAGCCACCTCACACTGGTTTTTCTAGAAGTCACACTACCGGCTCCTCAACTCAACACTAACCAGACGAGTGAAGGCTTTTCCCACACCCACTTGCTGCGAAGTTTTAAAGTTTTGAAGTTAATTTTGAATGTTTTCAGACATTCATGATCAGCGACATCATGGCCACGGGTGCACAGAATCAGCAAATTGACGCAGAAGTCCGAATTTGTTGTGTTATTCAGGTAACTGGATGTGTAATGATGTTTATCTCGGTTACAGTAGAAGCTATCAGAAAAGTGTCAACTGATAAAATATTGGTGATATTATCTTTACTATTAACAATCACCAAATTCTGTGTGTGAGTGTGTCCGTTTGTTCCCGTATCACCTTCCCTAACGAAGTCCAGAATGAACCAAATTTTCCCAAATTTCACAGATAACCCGAAATAGCAGCTAGACGATACCCGAATATTTATTCTTTCGAAATTTTTGTCTGACGTCTTCTAGAGACGTTCTTCAATTTCTACAGTGCAAATTTTTAGAAAAATATTGAAGAAATATTCACGTCATTTCCGTCTAACCGCCCAATTTTTTTTTCTTATCCACGCTATATTTGAGAGAAAGGATTTTTGTGGAAATATTCTTTTAGTGTGGATTTTAAAGATTTGAAAGGAAGAAAAAATTCTGAAACAGTGTAGAAGAAAGAAATTAAAAGGAAAAAAAGAAAGAAACAGAATGCGAGGGAAAATGACAGCGCCCTTTGTGATCAATCGATTTTTCAGAATTCAGAATAATTTTTAAAATTTCCGAACTTAATTTCACATCTTTCAAATTGTGGAATATATAAATTTCTGAGATCTTATTTACCGAATAAGCCAAAAAATTTCAAAGTTTCAGATTTTCCAACATTTCAGGTTTTCAATTTTCGGAATGTCTAAATTTTCGAAATTTAGAGTTTTCGAATTCTGAAATATACATTTCCGATTTTCCGAAGTTCCAAAAACTTTTCGACGAGACTGTGTTTCGAATAGTTGAATTTCTGAATTTCTAATTTTTCAGGTTCTCAAATTCTCGATTCTAAACTTTTTCGAAATTCTATAAATTTTGCGTTTCAGGCCAGCCCGGCATTTAGTAAGTAAGCAAAAATCTGAATTTTCCGATTCCTTAAAATTTGATATACCAAAATTTGGGTATTTGACACATACAGATTGAAACACTTTTCTAGATTTCAAAATTAATGTTTTCCATCTGATTTTTAAAAATTTACTAATCTCTGAACTTGCGAGTGTCTTACTTTTTCAATTTCCGGATTTTCTTACTTCCGACTTTCCGAATTCTAAAAATTCTAAATAACCAAAATATCGAAAAATTTCCTAACAGACCATGAAAAAATAAAATAGTCCTGGAAAAATGGCAAAACCTGTCTATAAGACAACGGGTACTGTAAGCGGGAGCTAGGAGGCCTAGCCCGGAGGGGCGCAAACCGACTGTTTTTCAAAATTCGAAAATTTCGAAATTCAGAATTTTTGGAGAACAGAAAGTTTAGTGAACCTGACATTTAGTTATCCAAAATTTGAAACTTCAGGAAGCCGGGAATTCACATACTCCGGATTTCAGAACATAAAAAATCTTTTTTCAATAGTTTGGAAATTTTGAAAATTAGGAAATCAAATATTCCTCGAAGAAAATTGATAGTATGCAAAACTTTCACAAATTTTGGTGAATTCGGAAACTCGAAAATTTTTAAATTAGAAATAAAATTGTAAGATACAGAAAGTGGAAGCCAGGAGGTTGAGCCCCCGACAGGGGGCGTAAACCGACTGGTGATAAACAATTTATCAATTGACAACTTTTTGATAGCTGTGACAGGAAGCGAGATTTATTACGTCAAAGTCAGTGGGCGGCACCCACCTCGACTTTAAAGGCGCCTCCAACTTTGAGCTCTTATATCTTATAACCTGTAAAAGATATCAAAAAGTAATAAACAAAAAAATATGTATCGTAATATGAACAGTATTTTGTTAGTTGACCACTTTTTGTTATCTCTTACAGCAATCAAGATAAATTGTGTTAAAGTAGTGGATTCCTGTCAGTACATCTAAATGGCGCCCTTACTTTGGAGGCGCATACGGTATTTGCCCACTCTATACTTGTGTTTAAACTCGTATATCTAGGTTCCTATGAGAGATATCAAAAATCTGTCAACTGATAAAATGTTTGTCATAATATCACCAACAGTTTCGTAATTTACAGATTTTTGATATCTCTTACAGAAATTGAGATAATTTGGGTCAAATTTATGAGTGGGCGCCGGTTATGGCTTTTCGTCCTCAAAAGGGCGTCCTAACTAAAAAAGAAAGAGATCATTATTTTTCGAAATAATTGTATAAAAACGTATTTTTTCAAATTCCAGGTCCGAATGTGGCCTATTGAAAACAAGGTGCCCCTCTCCACAACCGGCCTAATTGACGTCATCAAAATGGCCAGAAGCTGGAGAAAAAGAGCACCGGATCGTCCGGAAACCAAGCCAACCATTGTCATGTCACAGTATGTTTATTTAGCAAGATGGAAAATGCGCCCCATTGACAACTATTTCAGCAACGGAGTGTCTCGAGTCGGGGTGTACATTGGAGCGAACATCTGCATAGACCAGATGGATATTGATCATGAAGTCGATGTATTCCATGCTGTCAAAATGATGAGGATCAATCGGCCTCAATTGATTGATATGAAGGTATATAAGCTGCTCAATGCAAATTCGTTCCAACGTACTTTATTTTCAGGATGAGTACAAATATCTTTACGATGTAATGCTGCACTGGTACATGACTAATCCAGACTATCGGATCTATGATAAAGAAGATAGTGAAGATACAGATAGTCAGAAGACGTCACGTCCACCGTCGAATCGACACTCCATCAAGGAGAAGAGCTCGTTTAGGGTGAGAAATTTGATTGGAATTCTGAAATCCCGGAATTCTAGAATCCCAGTATCGTGGGATCCTGGAGTTCCAGAATCTTGGATCCCTGAAATCCTGGAATCTTGGGATCCTGGAATCCTGGAATCCTGGAATCCTGGAATCCTGGAATCTTGGAATCCTGGAATCCTGGAATACTGGAATCCTGGAATCCTGGAATCCTGGAATCCTGGAATCCTGAAATCCTGGAATCCTGGAATCCTGGAATCCTGGAATCCTGGAATCCTGAATCTTCAAAATTTTAAAAGTTTCAGAGCAAATTCTCCTTCCGCCGCCGAAACACCACTCGTCAAAACGAGAACAACGCTGTGGAGTATCATGTCAATAACAAATAATTCTTTTTTTTTCCATTCTAGAATATTCTTTCTGAAATTTCTTCTTTTTTTACGGGTTCCTCCATTTCACTATTTTCTGAAGAATCAGTTTCAGGCCTTTTAGATTTTAAAATCCTTATTTCTAGTCCATTTTGTTCATTTTCTCCAAAAAACATATCAGAAATTGGTTTTTCCTCCAAAACTGTAAAATTCATATAAATATTTGGTGTCTCTTTGTTCTTCCTTTTTCATGATCGTCCACTTTGTTTTGAATTTGTGACTCTGAAAATCTGTAATAATAATGTTCGTTTCTTTCTTTCTTTCTCTCTCTCTCTTCTTTTCTTTCAATGCAGCTTCAATCTAATTCTGTGATTTGACAACTTTTTTCTATGTGGCATAATAAATATTTTTGTTTTGAATCAAGTTTCCTGAATTGGGTATTAAAAATGGGCCCTTAAAAATAAGCCATTTTCAGATTTCAAAATTCTGGGATTTTCAAGTAACCGAAATGTTCAAATTCTTACAGTTGAATTGTTGGACTCTGAGATTTCAAGATCCAAGATTCTGGTTGTTCATTTTTCTTGAATTCTGAGATTCCAGAGTTTGTGAGGCTGCTATTAAAGTTTTCAGATATTCTGACTGGTAAACTTCTGAAATCCTGAAATTCAAATTTTCGAAATTCTTGAACCTGATATAATTTTTGAAACAAAACATGATTAGGGTACTGTACTTTTTTCGGCCCTCTTCGTCTCTCTTTTCCACGTCACCAGGTCTACCGGACCTCCTTCACCTCCAGATGAACCTATATTCTTGTACGTCTTCTATGCCTTCACCTGTCAGCGTCTCCGTAGCGGAGAGGATAACGTGTGCGGTTGTGGGACCACGGGGGGAAGGACGAGTTCGATTCCCCATAATGATTCCCCATAATGGGAAGGACGAGTTCGATTCCCCCGGTGGTCTTCGATTGATGACGTGAGGAGGTCCGACGTCTCCACCGCACATCGTTAAGGCACGGAGGACGTCGCTGGAGGACCAGCAACGACAAGCAAAGTTCGAGCGAAGGAATCTGAAACATTGGCTTCAATTTTTTTGAATTACCGAGATTTGATTTGTGATTCAGTAATTAAAAATGTCAAATCAGAAGTACAAAAAAAGCCTTATTTGTACCGAATCGAGAGTTCCAAAGATTTTGATATTGAAGGGTTTTCCTGCCCCCATATCATCAATAGGGTACGGTACTTGGTTTTCAGCCACCCTCCCGCACGTCATCCGGCCAACCGGACCTCCTTCACCTCCAGATGAACCTATATTCTTATAAGTCTTCTACGTCTTCACCTGTCAGCGTCCCCGTAGCCGAGAGGATAACGTGTGCGGTTGTGGGACCACGGGGGGAAGGACGAGTTCGATTCCCCATAATGATTCCCCATAATGGAAAGGACGAGTTCGATTCCCCCGGCGGTTTCCGATTGATGACGTGAGAGGACCCACGTCTCCACCGCACATCGTTCAGGCGCGGAGGACGTCGGTGGAGAACCAGCAACGAAAAGCAAGGAGCGAGCGAAGGAGGTTGGGAAACGACGAAGGATAGAAGGTATAATGATAATTGTAATGTTCGGAAAATTAAATGAATAAAGATTTTTTTTTGAAATTTCTGCTCATTCTGGCAATCATGTTCACACAAAGGTACAGCTTCAAATAATTTATTTCAAACAATAAAAATCACAGAAACTCTTTCACATTCCCATCAAAAAACGGTCTGGCTTTCGCCATAAAATTATCTCGCGATAAATAACATCCACACATTTTTCGGTATCCTTGAAATGCTGTCCTAGAGTGTAAAACCCGAAAATTGTCGATAAAAATCACAGATCCAGGACGCAGAGAAACTGTTAAAGCGTTCAGATGATCGTGACATATTCTGGAGAATTCTTGGTACGCTTCGTAGAATTTTATAGCGCCAGAAGCCGAAGATTCAGAAGATGAGAGGCAAGAATAAGGAGCACGATCGTAAGGGTTGAAACTGCAAATGCGCTTTATCGATAAATGAAAATTTAGTATTTTTAAAGTTTTACCGTATCTGCAGAATATTCCCAAATGAGTCCATCTCAATGACTGGTTTCTCCAAACTAACACTTTGGATCTGGCTGCCAGGCGGAGACCTTCTAGATAATGATGAGCTATCTTTGTGTTGCAAAGTGTTTCAAAATGCTCCGGATGCTTATTTTTGAGAATTTGAGCACAATGAAATGAATCCACAACTACCGTATCTCCCCCAACGTTTGCTGGGGTTAGACAATGGAAAACTTGGATACCAGGAGTTTGATTAAAATATGTTCCATCTGTGTGAGGTCCGATTTCCTCATTTCCATAGGCAGTGTCTTCGTAAGCGGGCTCGTCCTGAATCAATTACTTTTACAATGATGTCCAAAGTTTTTCAATTGCTGTTCTAGGCCAGCATATAGCGGTCATTGAATCATACAATATCGTACTATTTCTCTAATGGATGTGCCGCCTGACAGTCAACTTTGAGCCAATTTATCTCGGTCCGTGTCAAAGATATGAAAAAGTTGTCAACTGATAAATTGTTCATCATGATTTCAAAATGTTTTATCAATTGACATATTTTCGATATATTGCATAGAAATTAAAATAATTTAGCTCAAACTTGACAGTGTGGGCCTCTTTAATAGTGTCTTACGGTAAGTCTTTAAAAGAATCTCACCTGCGTTGCGGAATTACTAAATACCCAGAATTGTCCGAAAAATGTGTCATGAACCGGAACTAAACTTTGACAAAGTTTTTCCGTTGCCTCAGCAGTTCCTTCAATTCCATCAATGATCACAACTCCATATTTTACCAGATTTTCGGAGAATGATTGAAGCGAGAGGTTCGATCTGGAAACATTTTTTCCAAACTTTTTTTTTTTTAATTCAGAAAAGTTACTGAATTCGAAAATCAATGTATTTGAATTTTCAAGTTTTAGAAATCGAAAGTTCTGAAATTCTAAAACCTAGAAATTCATCAAAGTTTCAAAAACTTCAAAGCTCACTTCTCGATTCTTGGAACTCCTCCCAATGTCTTTGAATCCCATAATTTCAAAACTCCATCCATTTTTTCTCCCTTTTTCTTTCTGCCTTTCCCAACAACATCTCCAATCTCAAAAACCGATCGATGTCCATCAATCCAATCAATAATCAAAGATTTCTGATTCTGATCCATTGAAATTTTATCAGATCCTTCTATTCTAGACAAATTCATGAGATCCGTACAATTCGATTTTCGCTGATTCGTCGGGTAATGATAGTGCGTTTTCGATGTACAATGGTCACGAAGCCAAGCCAATGGCATTATCAGTTTTGATGGTTTTCCTGGAGAAAAATATTGAACATATAGGGACCAAAAGCTAAAAAATCCTCACCATCCTCCTCGAAAGTTACTTCTAGAGAATCATTTTTCGATCGGATATTCTTAAAGTTCCAGCCAATAACCCGTGTGATACTAGACGATAACCTTCTTTGTACAAACATATTAATCTGAAACAGAAATTTTGAAAATGGAAGAATTTTTAGAAGGAAGTCAAAGAAGAAAATGAAAGGAAACCATTGGACTTTAGACACAAATAGACAGGAGACAGCCACGGTGTAGGAATGTTGCGTCATGGAAAAAAAGAACGATAAGAATAACGGGGTAAAGGGCATTGTTTGTTTGTCACGAGGAATGGAAAAGACAGAGAGTGTGAAAAGTGAGAGATTTAGAAGGAAAAAAATGGGGATATCTGGACAAACAGATATGAGTACAGGTCAATTCAAGTTTAAAGGTGGGGGGACATGAGAAAAATAATGTTGTCGAAATCCCGTTTAAATATGCTCCTCAAGGAGTTGAACTTGTCGAGACAAGTATTGAAGGTGCGGCGCCGCTACCGACTGAGCTACGCGTGCAAAGAGAAAGCCGCTGCCCGATTGCATACATAAAGGCGAGGGCGACATCTGTACGCAGAGTGACATTAAGCGTTGTACACCGTGACGGTAGAATGCATACTCTGGCCCCAAAAATCCCCCATAAAATCTCCTTTCCCCCCACCTTTAAAAAATAGCGTAAATGAAATAGAACGACACACTCGACTAAAACATTGAGCTCAATTATCTCAAATTCTGGAGGAGATATCAAAAATGTGTCAACTGATAAAATGTAGGCGATATCATGAAAAACGTTTTATTAGTTGACATAATTTTGATATCTATTACAGGAAAAGAGATAGTTGAGCTTGAAGGGTAAGTAGAGGGTGGCGGTTGATATAATTTTCAAGAAAATTGAAACTGACAAAAAACTTACCTTCAATGCATGTTTTTTCTGTACAACTGAATAGCTGACAAAATGTTGCTGATATTATGATAAACAATTAATCTGTTGACTACTTTTTGATATCTTTCACAAGAACCGAGATAAAGTGAGCCAAAGTTAGAGGGCTTCTATCACCGGTTTTACACGGTTTGTCCACTAAGTTTGTTGTACAGTTTTCTCAAACTTTAAAAATTTGCTTTTTTGTTCTGAAAATTCCAGATTTCAACTTTTGTATATTACTGGTTGCTTGAACTTCAATAGGGGTGTTGAAAATATTTCAGTTGATCTTTTCTTTTTTCTTAAATCAAAGTTTGAAACTAAATTGGAAGACTTGCTATTATTTTTTCGAATTTTCGAATTTTTAACTTCTTGAGTTCCAATTGAGCAAATTACATTTGGATGTTTTTTTCACAAAAATATGTCAATTTTGAAAACTTTTGCATATTTCAAAGTTATAGAAAAACTGTTCAAAAAAGGGATTTCTCGAAACCTTGTTTTTCAAAAATTGGATCATCCTTCTTCTTTTTCCTTTCATTTGAAATGCTCCTTTCTTCTATCCTTATAAAATGTTCAGCTTTCTATGGCCTAGCTTTTTCCAGGCCACCATTAAACACACTTGCCCGAGTTCAAATGACGTGAAAAGTGCAAGAAAGAGAGCTCAGAGAATGTACACTCAAGTGTAAATATAGAATGCGAGCGGACTACAATTTCGGGTTGTAGTGGGAATGTAGTTGGTTGGAGAAGAAGAAGAAAGGAAATGGATAGTCTAGTGAAAGTTTTATGGAGGAAGATAGATAAGAAAGGAGAGAGAGTGTAGGAAAAAGAGAAGGTAGAGAAAACCAGTAGAAACTTGTTTAGAGAATCATGGTGGTGATTTTGTTGATGCTACCTGCAAAAAGAGAACAAAAAATATTTTTGTAATGTTCGATTTTTTGTTTGATCTCTTACAACAACTGAATTATAACTTTTGAAAATCGTTCATTTATATTTTTTATGTTCTCTCTAAAACTTTTAAACGAAGTCCCAAACTTTTGTGGGAATTCAATTAAAAAAGATTCAGATTTCAAAGTTTTTATTTTTTCTTATGAATTCATAATCTGCCTAATCCCTTGCACTTCACATGCACCTTGTATCTAATTCTCTATCTCTTTTTCACATTAAACAAAGAGGAAATTTTTGATCTTGAGAAAAGAACAGATCGGGTTCAAAGAATGAGAGAAACACCCCAGCCAGCAGTTTGTCATCATTTTAGTGCACTAGAAACCGACCGAGACATCGGGCCTACGTGACTTTCCGAAGGATTTTTAGACCCACTCGACGTGAATTTAGTGAGAACTTCACCAAGATCATGCCCCGCCTATAGCTGCTTCTTTTTAAAATATTCAAAAAAATGATGATAATTGGTGTGACCCTAGTTGTTTTGTCATCTTCACCGATTTGATTTAATGGTTCCTTATCGCTTTGGTGAGTTTATTTTCTTTTAGGTCTTCTAAATAATTTTTGATTTAAAAACCGTTTAAAAAATATTTTCCTAATTTGCAAAAAAGCTTGCAAAATTCGAAATTCCCTCTCGAAAAAAATGGCAATGGAGCAAGCTTGCAGCGCGATATTTTTAATTAATTAAATTTTAAAATTCTTTCTTCGATTCTGCTTTGTAAATTAGTCATATTCGTAGTCCCAGACACTCAACAAAAAAACGAAAAAAAAGCACTTTGCATCCACATCTGCGTCTCTTCCCCTCTAAATTTCCTGCGCCTCAAAAACGGGCGGTCCTTCTCTTCCCCCATTTCTTTTTTTTTCTTGCATCACTTTGGTTATTTTTTTTGCACCTAAACAAATTTTTTGTATAAAATATAACGTTTTCAGAATGCTATCTTCAGTTATCAGATGCGGAGGACATCAGGCGGCGTCGTCGAAAATGACACCGGCCGTTTCGATGGCGATTCGCAGATTCGATCCGTTGGAGGCGAAAATGGCACAGAAAAAGGTAGGAAATTTGATTTTCTAGTTACTTTTATGCTAAAAATGCTTTAAAAAACACCAAAAAGCCTAAAATCTGAGATTTCAGGCTGAACTAATGGCTCAACAACAGCAAGCCGAAGGCGATCAACATCGTGTGACGTACGCAACAAAAGACGATTTCAAGCACACGGTTCAAGATTCTCGTTTCACTGGAGCCGCCGATTCAGAGACCGGACAAGTGCCGACGAAATGGCAGAAGAAGTTTCTGGTTATTACCAAGTTGTACCCATCGGTTGAGGATATTCCACCATTTGTTCAGTGGGTTTTTTCTTTTTTTTTTCTGGGAATTTTTAATCAATGATTCTAGCTTAATTCCTATTTTTCAGCCATGGCACAATGAACCGAATGCATGACAGAATGCGTGTCGTATTCATCGTCACCGCTTCCATCTTCTTCTTCTCCACATTCTACATTGCCGAACGTGCGATGGCTCAGAAAATCGCTCGTGATCGTGACGCTGGAGTCGTTGTTCATAAGATGTAAAAGTCTTTATTTTAAAAGACAGAATTTCAATTTTTACGGTTCTCAGCTCTTTGTATAAATTTTTCTTTAATTTTTCATATACTTTCTTCGTTTTTTGCTATTTGTATCCGTTCAATCGGTCCGACCATTCATGATTTTTCTTTTTCTCTTTTTTCTCTACTTGTTATCTTTTTTCTCTATTTTTAATCCAATCTTTCCAGCAAAAGCTTCAATTTATTCCTTTCAAAATGGGCATTTTCCGTACCGTTCTCATGAATGCCGCCGGTGTTCAAAAGGAGGAGCCGAAGAAGGGATCATACGAATGGAAGAAAGAGCACATGACGCCGGAGCAGCTCGCCAGAACTGCCGATAATAAGGAGAAGTATACAGGAGTGAGTACTTGAATTTGGAAGTTCTGTAAAGCTAATTTTCGAGGCAAATTATTGAAAAAATCCAAATTTCCACTAGTTTTTGCGATGGAGCGCGTTCGCAACTCTGCGTCTCTCAATTTGAGACCCCGCAAATTCGGGAGAAAAAAATTTCCGGGGAAAAAAAAACTCCGGAGAAAAGTGGGCGGAGCCTAAATTGCAACCCTGGCCGGCACGGTTTTGCCGCACG
>NC_013486.2:3906209-3930399 GCF_000004555.2 Caenorhabditis briggsae | reverse complement strand
TAAAACGTTTTTCATGATATCGCCTACATTTTATCAGTTGACACATTTTTGATATCTCCTCCAGAATTTGAGATAATTGAGCTCAATGTTTTAGTCCGGGAATTTGCGGGGTCTCCTCAATTTGATACGCTCCCTCGACGTTGATCCTTTGAATCGCGAATTTCAGCCCTTTTCTACCTGGAATTTTTTGAATTTACCGGCTTAGGCTAAGAATCCTTGTTTTCCTTCCACTAAAAATCCTCAAAAAAAGCGGCAAATTCAGAAAATTAAGTGGATAGAATGATGATTTACGACTGTTAAGCCAGAAATTTAAACTAAAATCGACCCAAAATGCTCTGAATATTACAAAAAAAAAAAACATTTTCAGATCCCAGCGATTCCAGTCGACATTGGATATCATGGTGGAAAGAATGTGGGCGGCGCACAACAGACCGGTGTGATGTCCAACGCTGCCAGCAATCCAGGTGTCATTCTTGGAATGGGCCTCACAACGGCAGCACTTTTAGGCATGTTCAAGTAAGTGGTTTTTCAAAAAAAAATCGAATTTTTGAAAAGCTCCAAAAATGGCTGAAAACCGAGAATCCAAAACTAGGTCATCACCACGTGGTTTTCACATGTCTCTAGTTTGATATTTTGATCTTTTGGTCGCTTGTCTTCGAGCAAAGAACAAATTATAAGGTACGTGCACACACCTGCTTTATGACCACAGCCACAGAGTCAATTAAATGGGCGGAGCCAGTGCACTTTCTGGGACGTTCGAGAACATTTAGGATTTATATGTCTACATATATAAAGGAAATTCTATATAGGTTATATACATTTCTTATCATTTTAACCTATGATTCTTTGGGGGTAGAGTGTAGTGTCTGCGTCTCTCATCTTTTCTAGATTGTCAATTAGATTATTCTATTTACTTTGAATTTTTTGGCGGGATTTTTTTTGAATTTCGGAACTTGAAATACTGAAAACTCTAGTAAATCTCAATTTTGAAAAAGTCGATTTTAAGGAGTTCATGTCTTTAAATCTTGTTAGGTTTTCAAGTACACTCTAACGACAGATTAATTCAAAATAATTCATTTTTCGCTCTCAAAAATATTTAAAATGTAATAGTATGCAACACCGCTCCAATCATAAAATCCTAGAATTTTCAATTCTGGCTCAAATTCAAAAAAAATCGTTGATTGAAAATTTGTTAAATTGAAATTAAAATTTAAAATTCTTCTAAATTCCACCTCCATTCTTTTTAGATCCTCATTCGTCGGAGACAAACTAGGCGCTCAAAAAATGATGCAATACCGTATTATGGCCCAATTCTTCACTGTCACCGCTCTAGTCGCCGGTGTGACCATCTTCGGTGCCACGTATGAAGACGAAGAGCATGCACAGAAATAGACCAAATTTGAATTTACCGCCAACCTCCCCATCCGATTAGTTGTTTTTTTTCTCCTTCATCCCTACACATGTACCTTCTTTGGACCTTTTTTCAGTCTGAAAGGACCCCTTTCAGGCCGAAATTTCTTCTTTTCTTTTTTGAATTCCCCGGGTTTTGTCATCTCGATTTTCTTCACCTATGGTTTTCCCCGTTTTCTTTTGCTTCTTGTTTTATCTCGTCTTTTCAATAAATCGCTTAAAATCTCTTTAAAATTCTTAAAACCTCAGAATGTTGTATAAAGTAGCATGGTTCATTGGTGTCGCACTGGTTTTTGTGGCGATTCGAAATACGAATCCGGAGAGAGAAATCCACGTGGATGGAGACGTTGCGAAGGAATGGAGCCACGTGGCAGATGTTTTTAAGTGAGGTTTTTGAAAATTTGAAGAGAAAATCGAAATTTGGAGATTCAGAAATTTCTAGAACATGGAAAAATTCAAAATTCGTCAAAATTTGAATTTATAATAGGTTCAGAAAAGGTAAAGTTCGAGATTTCTCATATTCTTCAGCTCTCATAGTTTGAATTCTAAAATTCTAAAAATCTAAAATTCTAAAATTCTGAGATTCTGAAATTCTGAGATTCTAAGATTCTTGGATTCTGAGATTCTTGGATTCTGAGATTCTGAGATTCTGAGGTTATGAGATTCTAAGTTTCTGTGATTCTGAGATTCTAAGATTCTAAGATTTTGAGGTTCTACGATTCTGAAACTAAGATTCTAAGATTCTAAGATTCTGAGATGATGAGATTCTGAGATTCTAAGATTCGAAGGTTCTAATATTCTGAATTTCGGAATTTCTGAAACCCCTCAGAAATTCGAAAATTCAAACATTCTGAAACTGAAAGTCTGAAAATCAAGACTTTAAAAATGTAGAAATCTGAAAAACCATAAATTTCGTATTTTAAAAGTTTAGAAATTTAAATTACGACATCTAATAATTAAAAATCATTAGAAAAGATAATAGTAAAAATTCGAACATTCTGAATTTTCAAGGCTCCGCCGCATTGTAAACTCTCATATAATGTTAAGTTTGAGCTGATTTTTCTTGGCTCCTGGGCAAGATATCATAAATGTGTCAACTGACAAAATGTTTGTAATATAGTGAAAAACAATTTATTAGTAGACAACTTTTAGATAGCTCTTACAGTAACCGGGATACTTTGGCTCCAAGTTGAAAGTTATGAGACCCTTCTATTACCTGTAACTGAAAAAAAAGTATCGAAACTTCAGGAAAAATCTAGAAGAAAACTGGGAGCGTTCGGGTGCCGCATTTGTAGTTTATCATAAAGGCCAAAAGGTAATCGATATTTGGGGCGGATATTCGGATCGAGAATCCCAAAGAAAATGGACAAGAGACACATTATCAGTTGCATTCTCTTGTTCAAAAGCGATTGGAGCAATTGTAATCGCTAAATTGGTGGATGAAGGAAGAATGGAATATGACGATTTGGTGACAAAATATTGGCCGGAATTTGGAAAAAATGGAAAGGCAAATGTAACAATTCGTTGGTTAATAACTCATAAGGCTGGTTTGGCATATACGGATCATCCGATTGAATGGGAAGATGCGATAGATTCGAAGAAAATTGATCGAATTTTGGCAGACCAAAAACCAAATTGGCCGCCGGGGACTGAGATAGGATATCATGCAGTGACACATGGATGGTTGGTGGATGCGATAGTTCGAAGAGTGGATCACAAAAAAAGAACTGTTGGACAATATTTTAGAGAGGAAATTGGACAGAAATTTGGTTGGTTTTTTTAGACTCAAATTTAAAAGAATGGAATTCGTATTTTATAAAAATAGAATCTAAACATGGGTTCTTGGAAATCCTAGATTCTCTTGAATCTCTTTATTCTAAAAATTAGGAAGTTCCAAAACTCCATGATTTAGAATTTCGAAAATAGGAACGCAGACATTTGAAAACTGAAAAATTCAAATGTTTCAAAAATTAAAATATTTTAGAAATTGAAAATTTGGAAATTCGGGAATCCAGAAAGCCAAAAAATTTGAAGAAAGTCGAAAATTCAAAAAATCTCAAAATCGCAGCATGTAAAAAATCGAAAGTTTAGAGATTCTGAAACTTGGAATCTCAAAATCATAAATTTCAAAATTATGAAATTCCTACAGTTAAATTTCAAAAGTCAGAAGTTCAGAATATCTAAACTTTAGAAATACAAATCCTCAAAACCTTCAAAAAATTTCAGAAGTTCAGAAATCCAGAAACTTAGAAATTTCGAATCATCGAAAGTTTAAAGTATCAAAACTGAAACTCTAGTGAGTTCCCAAAATTCTGAATTTAAGAAACTCTTTAATAATAAATTCAAAAATGTTCCAGGTCTGGACTTCCATCTCGGTCTTCCACTATCCGAACAACATAGGGTGGCTAGAATCGAAAATCCGAACTTCTGGAATGTTCTAGAAGAAATTGTCTATGCTCCAAGCGATTTCGATGTCATTCGATTTTTAAGAGACAGAATTACAAATGGAACGTTATCAAAAACAACAGCGAGTACCCCATTCATAAAGTTTGTAGGGGTGAGTGAATCTTTAAAAAGTTCTTCCATCAAAATTTGGATTCCTAGGCCATGACTCTCAATAATCCGGATCTTCATCGAATCGAGCAACCGGCAGTGTTGGGAATTGGAACCGCCCGTGCTTTGGCTGAAATTTTCGAACTTTTGAGACAAAACAAAATCGTGTCAGAGAATGTAAAACGACAAATGTTCTTTGAGAATTACGAGATGAGCGAAGACTTTATCAGTGGAGCAAAAGTGCCACGTGGCCAAGGATTCATGTTAAAAGAGTTCCAGCATCGAGGGGTGAGTGGGATCTTTGGTAAATAATTTGGAGGGTACAACAATTCGGAGGTACAAAATACCTGAAAAAAAGGCTTAGTTTGTACCCCCGAATTGTGAATTTGGTACCCCTAAATCACTTTGTACTCCCGTGTACCCCTGAATTGCTGTACCCTCCAAATTATGTGCCGGGATCTTTCTGTGTTTCCTGATATCCAATTGTCCATTTCAGAATCCAGTAAAAATGTACGGACACAGTGGTTATGGCGGACAGAATATTCGAACGGATTTCGATCACGAAATTACGATTTGTTATTTTAGTAACGGGTTGAAAGTTGGATTTGGGGACACTGCACGGACATATAAGAGACTATTGGAAGTGGTTTATGACACTTATTTTAAATTGGAGTGAATTACTCCGTAGTTGGAGTGATTGGAGTTATTTTATGGGATGTTAGAAAACAATGAATTATTTGGTTCTTTTTGAGTTATCTTCTGAACTTTACAAGTTAGTAATTAGCAATTATATAAAAATTGCTGGTCCTCCAGCGACGTCCTCCGTGCCTTAACGACGTGTGGTGGAGACATCCGTCTTCCTCATGTCATCAATCGAAGACCACCGGGGGATCGAACTCGTCCTTTCCATTCCCCCCGTGATCCCTCATCCTCACACGTTATCCTCTTGGCTACGGGGACGCTGAGCGGTGAAGGCATAGAAGACGTACAAGAATATATGGTCATCTGGAGGTGAAGGAGGTCCGGTAGACCGGATGGCGTGGAGAAGGAAAGAAGAAGGCTGAAAGTCAACAAAGATCTATCTACAGTACAATATGCTAACCTACTCAATTCACATGACCAAAAATCTTTCCAGAATCTTGAGAGTAACATCAAAAGAAATTGAGAACATCGGAAAGATTTGAAACGAAATTTAGATTTTTCACCTTTGAGAATCCTGGAGCTTTTTGTCTTGACCTGACAAGGGTGAAAATTTTCTGAAACTTTGGTAGGTTTCTCATAGATTTTCTAGGCTCCTAGGCTTCTAAATTAAAAAAAAACACAGACACTTCATTCATAAATAGTTACAGTATTCAAAGTTCACGAATTCAGCACGGTGCACTAGAAGGACTTGAGCTGACGAACACCTTGGACATATTCAATCCATCCGGAATGACACGATTGAATTTCACGTATGCGAATGGTGTCATTTCGTGACGACGACGAAGGAATGGGCGGACCCATCTAAAGTTAGAGATAATGAATTTCGGGATACATTGTTCAGTTTAAGCTCATTTTTCTCGGCTCCTTCACGAGATATCAAAAATGTGCTGACTGATAAAATATAGGTTACATTATGATAAACAATTTATCAGTAGACAACTTTTTCATACGTTCGACAGGAATCTAGATAAATTGGCTCAAACTAAGAAGTTAGGGGAGAGCCCTTCTATTACAGGTTTTACGGTAAGCTAGACTCACGTAGCACTACCCTCAAATTTGTCACTGCAGCGGACACGAATCTCTTTGAATCCCCCGTTCATCTCCCCCAAAATACTATGGAACATTGCTTGGGCCGCATTTTTAGTGTCAGAATAGATGGGACCAATCTCGCAGTTTCCAGAAGATTTGTCGAATGAAACTAGACCGATTCCAATGACTTTTCCAGACTTGTCATAGGCAACTCGGCCGATTCCGCCTTTGAATTTGGCAAGGAGCAATTCTTGGCGTTGGTATGGGAAAATGGTGTTGTCGTACTTGACGATGTCGTCAGCTGGGATATCTTGAAACTTCTGAAAGAATATCAGGATTCTGGGAATCCAGAAGTTCAGAATTTCGAAAAATTGGATATCGGGAATTACGAAATCTCATAAACTCATAAGTTAATACATTCAGAAACACAGGAATTCTAAAATTGGTTTTTCAGATTCTGAGATTCTAAGATCACGAGATTCCGAGATTCTGAGATTCCGCGAATCCGAGATTCCGAAAATCCGAGATTCCGAGATTCTGAAATTCTATTCCCACACCTTCACTGCCACGTCATCAAACTCCAATTCTGGATTGAAGACCTCATCAGAAGTGTAATCCGAGACATAATAAGTCGATCCACGAACTTTGGTATGCAAAACTTTTCGCCAGATTGCCGCATTTTTCGAGTCTTCAAATCTAAAATTATTAAAAAACCGAAAAGGGAGAGCTTGGGGGAAAAGACATCCTACCGACACATCCACCGGAATTCATTGATACTGAATTGAGATCTGCAGCCATTTCAGACATCAGATGGGGTAGAAAATTGAAAGTGTTCTCGTGTTGATAAAAGAGACCGAAAACTTGAAAATCGGGAGTTGATGGGTTGAGAGATTTGTAGATAATCGATTGAGTGCCAGAGACAACGGTGGAGTCTGGATAATTATTTTTTTGGGATTTCAAGGTTCCGGAAATCGAGTTGTAGAATTTTCAAAAAAAATTTCGATTAAAGAATTTCAGAATCCCAAAATGCCAGAATTTCAGAATCTCAGAATCTCAGCATCTCAGAATCTCAGAATCTCAAAATCTCAGATTCTCAGAATCTCAAAATCTCAGATTCTTAGAATCTGAGAATCTGAGAATCTCAAAATCTCAGAATCTCAGAATCTCAGAATCTCAAAAACTCAGAATCTCAGAATTTCAGAATTTCAGAATTTCAGAATTTCAGAATTTCAGAATTTCAGAATTTCAGAATTTCAGAATTTCAGAATTTCAGAATTTCAGAATTTCAGAATTTCAGAATTTCAGAATTTCAGAATTTCAGAATTTCAGAATTTCAGACTTTCAGAATTTCAGAATTTCAGAATTTCAGAATTTCAGAATTTCAGAATTTCAGAATTTCAGAATTTCAGAATTTCAGAATTTCAGAATTTCAGAATTTCAGAATTTCAGAATTTCAGAATTTCAGAATTTCAGAATTTCAGAATTTCAGAATCTCAGAATCTCCGAATCTCAGAATCACAGAATCTTAGAATTTCAGAATCTCTGAATCTCATAATCTCAGAATCTCAGAATATCAGAATCTCAGAATATCAGAATCTCAGAATCTCAGAATCTCAGAATCTCAGAATCTCAGAATCTCAGAATCACAGAATTTCAGAATCTCAGAATTTCGGAATCTCAGAATCTCAGAATCTCAGAATTTTAGAAACTTCGATATCTCACCTTTCTGACACAACAAATACAAATGATATCGCTCCTTCATTGTCTCCTTGAGCATCGGGATCTCATTCCCGCCATCTCTAACAACCAATTTTTGGAATTGCTCAATTTGAGAATCCGATGGATTCTTGACGACTTTCAGGTCCTTTGGAAGAACATTTTCGATCGAATAGCGACGAATTGCCATGTGGCAAAGTGCGGTGATTTTCGAGCGTTGTTGGAAGAGAGTGTTCATTTTTGTGGAAGCGAAAATGAAGTAATAAATGTTGGAATTTCAAAATTTTATGAAAATTTTAAATTTTAAAAGAAAAACGAAAAAAAGAACCAAAAGCACTGGGTCTTCAAAAGGCCTGGTCATTAATAGCGCCCCTTTTAGGTCAGTCGATAAGATGTTCAAAGTGGACGTGGTTACGTTTGATACTCAGCCAACAAAAGTTGCGCAGCGAAAGGTTCTCTGGGGCGCGATTTCTGACTAGGCCTTTTGGAACCCTGTTATGATGATTCACTCTGATTCGAAAATTCTTTTCCTGTACAAATCAGAAAAAGTCCACGAGAATGCGGATGCAAAAATATGAAGTGGGACAAAGAAAATATGAATTAAGAAGTCAATGGAGATGTTGAAAAATGCCAAGTTGACAGCCTCTTCGCAATTCCCTGAAAATGATTTGTTAAGATTTTGGTTTTGGAACTTTTTGGAGTTTTCATTTTATTAGGTTTCCAGAAAAAATTCACAGGGAACATGAAATGTCGATTTTTGGGAACTTAGAATACCACCCAATACTTTGACTTTGAGCTCAATTATCTCCGTTCCAATAACAGATATCAAAATTTTGTCAATTGGTAAACTGTTTATCATAAAATTATCAATATTTTACCAGTTGATAAATTTTTGATATCGTTCACAGAAATTGAGATAACTGAGTTTAAAGAGTGTAACCATAAAAACTGCAATACAGAATGCCCCTTCAGATCGTCAATTCCGAGCTTATGTATCTCAATTCCTGTAAAAGATATAGAAAATTTGCCAACTGATAAAATCTTTATCATAATAACACCAACACTTTATCTGTTAACAAATATTCAATACATTTCACAGGAAAAGAGATAATTGAGCTCAAAGTCGAAGCATAGGGTTGCCTTCTATTAGAGTGTTTACGGTAGTTTGGATTCGTGGGTTTCTGCAGATTATAATTATTCGGGGTTTCCTTTTTTTACTGGTATCAACTAGATAAGTACGGTGAAAAAAACGCCGGTGGAAATTGTTCAAGATCCTAACAGATCCTTGTAAGACGAAATCTATCGTAATCTGATGAAATTTGAAACATACCGTATTTGCTCTAATAGAAGTCCATCACCCTAAACGAGCACTTTGAGCGCAATTATCTTGGTTCTTATACGAGATAACAAAAATCTGTCAATTGATAAAAATCTTCTGGTAACATGATAAACAATTTATCAGTTGACAACTTTTCTATATCTTGTACAGGGGCCGAGATAATTGAGCTCAAAAAATGGCGTGCTTCTATAAGATAAAATAAAAGTAGTTGGAATTTTTGGGATTTTGAAAACCTATATTTTCGAACTTTCACCTTTGACATAGGAATCTAAATCCGTTCCATCCGGTAGTACTTCAGTTGTATTCGTTCCGATTCCCAGTTGACGGCCTTAAACATTCCGCACCTCAAAAACCAACCAATTGACACAACTCACAAGGTAAAACTGCCATTTTGGCGAACCAAATCTCCAACACATTTCCCAACATGTAACCAATGACGAACAACGCGCAAGCCACAACTGATAACTGGAATTTAGGTCAATCCTGGCCTAGAACATTTTCTAGGGCGTTATCTAGGACACCACCTACATTCATCCCAATCACATAACGCCACGTGGAATGTGTACGAAACAACATATCAACAATGACAAGGGAAAACAAGAGACACAGAAATCCAGTTAACACAGCTGTCAGCAAAAAATGAGTATTCGTGTCGTTCTCATAAAAGTGTTGCCCGAGATGTTTGAGCTAGAGAATAGATTTTAAGAAAATTCAGAAATTGAGATAATTACCATAATTGTCTTAACTATTAGGTGGCATATTGTTATCACTAAATAGAGAATAGGAAGATTTTTGACATGAAACGGAACGTATTTCTGCATCCTTCCTTGGAAAAATTCGTATGTTTGAGGTGAGTCAGGAGGCCTTTCGACATATAGAATATTGTTTCTTTTTGTTGTACTCGATGATGTTTTTTGTATTGAATTCATTTTTTCTATTCTTTCTTGTTGTAATATTTTTTATTGTCGACTGTAATTGCATAGAATTTCACTTCAGGAAATTCAAATTTCAAGATCAATTTCCCTTCCAACAACTTGCAAGCGGCTGTATAAACATAGAAATTATTTATATGTCAAATAAATAATTTTTCAATTTTCGCAATTCCCATTTTTTCAGGAAATCTTCATATTTTTCGCAGAAGAAGTTTGTGAAGAAATTAATGATTTCGTAAAGCAAAGTACGGTAGTCAAGGCGCACACCGCAAATTTTTATTGAAGCTTCGAAGGGAAAAGGCGCAAGCTTGAGGGTCTCGACACGACAAACACGTTTTACCGCGAAGTTTGATTCTGAAGGTTCCAAAGAGTTTTCTCGAACAAATGATCCGGATTTTGTCGGTTTTCTTGGCATTTCTTTCAGATTTTCAGCTTATTTATCTATGATTTTTTAAGTTTTTTTGTGTGTTAAAATCTGGCTCTCAGATTGTCAGGTGCCAGTTTTTCGACAAAAATTTTGCCCAAATTCTCATAAAAGCATTTTTATTTTCTTTTTCCCATAAATTCCCTATTTGTTTACTCTCACTAAGATGTCCGCAACTGTCGTATATTAGGTGTGTTGCGTACCAAATTGGAGGGAAATTTGATATTTTGGGCGCGCATTTGAACGCACCCTCAATAATTTTCTTTGATTCCAGCCTTTTCCAGGTGAGCTCATGACAAAAATCAAAGAATTTCTGCGAAAAAAGCAGAAATGTTACTATTTTGAATTTTTTTTTCTATTCAGAATTCCAGAACCGCTGCGAAAAAAGAACCTTATCACTCACTAAACCTGCTTAAAACCAGCGAAAACTAGGCGGTTTGGCATATAAAAAGAATAAAATATTCATCGCTTTTGTGTCGTCCTTCTTCCTCCTTTGTTCTTCTTCCATTTTTTTTGTGCTTTTCTTAGCTTGCTCGAGTTAGTGCAACTGAGCCTCTCCGTCCGGCCGGCCGGTCGTCCCTTCCAAAAGTCTCTTTTTCTCTATTTGCGCTTCTTTTTGACGCGTTGCGAAATCGCCGCTCGAAAAAAAAAGTGGAAAAATATGGACAAAAGTTCTGTTCGCCATTTCATGTGACCCCAATTACTCCCCCCTCGTCAAATCGATTTGTTTCGTCCCGGCGCTGTCGGGACGGAAGTTGTTGAAATCTTTGGTTCGGATCTCTCTACCTCGCCGTTGTCTGCTTCACTAATCCTCTCACAAATGTTCAACTTTCTCGCCTTGATGTTTAAAATATGTTTAAAAACTACATTGTTGTTTTTTTCTTGCAGAACTAAAAATGTCGAACTGGGATTATATCGACGAGGTCGATATCATTCCGAAGCTCCCACCCAATTTCGATGAGCTCCGCGAATCAAAAAAGTGGCAGGAGCGAAAGGAGGCATTGGAAGCGCTGTTGAAAGTTCTCACTGATAGTGAGCGTCTCTCCACGAAAGTCTCATATGCAGAGCTTATAGGAAATGTTCAGACTGTAAGAAAATCTAAAATTTAGCATGAAAAATAAAAGAAAATCCATTTTCCAGGTCCTCGCCAAAGATGCCAACATTAATTGTCAAGCGCTAGCTGCAAAGTGCATCGCCAAATTCGCCACTGGTCTTCGCACCAAGTTCTCCGCATTCGCCACACCGCTTCTACCAGTTATCTTCGACAAAATGAAAGAGAAGAAGCCAACACTCCGCGAGCCACTTGTCGAATGTGCCATGGAAGTGGGAAGAACGATGCCATCGTTGGAAGCAGGTCAAGAGGATATTCTAGCGGCGTTGGCCAAACCGAACCCACAAATTAAGCAGCAAACTGCGCTTTTTGTGGCCAAACAGTTGGATTTGGTGGTTCCTGCGAAGCAGCCAAAGGGATTTATCAAAGCTGCCGTGCCAGTTTTCGGAAAACTGACCGGAGACGCTGACCAGGATGTCAGAGAAGCTTCCCTTCAAGCACTCGGAGCTGTACAACGAATTATTGGTGATAAAAATGTGAAATCCCTTCTTGGCGACTTATCATCAGACGAAGGAAAGATGAAGAAGATAGGAGAATACGCTGACAAGTCTGCAGCATCTTACGCCGAAGAACAAGCCAAAAATGCGCCACCTCCAAGCAGCTCTGCATCAGCACCATCTGCAGCAGCAGCTTCGGGATCATCTGGAAATGTGACGTCAGCAGCAGTGACAACTGCAGAGCCGGCAGCTGAAGCAGATCCTTGGGATTTCCTCGACGCATTCGATGTGCTCTCCAAGATGCCCGAAGGGTTCGATACAAACATTGAGAGCAAGAAGTGGCAAGAGAGAAAAGAAGCGTTGGAAGGATTACAGCAATTGCTCACAGCGAATCCAAAACTCGATCCGAAAGCCAACTACGGAGCGTTGGTGGAGAGACTTCAGAAGGTTCTCGAGAAAGATGCCAACATCAATGTTGCAGCGTTGGCAGCCAATTGTATCACTGGAATTGCGAATGGTCTTCGCACAAAGTTCCAAGCTTTCGCCATCTCAGTAGCTCCAATCGTTTTCGAGAAATTCAAAGAGAAGAAGCCAACACTGCGTGATCCACTTGTCGCTTGCATTGATGCCGTTGTTGCTACATCGAACCTAGAAGCACTTGGAGAAATCGTGTTGACTGCGCTTGGCAAACCAAACCCAAGCATCAAGACCCAGACAGATCTCTTCTTGCAAAGAACCTTCATGAAACTCAACTCACAAACAATGCCGAAGAAGACGTTGAAAACACTAGTGCCACTTCTGATAAAACACTCTGGAGACTCGGATGCAGAAGTCAGAGATGCGTCGTACGCGGCAATGGGAGCCATGATGAGAGCTATCGGAGAGAAGCCATCACTTCAGTTGCTTGCCGATATTGTGACGGACAATTTGAAGATGGGAAAGATCAAGGAGTATCACCAGAAAGCGTTGGCCGAAGCTGGACCAGCTGAGATTGCAGCGATGGTTCAATCCATGCACAAAGCAGATGTAAGCATTTTTTGTCTTTTTTTTTTGCAATTCTCGCTTGTGTGCTTGTTGTGGTTGTGTAGTAGTGTTCGTGGTTTTCAGGCTCCACCGGCAGCTGCAGCTCCTCCCAAGAAGGCGGCTCCACCACCGAAGCGACAGGAATCGGAAGAGGAGCAAGTAGAAGAGGAAGAAGAGGTAAAAATGTTACGCCGTAAAAGTCGATATTGTAACCTTATTATAATTATTAGACTGTAAATTGAAAGTTACAAATGTGAATTCAATTTTTTGCAGCCTCTCAAACTTCCAGCCGGTGAGAAGAAGAAAGAGGAGAAAAAGAAGGCGGCACCCACAAAAGAGAACGCTGAGAACGAGCCACCGGTGGCACCAAAAACCGAGCTGCTGCTCAATGATAATGGAGAGAAGGCGCAGAGAATCAAGGAGGAGAAACAGTTGAAGCTGGTGAAGTGGAACTTCCAAACACCCACCGACGAACACATCGCTCAACTGCAAACGCTTCTTGGCAACCAGGCGAAGGTCTCCCTCATGAGTCAGCTATTCCACAAGGACTTCAAGCAACATCTCGCCGCTCTCGACACTCTCATTCGTCTGGCAGATACCGCTCCTCGATCTCTTCTTGCTAACAGTGATCTCTTGTTGAAATGGTGCACATTGCGATTCTTCGAGACCAATCCAGCTGCATTGATCAAAGTATTGGAGTTGTGTCGGGTGCTCGTCGAATTGACTCGTGATACGGAGACTCCGATGTCACAAGAGGAATTGACCGCCTTCGTGCCTTATCTTCTTCTGAAGACTGGAGAGGCGAAAGAGAATATGAGAACTGCAGTCAGAGACATTATCAATGTTCTATCCGACATCGTTGGCCCATTAAAAATGACACCAATGCTTCTAGATGCTCTCAAGTCAAAGAATGCACGTCAAAGATCTGAATGTCTTCTTGTCATCGAGTCATACATCTCTAGTTCCGGAATTAGTCCATTGAAATCTCTCACTGTTGAGAAAATCGTTGCTCCTTTCGTTGGTGATAAGGATGTCAATGTTAGAAATGCTGCGATCAATGTGCTGGTTGCATGCTTCAAGTTCGAAGGAGATCAAATGTGGAAGGCGGCTGGAAGAATGGCGGATAAAGATAAGTCGCTGGTCGAGGAGAGAATAAAGAGATCCGGAGTGAAAGCTGGAAGTGGAGTTGCCACGTCACCACCAAACGGAGGACCGAAGATTGTGGTCCCTCAGCAGCAACAGTCAGTTGTTCGTCGACCAGCTTCTCGTTCGAGAACTCGTGAACCAGAGCCAGAGGATGACTATCAGGATCAGCGTGCGATAGCGAATAGCACCTTCACAAAAGGCAACTCATCATCTCGCTATGCTCTTCGTGACGACGTCTTCGCAACTGCTATCAATCGCTTGGCGGACAGCACCTACGTCGTTACCCCACCTCAACCTCCGAGCGCGTGGGCGAATAACACATTCCAGATGAAGCGAACCAATTCCTCGTCTTCGATTTCTTCCATCGACACCTCGGATCAGATCCAACGAAGCATCAACAACATCTCCAGCAGTCTGGCTGACGTCGCACAGGATGCTATGTATCAGGTCACCTATGTCTTGAATCAACCTGAACAACGTCATCTTGTGGATAGAAAGGCCGATATGGTGTTCAGAGCATCGGCGGCTCAGTTGGATATGATTATTGATGAGTTCAAGGCGGGAAAGGATGTCACTGGAACAATGGATGCTTGCTCTCAAATGCTTTTTATTGTGAGTTTTGTAACCAGAGTTTTGTTCTAATCATTCAAATTTCCAGCTTATGGGCGGAGTCGAGGCGGAACACGGCTTGGAGCCTCTCAATGCCTCCCCAGAGACCGTCAAAGCTATCATCTCTTCAGTGCTCCGTTGCATTACCCAAATCGGAAGCACTGACGCCGGCTACACAATGGCTCGTTCATTGAATCGTCTGGCGATGCGTCTAGTGTATCGAGTTGAGCTTTCCAACCTTCTTTGTGGCCTTATCCTTGCGATGATCGAATCCATTCAACTCAATTCTGGGATCACGGATCTCGTTTCGAAGCTTTCATCGAAGTGGTGTGACGAGCTGGAAAAGAGAAGAGCGCAGTTGAGAGCATCGGATATCGTGGACGTCTTCAATCAGTTCTACATTTGTACTCTTACCGAACAGAAAATGGATATTACCCATATCCATATTCAAGTGGTGGATAACTACTTGGAACGGGTCATTCTTCAACAGGGAGACGTGGTTCTGGACGCTGCTCGACGACTCTCTTCTCCACACATTCATCTGACACGGATGATCAATAAAATTCTGCAAATGATGAAAGAGCAGAATATCGATCCAATCATGCCGGGAACACTAGATGCTCGTGCTCCAGACGAGGAAGAAGCTGTCGTAGTGAGAACTGGCGTTCAAGTGTGCGTCAACAACATCCTTCGAGATCTGAAGAACGTATCAACCTACAACGAACAGCTCAATAAACTCGTACAATCTAGTGATAAGTGTCGCAACGAGTACTCAGAATTGGTGAAGAATCATGCGCTTGGTGAGGCTGTCGAGGAGCTCGTGTCGGAGCAAACCATTCATGGAGCACCGAATTTCAACAAGCCAGATGTGGTGAACGCGATGACAATGACATGGAAAGCGCTGGATCTTTTGGGGCCAACGAGAGCCGAAACACCAACGACGCCACCCCAGAATTTGAGTAGAATGGACACAACTATTGTGTAAGTTTAGCTCCCAAAAGTCTTTCAGTAAGAGGGTTTTTTTTCTACAAAATCGTTTCAGCGGTACACCACTATCGCGTGCTGAAGGTGCTGGAACTATCACCCGGGCTCGCGGAAACATCATGCGCCCGAAACAACGTCCAACGATGAGCCGAGAACAACACGAGGAGCTCAGGAACCGTCTTCAACAAGCAAAGTTCGGACAATAAATCCCATTTCCTCGCTCGCTCGTTTTCAAATGTTCTGCATAATCCTCTCCTCTCCCTTATTATTACTGGTAAACCTAGGCTCGATTCCTTTTTTTCTCACTCCCTACAACACCGTATTTTCCTGTGAATAATAAATTTTATCATTTATTCAAGTGGTCAGTCCCTTTTTCTTCGTCTCTAACTTATGTATGCACCCACTTTTGCTTCTTTTTAGAACTCATTTCGTGATTAAATGAAAATTTTCATTGCTTTAAAAAGGGTTTTCATCTGTTTTTCTTGTTGTTTCTTTTTAGAAGCAGTTGCCAGCTCACTAAAAATTCTGTGTAATCTGCTGTCTTGGTGTACCTTTACTCTGCTGCGTACAATGCGCAAGATCTGACGACAGTTGCCATTCACCAAAAATAAATTTCCTTTTTTCTCCTTTTTTCCTTAAAGTTCCATAGTTTCTATGTGTTTTCAGCGAAATGCCAACTGTGGGAATCAAGAAAGTCATCCTCGACAAACACTTCAATCGGAATTATAGTAAGTTTTAGGGGTAGAAATTGCGAAAGAAAAAAAAATTGCAAAACGCTTTTTTTTCAGCCGAGAAGGAGTTCGACGAGCTTTGCTTCGAATATGGACTCGAACTAGATGAAATTGTGAGTAATTTGTATCGCGGAGACATTTTTCAACTATTTTACTATAAATTCTAGAAACTTCTCAAAATTCCTTATCTGAAAATCATTTTTTCCAGACTTCCGAGAAGGCCGCCGTCGAGAAAGAGAGAGGAACCGATGCCGCTGTTGATTTGAACGATCAGGAAGTCTACAAAATCGATATTCCAGCCAATCGTTATGACTTGCTCAGCGTGGAAGGATTGGCTCGTGCCATTCGAATCTTCAAGCAAGAAATCCCATCTCCTCAATACAAATTCGCCGACGTTCCGAAATCTGGTCTCCAGAAGATTATCGTGAAGAAAGAGACTGCGCAAGTTCGTCCGTTCGTCGTCGGCGCCGTCCTTCGCAACATCTCATTCGACGCCGATAGCTACGCGTCGTTCATCGATCTCCAGGACAAACTTCATCAGAATATCTGCAGAAAGCGTACTCTCGTTGCCATCGGAACGCATGACTTGGACACTGTTCAAGGACCGTTCGAGTATCGTGCCGAGGCACCGAAAGATATCAAGTTCAAGCCATTGAACCAAACGAAAGAGTACACTGCTGAAGAGTTGATGACCTTGTATTCAAGTGATAGTCATTTGAAGGCATACCTTCCAATTATCCAAAACCATCCAGTCTATCCAGTTATCTATGATAAGAATGGTGTCGTTTGCTCCATGCCACCAATCATCAACGGAGAACATTCCAAGATCACTTTGAACACCAAGAACGTCTTCATCGAGGCGACAGCTACTGACAAGCAGAAGGCCTTCGTGGTTCTTGACACAATCGTGACCCTTTTCTCTCAATACTGCGCCAAACCATTCACCGTTGAGCAAGTTGAAGTTGTCTATGAAGAGACTGGAGTCAAGGAGGTGTATCCACTGCTCGCCTATCGTGAGATGACCGTGACGACGCCAGAAATCAACACAAAAATTGGAATTCAGTTGAAGGAAGAAGAGATGGCCACGCTTCTCAACAAGATGTCGTTGAAGGCAGAAGTTGTGGGAAAGGAGACGTTGAAGGTGGTGGTGCCACCCACCCGTCACGATATTCTTCACGCTTGTGATGTTGCAGAAGACGTTGGAGTTGCTTATGGGTACAATAATTTGGTTACAAGACTTCCAGAGGTTTGTTCAGTTCTTGGGAGAGCCCCTAATTCTCTTAAAAATGACCTATTTTCAGTCCAACACCGTTGCCGTCGCCTTCCCTATCAACAAGCTCTGCGACAATCTTCGTATCGAAATCGCCGCTGCCGGCTGGACAGAAGCCCTGAATTTCGCTCTCTGCAGTCGTGACGACATCTCCACGAAGCTCCGTCAGCCAGAAGCTCTCTCTCATGCTGTGCATATCGGAAATCCAAAAACCCTAGAATTCCAAGTGGCTCGTACCTCTCTTCTCCCTGGCCTTCTGAAGACGTTGGCTTCCAACCGTGATATGCCACTTCCGCTGAAACTTTTCGAGCTTCAAGATGTGATTGTGAAGGATTCGACGATGGATGTGGGAGCTAGAAACGAGAGACGTCTGGCTGCAGTTTACTATAACAAGGCTGCCGGTTTTGAGATTATTCAAGGATTCTTGGATCGAATGATGCGGATGTTGAATGTCAACCCGGCTAAGGCTGATAACGGATACTATATTGAGGCAGACGAGAACCCGACTTATTTCCCAGGAAGATGTGCAAAGATCATTGGCCCAAAGGGAGTGGTTCTCGGACACATCGGAGCACTTCACCCAGAAGTTATCACATCGTTCGGACTCACTTTGCCATGTGGAGCCGTTGAATTCAACGTCGAACCATTCCTTTAAATTTTTTCTGCTTTTTGGTTGTTTTTGGAGCTTTTCCTTTTTGTTTTAAGAGTTTTGTTATGCCTTCTTTTAAAATATTATCATATTTAATAAGATTTTCGGTGTCTTCAAGATGTATTTATGTTGTAAACTTCTTGGTTGCTTCTTCCAATCCTATTCCTAAATATTCCTCTTTCAAAGCTTAAGCTTAAGCTTCTCATATTCCTAAATCTCACTTTTTAGATGCTCGCCGATTGCCTTTTAATCATTGGCATCGCGTTCGGCACAGCTCTCGCCGGAGAGGGAATCACATGGCTCCTCGTCTACAGATCGGATCAGTACAAGCGACTCAAGGCCGACATGGACAAGAAAACGAAGAAATTGGAGAAGAAGAAGCAGGAAGTGGGAGATACGAATGATAAGAACATCAAGAAGAAGTTGGAAAGAGAAGAGGAGAAGCTGAAGGCGACGAATCGGGATATGAGCATGTTCAAGATGAAGTCAATGTTCGCTATTGGTCTCGCGTTCACAGCGCTTCTCTCTACGTTCAACTCGATTTTCGATGGGCGTGTTGTTGCCAAACTTCCGTTTTATCCAATCGGTTTTATTCAGGGACTCTCGCATAGAAACTTGGTAAGGCTAGCAGACCTAAAGTATCGGTCATTAAGATACCGAAAACCTGTATTAGAAGATGCCCTTCTATTAGAGGGGCACTTCTAATAAAGGTTTTACGGCATACAAAACCCTATATTTCAGTCGATTTTCGGCCATATTTGATCATTTTCAAGAATCGGGAGCTCGGCTATCAAGTGTCCGATCACTTTGAAGATTGTGGAAGATATAAAGAAGATCTAGATTGGAAACTTTGCATTCACATAATTTTTTGAAAATGTCTAGTTTTTCAGAACTTTCTTGGCCAATCTTTGATGATTTTTGAGTCGCTTTCCATTGTTTTAAAGCCACTTTTTCGAATTTTCGCGCTCATTTCTGAGAGTTTTTGGACCATTTTCTTCAATTTTTGAGACAAATTGTGATGGTGATTAGATCGTTTTTCAGCATTTCAAAATCAATTTCTCAAAAGTTTTAGATCGTTTTTCAGAATTTTCGATTTTTTTCCAAGCAATTGATACGTCGAAAATCCTGAAAAAGGACCTAAAACTTCTGAGAAAATGCTGAAAATAATCTGAAAGCCATCGAAAGTTGTCTCAAAAAAATAGAAAAAAAACTGTTAGAAATAGACTCGAAAACTCTGAAAAATGGCTTTAAAACAATGAAAAGCATCTCAAAAATCATCAAAAATTGGCCACAAAGGTTCTGAATAACTAGGAATTTTCACAAAATTCTGTAAATACAAAGTTTTCAATTTAGGTCTGTTTTACAACCTCCGAATTTTTCAAAATGATCGGCAACTTGACAGCCGAGCTCCAGACCCCTGAGAATGGTTGAAATGGCCGAAAATCAATTGAAAAATACGTTTTTTGAGTATCTTATTGACCGGTACTGTATCTGGCTCTCTTTTATTCCAATTCGTGCTCTTTCCACAACCTATGACTCTTCAGATCGGCGACGACATGACCGACTGCTCCTTCATCTTCCTCTACATCCTCTGCACCATGACCGTTCGCCAGAACCTTCAGAAGATCCTCGGATTCGCCCCGTCTCGTGCCATGGCTCGTCAACAATCGTCTCCATGGGCGCCACCATCCTCCCAAATGAACTATCTTCGTTAATTAATAATTAATTACCCCTTTAATTTATTGTTTGCCATCATCTCTCCCTTCCCCAAAAAAAATCACCATTCTTGTAGTCTTTCCTACTTCAGTGCTTAATCATGTCTTTTTTTTATCTCTATACGATATTCGAATTTTTCAAAGCTACAAAGCTGTTGTGATAGTTTTAATATGATAATAAGTAAATTTCTAGATCATTTTGATTTATTCAATTCGTATGAAATGTGGATTTTGACCTACAAAATTATATCTTCAAGCGCCAATTTTTTATTGTTTTCTCGCATTTTTTCCGAATTTTTTTTCGAAATTTCAGCATTTTTTCCAGGCTTTTTTTTTGAGTTTTCAGCATTTTTTGCAATTAAAATTTTTGCAAGTTTTCAGAATGAGTGACAATGAAGAGAAGCCATCTCGCAAACGTCCCGTTACACCTCCAAAGTCTATCCCAATCCCAGGCGCCCAAGAGCCAAGCTCCGCCCCCTCTCTCCCACCATGGGTCGCCGGTGGCTCTCCGGCCAAATTCGTGACACACGACGAGCTTATGAAAATCACAAATGACATGGAGAACATGGAGCTGGTCCACGAGATCGCCATCGATCCGAACTTTCAGATTCCCGATAAGCCGACAAACGCGATTCAGAATTGTGTACGGGAATCGATGCACCGCGCGTATTACAATCAATTGCGACGTGACTTGGCTAAAGATCCGCCAGAGCTCGAGTTTTGTTTCGGGTTTCTCATGGAGCTGAAAATCGTGCGTTTTTTCTTTCACAAGCTCCGCCCAGGAGGTTCGGAATGACTTGACGGAATTTTTGAAATTTTCAGAATCTCAAAATGTTCTCGATTTTTGAAAATTCAGAAATCTCGAAAATTCCGATTTTGAATTTTTCGAAGTTTCGGAATTTTCCGATTTTGGAAAATTCGGATTTTCGGAATTTTCCGATGCTTAAAATTTCGAAATTTTCCTATTTTCGAAAATTCCGAATTTCCCGATTTGGAAATTTCCGATTTTTCGGAATTTTCCGATTTTGAAATATTCGAAATTTTGGAATATTCCGATTTTGACATTTTTGGAATTTCGAAAATTTCGGAATTCTATCATTTTTGAAAATTTCGAACTTTCAGAATTTTCCGATTCTTGAAATTTCGGTATTTCGGAATATTCCGATTTTGAATTTTTGAATTTCATTCCGAAAGTGGTAGGAATTTTCAGAATTCCTGTCCAAACATCCTTGGCTCCGCCCATAAGCTCCGCCCGCAAACATCACATTTCTATAATTTTCAGATGATCCTCGACGACATTCTGACCGCTCAACACACTCGCCTGAAAGCCGAGATCAACTCGATGCTCGACGAGCCAACGCTACGTGGAAAAATGGAGGCTGGTCAGCTGGAAATCGATAAAGTGATGAAGTACATCATCGATTTGTGCTCCAGACTCTGCTCACCGGGTAGAGACGGGCTTGTGGCGGCGCTCAGAGAGAAAACGGATATTATTGATCTGTTTCAGTAAGCCTCTTACTTTCTCAGGAATTATTTTTCAATTTCTCGGTTTCCAGAGGCACTATGGACCTTCTGGAGCTCATGAAAAACGACCTGACCAACTATCAAATCTCGCAAAACCGCTCGGCTATTGAGGAGTACTCAGCGAAGCACGAATACAAAATGTTCCAAAAGTCACTGGCTGAGAATCCGAATGGCTGCAATTTCACGCGGCAATGGCTGAAAATCGCTTATGAGGAGTTGTTCACAGATAAAGATTCAGAAGAGGGGACGTCTTCGAAGAAGGAGAAGCCCGCTGACGATCCAGAGAATGAGAAGTATCTTGTGGACACGACTAGTAGAGGATATGTGAAGTTGGTGCAAGTCGATGAGTATTCTGACTTCCCGGAGACGCTGAAAATTGATCGCCTGAAAATCGAGCTGCTCGCCGAGAAGTTTCTGCAGATTGTGATGTGCGCGTCGGCGGTGTTTGTCACTTGCAACGTGGCAGGACGGCAGATTTCGGAGAGCGATGGGTTCAAGAAGACGTTGAAGGATCATTTGGTGGCGATTACCAATAATACGGATGAGGAGTAAGGATTTTTTTTTCGGGGTCTGAGAATGTGAGATTCGGGAAAAAAGTCTCGGTGTTTGCACACTTTTACCTAAAGTAATCCTCGCGAAAATTTTCAATTTTTTGGTCCTTCCGACTTTCGAAATTCGTTCAAAAAAACCGCTCCGAAAAACGATAAATTTCACTGAATTTCGGAAAAAAAAACCATTTTTCCGCAACACACGAGTCTTGGTGTTTGCAGATTTTTACCGACAGTAACCCTCACAAAAAAATTTTCGCCTGGATTTAAAGATTGTTCCTTTTCAGACGAATCAAAGCAGATCTGGAAAAAATCGGCGAACAGTGTGTCAAGGAAGCCAGCGATACCGCCGTGACACTGAAATTAGACTGGAATCCAGGCAATTCGGTATCGATTCGAAACCAGATCAACGCCCTGATCAATCTCGACAACCCAATCCGGAAGCTGGTCCATTCTCGAGTCGCCACGTTCGTCGAGGAGATGCTTCGCAGTCCAACATCGGTTCCTCATCGTCTTCTTCCCGGACTCTCAGTGATCCAATCCGAACTTTGTGCCTTTACTTCAAAGTAAGGGACCGCGAAATTCGAATAAAACATCCATTTTGAAAAATTCCAGATTCCTCCGTCTCTGTGTCCACAATCGGAAGACGTTCTACACTCTCTACTCAAGCCTCATTCTCGAATTCCAAGGCCACGCTCCCTCAACCCACGCCGTCTACCACGCCGACAGCCCTTCGTCAATGCCGGGACCCTCTTCTTCACAACCAGGGCCCAGTTCATCATTCTGAAGCTTTTAAAATTTCTAAAACTGAAAAATCTCGCTATGTAACATAATTCGGTATATTATTATTTATATAATTTATTTCGGTGGCATAAAAAGTATGATTGTATTCTCAGCACGCTTGACAACTCTTCTGACAGTACGTCCTTCGCTCCTCCATAGTGTAGTATGTCGAATGGCAGAAGCCGTTGCGAGCCCAGATTGGGCAGCTGCAATTATTGATTTTTATCGATTTTTTGAATTTCAAGAAATCTCAAATTTGTACCTTCTGAATGCGTCCCGACAACGAGCGGCATGCGGTAATCTAGCGAATTGTGGACAGAAATTACAGGTTTTGGCGCATTTCCGCATCATTATCTGGAAATTTCGATTTTTTGTCTGTCTGTGTGTCCGGATGTCCGGATTACCGCCTTGTACGCTTCTTTTGTGCACAATGGTTTGACTCTGGCGCATTTTTTTGAAATATCGTAGCAATTTGTTGGTGCAGAAGGTGTTGTTAAAGGATTTTTGGTGGTTGAAGGAGGTTTAGAAGTTGTTGATGATGTGGAAGACGTGGAAGAAGTCGTCGTACTTTCAGAAACTAACACTTCATCTGAAAACATTTTTTGTTTTTATGAAATAGCCCCTCGCCACCACGCGCTTTCAAAACGTTCTTATACGGCATACACCATTGAACCTTTTAGTGTGCACTTGGCGCAGGTGGATACAGCCTTTGCTGCCACCAGAGAGTGCGCGGGTTCCAAACTTCTTGTGGTTTAATCTTTTTTTTTTTCATAACTCACCAGTATCTCCGGAGCCTTCATCGACTTGTTCTAGAGCATGATTCTTCAAAAACTGCTCTTCCCGAAAAGTGGATTCCCAGTTTATAGAATCAACGGTGACCGATGAAACCAGAAAAACCAGAAGAATCGAATATTTCATGGTTTTTGAGAGGAGAACACAAAAACCCAATTTAGGTCGTTTTTGAAAAAATAGCTTATATAGAGCCAGTTACCTCATGTGTTCTTTCGCTTGTTTATTTGATATTTGGAGGGGAACTGTACAAAAATTTTTAGAGGGATGACCGACTAAAAAAATTGGATAATAAACAAAACAAGGGAGATATGTTATTGAGCTAGGTACGGAATTTTAAAGTCAAGCCTGGCTATTTTTATTTGGTAGAAAATAGAAAATCGCACAGATATTCGAATTTCTGAATTTTAGATTTTTGGAATTTCAGAATCTCAGAATTTCTGATTTTCTGAATTTCCAAACTTTCGAACTTCCACAAACGAATTTGTACACCTCCGAAATTCTGAAATTCTGAAGTCCCTAATTTCTGAAAAAAACTTTTGGAATTCTGAATTTTCGAATTACTGAATATCTGAATTTTTGAATTTCAGAATGTGCGTCTGTCTGAGCTTCTGAAACCCAAAATTCGAAAATTGCATACTTGTAATCCGGGCCTTGGCCGGGCTTTCGCGGGCCCTGGCATAGTTTCTCTCCGAGTCAATATTTATATTTATTTAAAGTCATCGACGAAATAGAACGAAAAAGGAGGCCCGGTCCGGGCAAGGCC